>NC_092127.1:93308590-93636645 GCF_043159975.1 Macaca nemestrina
CCCATCTCACCTCCCCCACCCCACTTCAAACTGTCCCACCTTTCTGGACAAAACCAATGTATTTCTCAAATGTATTCGATTGATGTGTCATGCCTCCCTAAAACATATAAAACCAAATTTCACCCCAAATACCTTGGGCACATGGGTACCTCCTAAGAGCTGTGTCACGGGCCATGGTCACTCATATTTGGCTCAGAATAAATCTCTTCAAATATTTTACAGAGTTTGTCCCTATAATTTAAATTAAATAACTTATGCATTTGATGCTTTTCCCCTCTCCAGATTATTATAGTATTTCAAGCAACATCATCCCTTTAAAATTATTATAGAGTCCAAATAATTGAATTACTGTGTTTCATGTAATATTTAATTTGAGAAGAAAACAGCATAAGCAATCTAGCAAAAACCTCAGAGAAATAATATTTCATTGTCTGAATTCCTAATAAGGAGGAAAACCCTTCATCTAAGGGAATGCCCAATTTACTCATACCCCTCCAGTATGATCGATAGTTCATTATAACAAGTCAATCATTTTTCCCTCTTTACTGGATTTACTTCCCACCATTTAAAAAAATTCTATGGCTTAGATGCCAACCATGTTTTTGATTCTTGAATGAATTTAATGGTGTTAGATCAGATGTGCTGTAAGTCTAGAAAGCACATTAACTAGAAAACACATTAATTCAGTTGATCCTTGTTGGTTATATTTGATACCAAATACAGTTGTCCTACTTTTAAAATTTCCTGTTCAATATTTCAAAATGATAATAAATCTCCCCAAAATATAATCAATTTAAATGAAGAGTGTTGTTTTCTGAAGTCAATAAAATGCCGAATGCTGAAGAGTTAGCTTCTTTAAAAAATGTTAAAGCATTAAAAATAAGGCAACTGTTAATATTCATATAAAAAGGAAATCATTAACCAAATCATTAATAGGTGAGAAAATAAAGAACAATTAACACATTCATTAAAATTTATTTCATCTAAATAGTATACAAATAAAAAGTATTTGCAACAGACCCAGAAACAATGTAACAGGCTCTGAGAAAATGGGCTGTATAGGATATTTTCTCAGATTTTTCCTACGTAATTCATTTCATTCCTGCGTTCTGGACTATTCTCATTGTTTTTTATTTTCTAGGCAGATTTCTCTTAGTCTCATTACATGTTATACATTACCCTCATTCCTTGAATGAAAATTATTTTGGACGTTTCATATTGCTTTTTAAATCCTCACTCACCCAGAGTAAAGTTGTCAATACTGCTGTAAAGGCCATTATTCTTGGTAATCATGAATGTTCCCCAACCTGGGTTCCTTTTCTCCCTCCCTTTCTTCTCATTACATACAATTATCAAACTATTTCAACGATCCCCTTAAAGGTGACTACTACATGTTTTCTGTTTCATATTGCTTCTTACTTTCTAATTGAGTCTTTGAGCGTGGTCTGCTTTGTTAGGATAAATGTTACATTGCTGTAAGCAAACCAGAAATGCTGTGTTCATAACTCTGGATGGGGAGTCCAACACTCACGTGGCAACCTGATGGAGCCAAGAACCTAGCTTATCTCCTGACTTACCCCCCTGCCATCCTGAACACTCAGCTTTGATCTCAATGTCCAAGTGGGCTTTGATGGCTCCCTCCATTATAACTGTATTCCAACTAGTGGCAAAGGCGAAAGCAATAAGGGAAAGCACTTTCTTCCTCAATATGGTCTTGGCCCAGAAGTTGTACCACCATGTCCATCAAGTGGTGGAACCTAGTCACATGGCCTCTTCTTGGAGCAAAGCAGTTCATACAGTTGCTTATATGAAACTTTCATTATTATTATTATTATTTTTTTTTTTTTTTTTTGAGACGGAGTCTCGCTCTGTCGCCCAGGCTGGAGTGCAGTGGCTGGATCTCAGCTCACTGCAAGCTCCACCTCCCGGGTTCATGCCATTCTCCGGCCTCAGCCTCCCGAGTAGCTGGGACTACAGGCGCCCGCCACCTCACCCGGCTAGTTTTTTGTATTTCTTAATAGAGACGGGGTTTCACCGTGTTAGCCAGGATGGTTTCGATCTCCTGACCTCGTGATCCGCCCGTCTTGGCCTCCCAAAATGCTGGGATTACAGGCTTGAGCCACCGCGCCCGGCCGAAACTTTCATTATTATAGAGAAGGGAAGGTCAGATATTGGGGAGCAATTAATTGTCTCTCATATAACTTTAGATTCAGGTAGATTTAGCTTTAATTCTAGTTTGGCGATGGATTAACGATTAGGCCTAATATTAGGCCACACAAAAGTCTAAATGTTTCATCTGATCTTCATCTTTGATCTGACCTACTTCAAAGAGATATTGAACATATTGCATGGAATAATGAATATTAAATATTTAGCCCTTTGTTTAGGATAAAATATCTGCTCAATAAATGAGAGGGACGAAAGACCGTAAAAGAGTAGTAACAAAGAAATGTGCTGTTGAGGACTCTGAGTTGGTTAGGATTTATACTCATTGAATGCCTACAGGCAGGAATTGTGATTGAGAGGCTAGGTCGGAAAAATAAAGGCATGTAGAAAAGATCTTGGTTATTGGCTGGGCATTGTGGCTCAGACCTGTAATCCCAGTACTTTGGGAGGCCAAGGCAGGCAGATCAAAAGGTCAGGAGATCAAGACCATCCTGGCTAACACAGTGAAACCCCATCTCTACTAAAAATACAAAAAGTTAGCTGGGCATGTTGGTGGGCACCTGTAGTCCCCACTACTCAGGAGGCTGAGGCAGGAGAATGGCCTGAACCTGAGGGGCGGAGCTTGCAGTAAGCCGAGATCTCACCACTGCACTCCACCCTGGGTCACAGAGCGGCGAGACTCCATCTCAGAAAAAAAAGAAAAGAAAAGAAAAGATCTTGGCTATTTAGGTCATAAGTAAATATGCCAAGAACATAAAGATTGAGAGTAAAGCAGATAAGTAAAATATTGGGAGCTAAACTCAGGGTTAGCTAATTTCTTTATTGATTTAGCTAATTTCTTTATTGATTTTTGTTTTCTTCGAGTCATTTGTAACCAGTCATTGGAGGTCAACGTTTTTCCCACTTATGTATATTAAATGAAACATTCTGCATTAATCATGATTTCCTTATATTGATTGAATGGAAAAATGGCAGCAAGTTCAGGAAGAGTCAAAACTTGGACCAGTTATTCTCCTCCTCTCATAGCTACTAAATTGTGTTGAACACTGACTGACATAAATCTTCACCATTAAATAAATTAAGGCAGGATATAGAAACATATCATATATGGTATCCAGGGTTAGTAGTCAATAGAGGTCTTCCCTAGAGTTCTTAACAGATGGTACAGGAGAAATTCTAGAAAAAAGAAAAAGGGCAAGTAGGCAAGATTTTTCCCACCCTTTCAAGCAAAACCATTCTGCTTTAGCATGTACAGGTCCTTCTTGGTTTTGTGAGGAAAAGCCTTTATTTTCCTTTAGGAAATAACATGAAATATTTTTTGGCACAAGATTCAGGTTCTAAGTGCTAAATAGGCTCATATAAATTATTTTTTTTTTTTTACTTCTAATCATTTATCCACATCAGCTACAAAGGGTAGTTTCCTCTACAGAAACATTTTTTATCTCCTACCGATAAATTAATTTCTCCCTAAATTGTTCACATGTTCCTCTGTTATACCTACTCTGCTTAACACAGTGTCTGGCATATAAGAACCTCAACACATTTTATTAAACAATTGAATCTAAGAATAAATGAATATTATACTACTGAAAAAACAACTCTCAGAGGTATCTCAGTAAGAATCCTGCCACCACTAAAATGATTTAGAATTATAGCAAGACCTTGAATAATGTCATTCAACATCATTTTGTTGTAACATTGATGAGAAAAAGGGAAAGATTCCTGGCTGGGACTACTGTCTGTGTGGACTTTACATAGTGTCCCCATGTCTGCATGGGTTTTCTTCATGTACTCTGGTTTCCTCCCAGAGAAGGAAATATCTCAAAGATATGGACATCAGGTGACTTGGCATGTCTAATGGTCCTAGTGTGAGTGACTGTGGGTGTGTTTGAGTACACCCTGAGATGGAAGGGTGTCCTGGCCAGGGCTGGTTTCCACCTTATACAAGGAGCTGCTGAGATAGGATCTGGCCACCCGTAACCCTGAACTAGAATAGGTGGGTAAATCATGACCTTACTTGTTTTTGTTAATTATTCTTTCACGTATGTATGGCGCACATGTATCTCAATGTTTCATATTAGAAATGTTTTGGGTCATTATTTAGGAGTCTAGTGACGTTTTTGTGACCAGGAATATGTTGTAGGAACTTAACTCTTGTTTTTATATCAATTAGCCAATGGTAAAATTGGTTTTCTTATACTTCATTTCACTTAAAGTCACAATTTCCAAGAAGCTAACAAGTAAGTGAGGACTTACTGTATAAATTAAAAACAACCTGGGGTCAAATTAAAAAAAAAAAAAAAAAAAAAAAAAAAACTCGATTAAATTTCTCACTTCTAAAACTCATGAGTTTTGCCACTACAGAAAAAATCCTGGCAAAGCTTGAAGTAACACTAAGACTCACTGTCTTTTTTTTTTTTTTTAATAAAATACAAAAGATACCTCCTATAAAAATCCAAATAAGATAATAAATACAAGAACATTTTGTTAATTACAAGGTGCAAAGCAAAATTAAGATGTTGTTATTAAATCCAAACTGGAATCCCTTTCTATTGGGGTTGCATAGCTCTTATACTGCTGTAGTACAGTAAGATAAAAGTTTTCCTTTACTAAAAGCCTGTGTCTGTGCTCAGTGCCAGGATGAGCATGTGATAATATTTCTGCTGTACATACATTTTTTAAATGTCCGTGCAGATTCTTATTTGTGAAGAATTGGTGCTCATACAATTAGACATATAAACATGAATCCAATAAAATCAACTGAAGAAGGGGAGGAATTATCTTATACTTGAATCATTGTTTCATATTCCTGAAGCTTCCAGTGGGCTCCAAATATGAGATTTTTGTCCCTCTGTGGCTTCCCCATAGTTCTTTTCCATAAAGAAAGCCTTTTGATGTCAGCATGGAGTATGTGAAATTCTTTGGAACTGAAAAGTTGGTCTTTCTTTCGTAGCAACTTCAGTTTTAAGCAAAATCTTTTATTGATACAATAAAATTAATAGGGGCACACAAAAAAAAGTTTCATTGCTAAGATTTCAATCATGGTTTGTTTATACAATGCGGAAAAATACTTCAGTTCGGCTGGGCGCAGTGGCTCATGCCTGTAATCCCAGCACTTTGGGAGGCCAACGTGGGCGGATCATGAGATCAGGAGATCGAGACCATCCTGGCTAACAGGGTGAAACGCCATCTCTACTGAAAAATACAAAAAATTAGCTGGGCGTGGTGGCGGGCGCCTGTAGTCCCAGCCCCTCAGGAAGCTGAGGCAGGAGAATGGCGTGAACCCGGGAGACGGAGGTTGCAGTGAGGAGATCGCGCCACTGCACTCCAGCCTGGGAGACGGAGTGAGACTCCGTCTCAAAAAAAAAGAAAAAACAAAACTTCAGTTCTTTTCCAACATACGTGTATGCTATTTCTCTTAGTACTTATAAATGGGAGTCCCTGTGTGTGGCTTTGGTGTCAGACACCTAGACTCAAGCCTTGACTCTATCAAATGCTAGTTTTGTGATCTTGAGCAAATTGCTTATATTTTAGATCTTGTTTTCTCATCTGTGAAATGATTAGAATCCTACCTAGGCCACGATATCTTAACTAAAATTAAGCAAAAAATTTTAGTACATAGAAAGTGATAAATATAAAATAGTATTTACAATTATGTTCTGTAAGAGTGGAAACAAGAGCCAAAGGAAAAGCCATGGCAACAAAACCATGGGATTACAGTGAAAAACACTAAGTCTCTAAAATGTGGCCCTATTAGAACAACTTTATGAGGATGAGTATAACACTAGTTAAAAATTACCTCCCTAGAAGTCGATCAGGCAGAATATTTGTGTTTCTAATATAAATACCATTCTCCAGGATTTAGTATCACTCTATGCCCAGAGAAACTTTCCATTATGCATATGATAGGTATCATACCATGTTATACTACTTTTTCATGCCTTAATCTAGCTTAATTTGGATACAGACCTTGTATTAAATCCCTCACTAAATTTCTCATCTTTTATGTGAAGATGATATTTATCCATGAAACTCATCAGACATAAACACAATGATTACAAATATTGCTAAGCACAATTACAGATGGGTAAGTATAATTGAAGTGTCTTAGATTAGCTTCTACTTTTGTAAACTCAGAAGACTCATACAGTCACTACATATGTCATCTTCTCTACCAACAATAATTTTGTATTCATTATGCATTCTTCTCTTTTAGACCCTACAAGGATCTTTAACATTTCTCAAATTTTACAAGTTTATTGCTACTACTTTCATTTCTACTTCCTTGGTTTGCTTATTATTAAAGTTATTTTTTAAATTACTTGATCACATCTTGGAATGGCTTGTCCAAAATGCTGGAAGAAGCTATTTTTTTGTATGAAACATTTGGACCTTGTAATAGCTAAACCTTTCTTTTCTCCTAAGATTCAAAACAATTTCTTCAACCACAAATCCCATCTTTCTATAAGTTATATTTTTGCAGGGCAAAATTCCCGTGTAGCATGTTGATATGTGTTACCTTTGTACACAGGATATTTTGTGATGATGAGGAATTTGTTTATAATTACCAGTCCCAAATTTGGGCTAGACACATTTCTACATGTGTCTTAGATAATACCATAGTCTCTGCTTCAGTCTCTGAATTTAGTTTATTTACATTATGTACGTCTGTTACAAATGTGTGAGTGAATTTGGATGGATGAATCGTAACTTTGCATGCAAAATACAACTCAAAGATCTGAGTATTTACAAAAAATATGCATAACAAATGTTTTTACTTGATATCAGGTTCTCTCTATTGTGGAGCAAGCAGGGTGAAATATAATGCATACACTAAGATTTATTTTCCTTTATAGAAGAAAACAGACTCCCTTTGAAGTATTTCCTATCATCAGCAAGTTTGGAGGCAACTCCTCAAATATTTAACATTATATCAATGTTCAAAGATAGTAGAAGCAGAAAATGTCCAGCCTTTAAATGCAAAAGTAAATAACAGCCTCTACATTGGAAAAGAAATTTTATCATCTGAAGATTTCATTTAGTAAGGAGTAAAGGATTGAATTTATGAGTGGATGAATTTTCTTTTCCTATAGTGTTTGACAAAGCCTCTTTTTGTTTTTACAATGTTAAATTACTTCTTTAGTATAGGCCAAATGAACGACAGGTCTTCATAAAACTCATTAGTTGAATGACTGCTTGCAGGAGCAAAAAAGCAGACATTTTTAGCTAAGAATGGACCATGGAAGTACGTTGAAAAATTGCTGAACTTGTCTGTAGGAAAGTCACTTAGAACTGTGCTCCACAATAGCCTTAACTACTATGTGTTCATTGATTTATTTACTTGTAAAAAGAAAACAGCTATATCATGATTGCAATCGGTTGTAAATGGCTATTTCTTTTATTTTTATCCATTTTATGATAGATCAGTTATCAAAGAAACATCACCAAAGTTTTGATTTTTCATATAGTAGCTACCTTAAAAAAGAAATAAACAAAACAGAAGTTGACATTGTCTAAATAAGTCCTTTTGATTTCAAAGATGGTTCTTGAGGAATTATGTAATTTTCCCTCCATCACTACTAGGTGGTTCTGAACAAAGAAAGAAATGCTTGTAAATTGTTTTGAAGCTTATTGCCAGCAAAATAGGACAGCTTATTATAGTACCATGTTTCACAAAGAGTGCTTTGCAGTCTTAGAACACAATACATATATTTTTGTTAGCTGAGTAGATATCAAGCCAAATTGCACAACCACTTTACCCAATGAGAAGCGTAAAGCCAACGAATGTGTCTTTCCCTCCCACCTCTCTTTATGACCACAAAGCAATAAGGCCTTCTTTGCCTGGTTCTCTTGATCTTTCCTTTGTTTCCCTCTTCCTTTTCTACTGACTTCTGCAGTCTAGGGAAGTGCCCAGACATATAATTGGGCCAATTTTCTTAGAAATCCAATGACAGCAACCCCCTTTGCAAGGCCTTGGAAGTGTCCTGTTCTTCTTGAACTCACTGGAGATCCTCGAGACCTGGCACAGAGGAGTGAGAAGAAAGACAGAAGTTGGTGACATTTCTTTTTTTGGTTTGATGATTGCAATTTGACTCATCTATTCACAGCGAGCTATGGCCATTTTTGTCTTTATAGGATATGAAACACAAATTATATTCACAAGATTTTCAAAATAACACATAAATTGTCTGTTTCCCTCAATATTATAAGCTTACATGGAGAACACAATACACGTATGGACTCTTATGACAAAAATTAAGTTAAAGTGCTGATTTCATTTCACTCATAAAATAAGCTCTCCTTTATGTACCATATACTTTATTAATCACACACTTAATGTTCTTACCGAAAATGGTTTATATTTTCTAAAAGGAAATAAACATTTTATGAATTATTTCCTCATTTTAGATGCTAAATGATAAATTAATGACAAACCATCCCCAAATGTCTTTTAAAACTATAGATAATGTTAAATAAACAAAACAAGGCAAATGGATACTGAGATAACATACAGGAATACATATTGATCAGAACTAAGAATTCTAATAATGGAAAAATATCAGTCTTGCAGGTGGCTTCTGGTCTCATTTTTCAACCTGTGGACTAATATATAAATATTAAAAGTCATAAATATTTTATCATGCCTTTTAAGAAGAAATAAACCACATGCTACAGTAAAATGCATATATAAGATCATTATGCTCACAGTTTAAGGTCATTTAGAAAGTTGTTAGTGTAACTTAGACTCCTCAGATTCTCAACAAATGCTTCTACATTCTAATTATCCTACCAAGACTAAAAGCCATTGTGCTGAGAGCCTGAACCATATGCTTATTCTAATTCCCCACTCTGCTCTGCATTCTGCTGACTAAATGACATCAACATATATTAATCAAGCACTTTCTATTGCTTTTGTTAGATCATATAAGGAATCAAGTAAAGTCGTATTTTGTCCATAAGAAGTTTATGATATCTCAAGGATGTTGTTTCCTTACTTTTTTTTTTTCTGGAGATGATCAGTTTACAAAAGACCAGGGACACCTGTCCAAAGAGAGATAAATAGAAGCAAGCTCAAGTTTTATGTTGCTATTATGTTGCCTGGCTTAGGACATCCAACCTCTACTTCCTGCAACTCATCAATCAGAGAATTCTCTTTTGTTTCACCAAAGTACAAAAACATACAATATACATTCCATCATAACTGTGACAGCTTCCAGCCAGTGTAGCAACTCTGTTCCTGATTTCTAGACCTACCCTACTTTGTTGATGCCATTCAAATGGAGCAGTGGTATCCTTTTTTTTTTTGTTAGTAATAAAAATGACTCTTCTTGATTTGTAAAATATTACATAACTTGAATTTGGCGGCCTTCCCTTTCCCAGGTCCTCCCCTTATTTCTAAGATTTTATATGTAACAATTATAGTACCTTAAACTGGCATCTTCTTCTTTTTAGATTCTGATGAAAAAAAAAAATCCTTCCAATACCTTCTAAGAATTCATCTTTCTCTGTGACTATCTATAGAGTGTTGGGTTACAGAGATACATAGTTAAATAAAATAGGATCTCTACCCTGTTTAGAATAGATGTGGCTGGGGACAAGTAACAAGCGATTTAAAAGTGAAAAATGAATCCTAGAATCTAGGCCACATAACAAAAATAGCAAAAGCAGGAGTGAAGCCTGGATTTGAGCTCAGGAAGCCTGGCTGTAAAGCCTATACTCACAGGAGCGCTGGGAGCACCAAAGTAAAAGAGTTAGAGAAAAGTTTATTGTCATATGAAATATTAGAGATCTAAAAATTTCAAAGCTGAAATATTTCAAAATAAGACACGGTTCATGTTCTGGTCACAGAGATTGTTTTGATGAAGTAGGTTATTTTGAACCAATAATTGTTATAATAATGATCATTGACAGATTTCCTAGTATTTGTAGTGGTAGTACAACCATTTATTCTGTGTTTTTAATTTTCCCATAAAATGGAATGTTCACCAGGATGGGTTTGGGGACTATTTTACAGAATAAGAACCTGAGGATCAGAGAGCTTAATTAACTTGCTCATAATTCCAAAACAAATACGAGGTAGAGCCAAAATTTAAATCTAGATCTTTTTGATTTTAGAAATATTTTATTGAAGTATACAATACATATATTAAAGTGCACATACGATAGGTTTTTTGCTTGATTACTTTTCAACAAATTAACACACTCATATAACAAGCATCCAGGTTAAGAAATATAATATTGCAGTGCCCCCAAATACCTGCTGGCACCCCATTCACTTTTCTGACTTCTAATCTCAAAGATTAGTTTAGTGTGTTTTGGTTTAAATGGAGCAATAAGAGTATATACTTTTTGTGTCTGAATCCCTTCCATTAATATAAAACCTAGATCTGTTGATCTTGACCATCAGTCTTTCTTCAAAACACTACCAGAAGTGATAATTTTAGAGATGAAAAGCTTAAGGAGCAGAGGCTACTGTACTAATTGAATCAATAAGAATATTGAAATAACTCAAGATCAGGATGTGAATAATGATGGAGAAGTTGTCTCATCTGGGCCAAATCTAAGTTTATAGGAAAAATATCAGGAAATTGGAAGAAGACAATAGTACTGAAAAAACTAAACTACGTAATCTGATAGCAGAGCATTAAATGACACCTATTATGCATAGGTAGAGGAGTATTCATTTAGAAAATCAATGGAGAGCAAAATTGTTGCCATTTCTTCCTGCCTCTATGGTAGGTGGAAAGTGAGAGAAGCAGTGTTTCCAGAGAAGACTCAGGCTTTAGTTATGACCAGGAAAGGATCATTCAAAAGGAGCTAATCTTCATTAACTCACAAAATAAAATATATACATATATCTAGGAAGATTAATATGGTACAAGAAGATTCAGTTACTTGGAACATTGAATTAACTTACAAACCCCTCATTGTTCAAATTCACCCCATTCCCACAGGCCCTGAAATAGACAGGTTATATATGGCTCTGATCCAGAAGTCCCTGGTCTAATACTCTCTCTGCTCCCTTATGCCAGACATTTTTTTTTCCATAGCTAAATGGTATTCTGTTGTGATATAAACCCCATTTTCTTTATTCAGTCATCCAATGTTAAACACTTAAGTTGATTCTATATCTTTGCTATTGTGAATATTGCTGCAACAAATACACAAGTACTGCTATCTTTTTGGTATATTAATTTCTCTTCCTTTGGGTAGATATCCAGTAGTGGGATTATTGGATCAAATGGTAATTATATTCTTAGTTCTTTGAGAAATCTCCATACCATTTTCCACAGAGGGTGTACTAATTTACATTCCTACCAAGAGTGTATGAGTTCCCTTTTTCTCCACCTCCTTGCCAACATCTGTTATTTTTTGTCTTTTTAGTAATAGCCATTCTGACAGGGATAAGATGATACCTAATTGTGGTTTTGATTTATATTTCTCTGATGATTCATGATGTTGAGCATTTTTTCATGTATCTGTTGGCTGGTTGTATGTCTTCTTTTGAGAAAAGGTCTATTCATGCCCTTTTTCTACTTTGTAAGGGGATTATTTGTGAGTTTTTGTTGTTGTTGTTGATGTTGAGTTCTTTGAACATTCTAGATATTAGTGCCTGTCAGATGAATAATTTGAAAGTATTTTCTCCCATTCTGCAGACTGTTTATTTTGTTGATGAATTCCTTCATGGGTGGAAGCTTTTTAGTTTAATTAAGTCTAATTTATGTATTTTTGTTTTACCTGTGATTTGGAGGTTTTGGTCATAAATTCTATGTCTAGATCAATGTTCACAAGAGTTTTCTTTAGGTTTTCTTCTAGTATTTTTGCAATTTTGGGTGTTACATTAAAACCCTTAATCCATCTTGAGTTGATTTTTGTATATGGTGAGAGATACAGGTCAAGTTTCATTCTTCTGTATATGGCAATCTAATTTTCCTAGCACCATTTATTGAAAAGGGTATCCTTTTCCCAATGGATGTTCTTGTTGACTTTCTCAAAGATCAGTTGCCTATAAATATGTGGCTTCATTTCTGTGTTCTCTATTCTGTTCTGTCAAACTGTACATCTATTTTTATACTAGTACCATGCTGTTATGGTTACTAGAGCTGTATAGTATAGTTTGAAGTCAGGGAATGTGATCCCTCCCACTCTTTTCTTTTTGCTCAGGTTTGCTTTGGCTATTTGGACTCTTTTTTGGTTCCATCTGAATTTTAGGATTTTTCTTGAATTTTGTGAAAATTCATGGTGGTATTTTGATATGGATTGCATTAAATGTGTAGATTGCTTGAGGCAGTATGGTCATTTTAAGAATATTAATTCTTCAGATCTACGATCATGGATGCTTTTCCATTCATTTGTATCGTTTGCAATTTCTTTCATCAGTGTTTTGTAGTTTCCCTTGTGGAGAATTTTCATAACTCTTTGGTTAAACTTAGTCCTAGGTATTTGTTTGTTATTGTTGTTACTATTGTAAATGAAATTGTCTTCTTGATTTTATTATCAGTTAGCTTATTATTTTTTAACATTTTTACTTTTATTTTAAGTTCTGGGGTACCTGTGCAGGATTTGGAAGTTTGTTACATAGGTAAACGTGTGCCATGGTGGTTTGCTGCACCTATCAACCCATCTCCTAGGTACTAAGCCCAGCATGCATTAGCCATTTTTCCTAATGTTCTTCCTCCCCTCACCTCACTCCTCAACAAGCCCCAGTGTGTGTTGTTCCCCTTCCTGTTTCCATGTGTTCTCATTGTTCAGCTCCCACTCGTAAGTGAGAACATGAGGTGTTTGGTTTTCTATTACTGTGTTAGTTTGCCGAGAATTATGGCTTCCACCTCCATCCATGTCCTTGCAAAGAACATGATCTTATTCTTTTTTATGGCTGCATAGTATTCCATGGTGTGTATGTACCACATTTTCTTTATCCAGTCTATCCTTTGTGGGCATTTGGGTTGATTCCATGTCTTTGATATTGTGAATAGTCTCAGCTAGATTATTACTGGTATATGAAAATGCTACTAATTTTTATATGTTGATTTTTATCCTGAAACTTTACTAAGTCCATTTATCAAATCTAAGAGATTTTTCATGGAGTCTTTAGGTTTTTCTAGATGTAAGATTATATCATCAACAAATAGTGATAATTTGACTTCCTCCTTTCCAATTTGGATGCATTTTATTTCTTTATCTTGCTTGATTCCTCTGGCTGGTATTACCAGTACTATGTTGAATAAGTGTGGTAAAAGTGGGCCTGGCACGGTGGCTCATGCCTGTAATCCCAGAACTTTGGGAAGCCAAGGTGGGTGGATCACGAGGTCAGGGGATCAAGACCACCTGGGCTAACAAAGTGAAACCCTATCTGTACTAAAAATAATAAAAAATTAGCCAGGTGTGGTGGCAGGCACCTGTAGTCCCAGCTACTTGGGAGGCTGAGGTAGGAGAATGGCATGAACCTGGGAGGTGGAGCCTGCAGTGAGCCAAGATCACACCACTGCACTCCAGCCTGGGTGACAGAGTGAGACTCCGTCTCAAAAAAAAAAAAAAAAAAAAAAAAAAAAAAAAAAAAAAAAAAAGAGTAGTAAAAGTGGGCATCCTTGTCTTATTCCAGTTAGTTCAACTATTCCCCATTCAGTATAATGTTGGCTCTGCTTTTTGAACAGTTCATGTTAATGTATTCATTGTTTGAGGTTACAATGAGGCTTAGAAATAATACCTTATGTAAACAAACTAAAAAACAAGCAAAGAGAAAACTAATAAAAACTCTACACTTTAACTTTATCCCGTGTATGTCTTGAAAATTTTGTATAATAGTATCTTTGATAGGTTCATGTTTTAATCATACACAACATATGAGTACTTTACATATCACAATTACAGTATTACAGTATTCTTTGTTTATCTGTGTACTTAATATGGCTAGTGAGTTTTGTACCTTCAGATGATTTTTTTCTGATTATTCTTATTTATTTATTTTGTTACATTTTAATTTCTAGGGTACATGTACACAATGTGCAGATTTGTTACATATGTATACATGTGCCATATTGGTTTGCTGCACCCATTAAGTTGTCATTTACATTAGATATTTCTCCTAATGCTGTCCCTCCCCCAGACCCCTACTCCACAACAGGCCCCGGTGTGTGATATTCCCCACCCTGTGCCCGAGTGTTCTCATTCAATTCCCTCCTATGAGTGAGAACATGCAGTGTTTGGTTTTCTGTCTTTGCAATGGTTTGCTCAGAATGATGGTTTCCAGTTTCATCCATGTCACTATGAAGGACATGAACTCATCCTTTTTTATGGCTGCATAGTATTCCATGGTGTATATGTGCCACATTTTCTTAATGCAGTCTATCATTGATGGACATTTGGGTTGGTCCATGTCTTTGCTCTTGTGAACAGTGCCACAATAAACATACGTGTGCATGTGTCTTTGTAGTAGCATGATTTATAATCCTTTGGGTATACACCCAGTAATGGGATGGCTGGGTCATATGGTATTTTTAGTTCTAGATCCTTGAGGAATCGCCACACTGTCTTCCACAATGGTTGAACTAGTTTACAGTCCCACCAACAGTGTAAAAAGTGTTCCTATTTCTCCACATCCTCTCTAGCACCTGTTGTTTCTTGACTTTTTAATGATCACCATTCTAACTGGTGTGAGATGGTACCTCATTGTGGTTTTGATTTTCATTTCACTGATTACCAGTGATGATAAGCATTTTTTCATGTGTCTGTTGGCTGCATAAATGTCTTCTTTTGAAAAGTGTCTGTTCATATCCTTTGCCCACTTTTTGATGGGGTTGCTTGATTTCTTTCTTTAAATTTGTGTAAGTTCTTTGTGATACTGGATATCAGCCCTTTGTCAGATGAGTAGATTGCAAAAATTTTCTCCCATTCTTTAGGTCGCCTGTTCACTCTGATGGCAGTTTCTTTTGCTGTGTGAAAGCTCTTTAGTTTAGTTATATCCCATTTGTCTCTTTTGGCTTTTATTGCCATTGCTTTTGGTGTTTTAGACATGAAGTCCTTGCCCATGCATATGTCCTGAATGGTATTGGTCTAGGTTTTCTTCTAGGGTTTTTGTGGTTTTAGGTCTCACATTTAAGTCTTTAATCCATCTTGAATTAACGTTTGTATAAGGTATAAGGAAAGGATCCAGTTTCAGCTTTCTACATATGGTTGGCCAGTTTTCGCAGCACCATTTATTAAATAGGGAATCCTTTCCCCATTTCTTGTTTTTGTCAGATTTGTCAAAGATCAGATGGTTATAGATTTGTGGTGTTATTTCTGAGGCCTCTGTTCTGTTCCATTGGTGTATATCTCTGTTTTGGTACCAGTACTATGCTGTTTTGGTTACTGTAGCCTTGTAGCATAGTTAGAAGTCAGGTAGCGTGATGCCTCCAGCTTTGCTCTTTTGGCTTAGGATTGTCTTGGCAATGTGGGCTCTTTTTTGGTTCCATATGAACTTTAAAGCAGTTTTTTCCAATTCTGTGAATAAAGTCATTGGTAACTTAATGAGGATGGCATTGAATCTACAAATCACCTTGGGCAGTGTGGCCACTCTCATGATATTGATTCTTCCTATCCAGAGCATGTAATGTTCTTCCATTTGTTTGTGTCCTCTTTTATTTTGTTGATCAGTAGTTTGTAGTTCTTCTTGAAGAGGTCCTTCACATCCCTTGTAAGTTGGATTCCTAGGTATTTTATTCTCTTTGAAGCTATTGTGAATGGGAATTCACTCATGATTTGGCTCTCTGTTTGTCTGTTACTGGTGTATAAGAATGCTTGTGATTTTTCACGTTGACTTTGTATCCTGAAACTTTGCTGAAGGTGCTTATCAGCTTAAGGAGATTTTGGGCTGAGATGATGGGGTTTTCTAAATATGCAATGATGTCATCTGCAAACAGGGATAATTTGACTTCCTCTTTTCTTGATTGAATACACTTTATTTCTTTCTCCTGCCGGATTGTCCTGGCCAGAACTTCCAACACTGTGTTGAATAGGAGTGGTTAGAGGGGGCATCCCTGTCTTGTGCCAGTTTTCAAAGGGAATGCTTCCATTATTTGCCCATTCAGTATGATATTGGCTGTGGATCTGCCATAAATAGCTCTTATTATTTTGAGATACGTTCCATCAACACCTAATTTATTGACAGTTTTTAGCATGAAGGACTGTTGAATTTTGTCAAAGGCCTTTTCTGCATCTATTGAGATAATCATGTGGTTTTTGTCTTTGGTTCCGTTTATGTAATGGATTACGTTTATTGATTTGCATATGTTGATCCATCCTTGCATCCCAGGGATTAAACCAACTTGATCATGGTGGATAAGCTTTTTGATGTGCTGCTGGATTCAATTTGCCAGTAATCTATTGAGGATTTTTGCATCAATGTTCATCAAGGATATTGGTCTAAACGTCTCCTTTTTTTGTTGCATCTCGGCCAAGCTTTGGTATCAGGATGATGTTGGCCTCTTAAAATGAATAAGGGAGGATTCCCTCTTTTTCTGTTGATTGAAATAGTTTCAGAAGGAATGGTATCAACTCCTCTTTGGACCTCTGGTAGAATTCGGCTGTGAATCCGTCTGATCCTGGACTTTTTTTGACTGGTAGGCTATTAATTATTGCCTCAATTTCAGAGCCTGTTATTGGTGTATTCAGGAATTCAACTTTTTCCTGGTTTAGTCTTGGGAGGGTGTATGTGTCCAGGAATTCATCCACTTCTTCTAGAATTTCTAGTCTGTTTGCATAGAGGCATTTGTAGTATTCTCTGATGGCAGTTTGTATTTCTGTGGGATTGGAGGCAATATCCCCTTTATCATTTTTTATTGTGTCTATTTGATTATTATCTCTTTTCTTCTTTATTAGTCTTGCTAGCAGTCTATCTATTTTGTTGATCTTTTCAAAACATCAGCTCCTGGATTCATTGATTTTTTGAAGAGGTTTTTGTTCTCTATCTCCTTCAGTTCTGCTCTGATCTTAGTTATTTCTTACCTTCTGCTAGCTTTTGAATGTGTTTGCTCCTGCTTCTCTATTTATTTTAATTGTGATGTTAGGGTGTCAATTTTAGATCTTTCCTGCTTTCTCTTCCGAGTATTTAGTGCTATAAATTTCCCTCTACACACTACTTTAAATGTGTCCCAGATATACTGATATGTTATGTCTTCATGCTTATGTCTAATATTGACAGTGGGGTGTTAAAGTCTCCCATTATTATTGTGTGGGAGTCTAAGTCTCTTTGCAGGTCTCTAAAGACTTGCTTTATGAATCTGGGTGCTCCTGTATTGAGTGCATATATTTAGGATAGTTAGCTCTTCTTGTTGAATTGATCCCTTTACCATTATGTAATGGCTTTCTTCGTCTCTTTTGATCTTTGTTGGTTTAAAGTCTGTTTTGTCAGAGACTGGGATTGCAACCTCCGCTTTTCTTTTTGCTTTCCATTTTCTTGGTAGATCTTCCTTCATCCCTTTATTTTTAGCCTGTGTGTATCTCTGCATGTGAGATGGGTCTTCTGAATACAGCCCACTGATGGGTCTTGACTCTTTATCCAATTTGCCAGTCTGTGTCTTTTAATTGGGATATTTAACCCATTTTCATTTAAGGTAATATTGTTATGTGTGAGTTTGATCCTGTCATTATGATGTTAGCTGGTTATTTTGCCTATTAGTTGATGCAGTTTCTTCCTAGCATCAATAGACTTTACAATTTGGCATGTTTTTGCAGTGGCTGGTACTGGTTGTTCCTTTCCATGGTTAGTGCTTCCTTCAAGAGCTCTTTTAAGGCAGGCCTGGTAGTGACACAATCTCTTAGCATTTACTTGTCTGTAAAGGATTTTATTTCTCCTTCACTTACGAAGCTTAGCTTGGCTGGATATGAAATTCTGGATTGAAAATTATTTTCTTTAAGAATGTTGAATATTGGCCCCCATTCTCTTCTGGCTTGTAGAGTTTCTGCCAAGAGATCTGCTGTTAGTCTGATGGGCTTCCCTTTGTGGGTAACCCGACCTTTCTCTCTGGCTCCCCTTAACATTTTTTCCTTCATTTCAACCTTAGTGAATCTGACAATTCTATGTCTTGGGGTTGCTCTTCTTGAGGAGTATCTTTGTGCTGTTCTCTGTATTTCCTGAATTTGAATGTTGGCCTGCCTTGCGAGGTTGAGGAATTTCTCCTGGATAATATCCTGAAGAGCATTTTCCAACTTGGTTCCATTCTCCCTGTCACTTTCAGATACACCAATCAAACATAGCTTTGGTCTTTTCACATAATCCTGTATTTCTTGGAGGCTGTGTTCATTTCTTTTTACTATTTTTTCTCTAAACTTCTCTTGTTGCTTCATTTCATTAATTTGATCTTCAATCACTGATACCCTTTCTTCCACTTGATCAAATTGGCTACTGAATCTTGTGCATGCATCACGTAGTTCTTGTGTCATGGTTTTTCAGCTACATCAGGACATTTACTGTCTTCTCTACACTGCTTAGCCATTCATCTAATCTTTTTTCAAGGTTTTTAGCTTCCTTGTGATGGTTTTGAAAATCCTCCTTTAGCTCAGAGAAGTTTGTTATTATCAACCCTCTGAAGTCTACTTGTGTCAACTCGTCAAAGTCATTCTCTGTCCAGCTTTGTTCTGTTGCTGGCAAGGAGCTGCAATCCTTTGGAAGAGAAGAGGTGCTCCGTTTTTTAGAATTTTCAGCAATTTGCTCTGGTTTCTCCCCATCTTTGTGGTTTTATCTACTTTTGGTCTTTGATGATGGTGACCTACAGATGGGGTTTTGATGTGGATATCTTTTCTGTTGATGTTGATGCTATTCCTTTCTGTTTGTTAGTTTCCCTTCTAACAGTCAGGGCCCTCCGCTGCAGGTCTGTTGGAGTTTGCTAGAGGTCCACTCCAGATGCTGTTTACCTAGGTATCACCAGTGGAGGCTGCAGAACAGCAAATATTGCAGAACAGCAAATATTGCTGCCTGATCCTTCCTTTGGAAGCTTTGGGAGGTGTCTCCCAGTTAGGCTACATGAGTGTCAGGGACCCACTTGAGGAGGCAGTCTGTCCGTTCTCAGAGCTCAAACACTGTGCTGGGAGAACCACTGCTCTCTTCAGAGCTGTCAGACAGGGACATTTAAGTCTGCCTAAGTTTCTACTGCCTTTTATTCAGCTATGCCCTGCCTCCTGAGGTGGAGTCTACAGAGGCAGGCAGGCCTCCTTGAGCTGTGGTGGGCTCCACCCAATTCAAGCTTCCTGGTCGCTTTGTTTACTTACTCAAGCCTCAGCAATGGCGGACGCCCCTTTCCCAGCCAGGCTGCTGCCTTGCAGTTTGATCTGGGACTGCTGCGCTAGTGGTGAGCAAGCCTCAGTGTGCATGGGACCCAATGAGCCAGGCGCAGGATATAATCTCCTGGTGTGCTGTTTGCTAAGACTGTTGGAAAAGTGCAGTATTAACGTAGGAGTGTCCCGATTTTCCTGGTACAGTGTGTCACAGCTTCCCTTGGCTAGAAGAGGAAAATACCCTGACCTTTTGGGCTTCCCGGGTGAGGCAATGCCACACCCTGCTTCGACTTGCCCTCCCGTGGGCTGCACCCACTGTCCAGTCAGTCCCAATGAGATGAACCAGGTACCTCAGTTGGACACGCAGAAATCACCCGTCTTCTGCATCGATCACACTGGGAGCTGCAGACCAGAGTTGTTTCTATTCAGCCATCTTGTCAGATGATTTCTTATTGCTCAGTAATGTCCTTTTCTTTCAGATTGAAGAACTCCCTTTATCATTTCTTGTTGGACAGGTATGATGTTGATGAAATCCCTCAGCTTTTGTTTGTCTGAGCAAGTTTTTATTTCTCCATCATGAAGGATGTTTTCACCAAATGTACTATTCTGGAATAAAAGTGTGTGGGTTTTTTTTTTTTTTTCTTCAGCACTTTAAATATGTCAGGCCACTCTCTTCTGGTCTGTAAGGTTTCCGCTGAAAAGTTTTCCGCCAAATGTGTTGGAGGTTCTTTGTATGTTATTTTTTTCTTTTCTCTTGTTGCTTTTAGTATCCTTGCTTTAACTCTGACCTTTAGAAATTTGATTTTTAAATGTCTTAAGATAGTCGTATTTGGGTTAAATCTTCTTGGTTTTCTATAACATTCTTGTACTTGAATATTGATCTCTCTCTCTAGGTTTGGGAAGTTCTCTGTTATTATCCGTTTTATAAACCTTCTACTACAATCTTTCTTTCTCTCCCTACCTCCCTTTCAGTAACTCTTAGATTTGAAGCTATGCTCTAGACCTTGTAGGCACACTTCATTCCTTTTTGTTCTTTATACTTTTGGGTTCTTGGGCTGTGTATTTTCAAGTAGCTTGCGTTCAGTTTCACTGATTCTTTCTTCTATTTGATCAATTCTGTTATTAAAAGATTTTGATGCTGTTTTCAGTATACCTATTGCATTTTTCAGCTCCAGAATTTGCCCAATTCTTCTTAATTATTTCAATCTCCTTGTTAAATTTATCAATAGGACTCTGAATTCCTTCTCTATCATTGAGGTTTCTCAAAACAGCTATTTTGAATTATCCTTCAGAAAGGTCACATATCTCTCTCTCCAGGATTTGTCATTGGTGCCTTACTTAGTTCATTTGGTGAGATAATTTTCCTGGATTGTCTGAACGCTTGTAGATGTTCATTGGTGTCTTAGCATTAAGGAGTTAGGTATTTATTATAGTCCTTTCAGTCTGGGCTTCTTTGTACCTGTCCTTCTTGGGAAGGCTTTCCAGGTATTCAAAGGGACTTGAGTGTTGTGATTTAAGTTTTGGCCACTGCAGCTATATCTGCATTAGGGTGCACCCTAAGTCCAGTAATGCTGTGGCTCTTGCAGACTGATAGAGGTACAACGTTGGTGATCATGAGTAAGATCTAGAAGAATTCCCTAGATTACCAGCCAGAGACTCTTCTTATTTTCCCTTACTTTTTCCCAAACAAATGGAGTATCTCTCTCTGCTGAGCTGCCAAGAGGTGGAAGAAGAGATGACAAGTACCCTTGTGGCCATCACCACTAGGACTTCACTGGGTCAGATATAAAACCAGCACAGCACTGGTTCTTGTCCAAAGCCCACAATGACCACTGCATTGCTACCACTGATTTCACTCAAGGTCCAAGGGCTCCTCAGTCAGTTTGTGGTGAATGCTCTCATTCCTGAGCCTCTCTCTTCAGGACAATGGGCTCCTGTTTGAACTAGGGCATGTCCAGAAATGCCATCCAGGAAATAAATCCTGGAATTGGGTAAGCCGACTTAGGGCTCTACCCAACTGTGGCTGAGCTAGTACCCGAGCTGTAAAACAAACTCCCCTTTACTCTTCCCTCTTCTTTCTTCCTCTAGCTGCCACAGCTGGGAATGTGCTGGCTCACACCTGAAGCCAGTACAGCTCTGAGTCTCACCTAAGGCCTGCAGTAAGTACTGCCTGTCTACCACTGCTGATTATTCAGGGCTCCAGGACTCTTTAGATAGCAGGCAATGAATTCTGTCAAGAATGGGTTCTTCACTTCAAGGCATTGGGTTCCCTCCTGGCCTAGGATGTGTTTAGAAATGTCATCTGGTAGTGAGTGCCTGGAATGGGGACTTCAGGACTCTCCCTGATGCCATATTCTACTGTGGCTGAGTTGGTATCCAAGTTGCAAGACAGAGTCCTCTTTTTCTCCTTTCCTGTCTCCTAAACCAGAAGGAAGGAGTCTCTCCAGTAGCTGTGAGCTGTGCCTTGGTTTGGGTGAAGGGTGATGCAGGCACTCCCTTGGACACTCCAGCTGGTATCTCACTAGTTCATGTATACCCCAAGTCCACTGACTATAAGCCTAGCACAGCACCAGTCTTTGCTCAGGAATTACAGTCACTGTGGTCTTCACTGCCTTTCTTTTCTTTTTCTTTTTTTTTTTTTTTGAATGAGATTTATTTATTTATGTTTATTTTTTTATTTTTTTTTATTATACTTTAAGTTCTAGGGTACACGTGCACAACGTGCAGGTTTGTTACATATGTATACTTGTGCCATGTTGGTGTGCTGCACCCATTAACTCGTCATTTACATTAGGTATTTCTCCTAATGCTATCCCTCTCCCCCCTCCCCACCCTACGACAAGTTCCGCTGTGTGATGTTCCCCTTCCTGTGTCCAAGTGTTCTCATTGTTCAAGTCCCACCTATGAGTGAGAACATGCGGTGTTTGTTTTTCTGTCCTTGTGATAGTTTGCTCAGAATGATGGTTTCCAGCTGCATCCATGTCCCTACAAAGGACATGAACTCATCATTTTTTATGGCTGCATAGTATTCCATGGTGTATATGTGCTACATTTTCTTAATGCAGTCTATCACTGATGGACATTTGGGTTGGTTCCAAGCCTTTGCTCTTGTGAATAGTGCTGCAGTAAACATACGTGTGCATATGTCTTTATAGCAGCATGATTTATAATCCTTTCGGTATATACCCAGTAATGGGATGGCTGGGTCAAATTGTATTTCTAGTTCTAGATCCTTGAGGAATCGCCACACTGTCTTCCACAATGGTGAAACTAGTTTATAGTCTCACCACTTTTTAAGTTTATTAAGAACCCCAGGGCATCTTAGCCCATGGTTGCAGGGTTTGCCAGAACTCAGATTCCTACCTCTAGAATGGACGACTGGCCTCTGGCTAGGGCTGGTCCAGCTGCTCCCTCCATGGATGCTGGCTGAGTTCTTCCCCATTTTGCTTTCCACCATGACAGGGAAGCCCCAAGTTCCAGTGCAGTCACGCTATCAGTGCACTCTCCCTCCCTTGAGTGTACTGATTCTCTCTCTGCAAAATGTGGCCACTGCTGCAGAGTGGAAGAGCATGGTGGAGGCCATTTAGGACCGTCTTTTATAACCTCTTCAGTGCCTTCTTCCTTACCATGATGTTAAAACCAGGTACTGTGATCACTCACCTGAATTTTGGTTCTTATGAGGGTGCTTTTTTTGTGTGGATACTTGTTCAATGTTATATTCATGCAGGGTTGGGGGAGGATCATTGGAGGTTTCTCTTCAGCATCTTGCTCCACCTTCATCTCCCTAATCTTTGTTTCTGGTAAGAAGTCATTGGCTAATTGTGATTCCCTTATATATAATAGGTCATTTTTCTCTTGATATTACCAAGATTTTGTCTTTGGCGTTTACTGGTTGACTATGATAGGTCTAAATTTAGTTCTCTTTTTGTTTATCCTGTGTAGAGTTTATGGAGCTTTTTGAATGTGTAGATTAATTTTTATCAGTTTTAGGATATTTCAGCCAATATTTCTTCAAATATTTTTGTGTCCTTTTGTTTTTCTCTTCTCATTCTTAAACTCTCATTACATGTACATTGGTACACTTAATGGTTTTCCAAGGTCTCTGAGGTTCTGTTAACTTGTTTGCATTCTTTTTATTTTTGTTATTCAGATTTAATAATCTCTATTGGTATCTTTGGATTTCCAATTCTTTCTTTTGCTTTCTCCAGTTTGCTGTTGAGTGTTTCTAATGATTTTTAAAATTAAAGCTATTAGACTTTCAACACCAGAATTTCCATTCTCAAGTTGAGTAATTGTTATAACAATTTTTTAAATTATTTCAATGTGATTTCCTTTAGTTCACTGAACATTTTTTACAACAGTTGTTTGAATTTTTGTCTTCTGTCACCAAAATCTAGATGTCTAAAGAAACTATTGCTTTTGATTGCCTTTTTTCCTGTATGTGGGTCACACTTTCCTGTGTCTTTGTCTGTTAATAATTTTTGTTAAATGGCCTGGCATGGTTGCTCATGCCTATAATTCCAGCACTTGGGAGGCCAAGGTGGGTGCATCACTTGAGGTCAGGAGTTCAATACCAGTCTGGCCAACATGACAAAACCATATTTCTACTAAAAATACAAAAAATTAGCCAGGCATGGTGGTGTGAACCTGTGATCCCAGCGACTTGGGAGGCTGAGGCAGAAGAGTTGCTCGAACCTGGCAGGCAGAGGTTGCAGTGAGCTGAGATCTCACCACTGCACTCCAGCCTGGGCAACAGGGCAAAACTCTGTCTCTAATAATAATAATAATAATAATACATTTTTCTTAAGAATTGGTCATTTTAGGCTATATGTACAATCAACTCTGGATTCTGAATCCCCCTCAGGGATTGTTACTGTTCTTTTATTTTTCTTTTGTTTGTTTGTTTAGTAACCATTTTGGACTAATTCTGTAGAGTCAATTCTGTAGTGTATTGCTACTGATACCTCTAGTCAGTGTTTTTGTTATAGTTGTCATCGTCATTTTTATTTTTAAACCTGGATTTCCTGGTGTCACACCTGGGTCCATACAGCTAATTATTCAGTCAGTGATTGGTCAGAAGTTATGCTTGAATGCCTTGAGCTACTATACCTTCTAACCTTTGCTGATGAATGTTTGGAGAATGCATACAATGTTTAGATATACAATGTTTAGGTGATTTTAAAGGGTTCCCAAGCTTTGCCTTTCTGTGAGTATAAGTTCTGTCTAGGTAGTCATCCTCTCTGGTCTCTCCCCAGCATGTATGCAGCCTTTCTGACTACCAGGTATACATGGCACATATCAAGTTCTTATACAGCTAACTTATTCCCCGACTCTTCCTGTAATAGATGATCTACTGATCTAGTGTATGCCCCATGCCTATCACATTCTCAGAGTAGCTGCAATGTTAGCCTTCCCTGATTTTTGCCACCAAGGTCAAATTGTTTTTGATCGCTCTTTCAACAGTGAGTTTTTTCATGCTCCAAATCAAGTCATCTCTCCAGCACAGGACCACTGTCTTCACAGTCTACCTTATCCCGGTAGAACTAGAATACCACAAATATGGGGATGATTTGAATTGCCCCAGGCTACAATGCCGCATAATCTATTACAGTGCTTACAGTGAGTCATTTTTCTTGAATAAATACTTCTCTGCCTGTTTTCATGCATTTGGCAAATTTCCAAACTTTTGGGGAAGATTTAGTCTTTTTTTTTTTTTTGAAGATTTAATCACTGTATTTGGGGAAAATAATTTTCAGAGTTCCTCATTCAGATATTCTGGAAGTCCCAGCTCTAAATATTAAGTTTCATAAACTCTTTGAACATAGAGGCTGATCTTTTCTCAATGTCTCCGCAGTGAGGAAAATTTTTCATTCAGTTTTCTCATTGACCTTTATAGTCATCACTTCTAGATATATGTAAAGATCCCTCTGGATTGTTTATTCTTTCTTTATGTTTTATCTCGGATCTCTGGCATTGGATCCTCTGGGATTTCAAGTGTAAAGATTTTGTTTCACTGAGGCTTGTGGAGAAGTAGTTTTCCCAACAGATGGGGAAATAGCTGCCTGAAAATAAAGACAACACTAGAAATATTATAAACTAATTATAGTTTCTAGTTAGATAGATGCAGAGCAACGAAGACATAGCACACTGTTTGAGACTAAATCCAGTCACATGCGAAGCCAGACCTAACCCTGGACATTTTAGGTAAATTGGCTGATAAGTTCCTGTATTAGTCTGTTTTCACACTGCTGATAAAGACATGCCCATGACTGGGGCAATTTACAAAAAAAAAACAGGTTTCATGGACTTAGAGTTCCACATGGCTGGGGAAGCCTCACAATCATGGCAGAAGGTGAAAAACACATCTCACATGGTGGCAGATAAGAGAAGCGAGCTTATGCAGGGAAACTCCTGTTTTTAAAACCATCAGATCTCATAAGACTTATTCACTATCATGAGAACAGCATGGGAAAGACCCACCTTCATGATTCAGTTACCTCCCACCAGGTCCCTCTCACAACATGTGGGTATTCACAATGACATTCGGGTGGGGACACACACAAACCATATCAGTTCCTTTATGTTGCAAGCTAGCATGATTGGTAAAGGCTAGATTTCTGTCACTTGTAATATAAAAAAATCCTGATCTATTTTATATTTATTATATATATGCACACGTATATATGATAATACATACTACTTTCTTTAATTTCACTTATCACAGTTTTAATGTTATATTTATATCTGTGATAGTATTTTCTTCTCTCAAATGATAAGCTCCAAGGAGAAAAATATCTGTTTTATCCAACATGCCTATTTCTATAAGATATTTATCATTTTTTCTGTCCAGCTTCCAATAACCCCTGCCTAGTTTACTGAATGATGCACTGTGCCGTCTTGCACAGAGTCCTGTGGAAACTGAAAGAGGTTGGGGCAAATTGTCCCTCTTCCTGCCCTCCAAAAACCAGGGTGAAACATGTGACCTGGGTTTGGCCAATTAGACATTTGTATTCTCATCTTTGAGTTTTGCTTCAGTGACACAGAAACAGAGTTAGAATCTAATTCACAGCATCAACAATGATGTTTTTCAGGCATTCTAACATCATCCTCACCAAAATCTTTTTGTTTACATGTTAGCTCTCAACCAGTCTCGGTTAATCTGATTATCTTTCAGTCTCACTTCTGCAACTTCAAGTCTGTTTGTTCTGTGTGCCCCTGCTGCATTTCTGGAAAATTTCATTTTTGTCTTAGACAAAGTTTATTAGCGTTGCCTGCCTCCAGAAAACCTGACTGATAAAGAAAATTCTGTGATTAGCACAGAATATGAAGTCAAAAAATAATTATTAGAGCTTTGATAAAGATAATGATTTGGGGGAGAAAATATTATGTTTTAATTTGGCTGGGCTTTTTTCTTTGCACTGAATTCAATTCCATAAATATGTATGAAAAGGCACTGTAATAAGCTCTATGAAGTATACCGACATGAGTAAAACACAGTAATTTATTTCAAAATGTTTATGTTATAATTAAGGACTTCTAAGAGTGAAATTAAATGGATAAAAGATAAGGCAACTACTGGTTAGTTTTTTATAGAATTCTATTTTTGCCATAATTATTAATAACCAAAGGTGTAATACCTGCAAAGGCTCATCTGAAAATATTTACTGAGAATCTCCTAGTTCCTAGGCATGGGCTAGAGGCTAAAGATACAGCATAGTACAGGATAGGCAAACTCATGCTTTGTATAACTTTTATTCTGATGTTTTATTTATTTTTCAAAGATGCAAGTTAAATATATAAAATATTATGAAAATAACTTTAAATGGCAAACCACAAACTTAAGAAAACATTTGTAACTCTATGGGAGTAATAAAGAGTAACACTTTTAATATATAAAGAAAATTCAGAGATTCAAAAAAATGCTAATTCTCAAATTGAAGAAGGAGCATTACTCAGATATAATTGACAGAACTATAAATTCCTAATACATACTTTATATCTCATTAGTAATCACATAATAAGATATAATTTTTATTTACCTAATTTACAATAACATTTAGGTAGTATACTAAATTTTTTTTGTCTTGGAAATTAGGTTTATTTATTTTTATTATGCTTTATGTTCTAGGTTACATGTGCACAACGTGTAGGTTTGTTAAATATGTATACATGTGCCACGTTGGTGTGCTGCACCCATTAACTCATTATTTACATTAGGTATATCTCCTAATGCTATCCTTCCCCCCTCCCCCCACCCCACAACTGGCCCCCATGTGTGATGTTCCCATTCCTGTGTCCAAGCATTCTCATTGTTCAGTTCCCACCTATGAGTGAGAACATGTGGTGTTTGGTTTTCTGTTCTTGTGATAGTTTGCTGAGAATGATGGTTTCCAGCTCCATCCATGTCCCTACAAAGGACATGAACTCATCCTTTTTTATGGCTGCATAGTATTCCATGCTGTATATGTGCCACATTTTCTTTTTTTTTTTTATTTATTATTATCATACTTTAGGTTCTAGGGTACATGTGCATAACATGCAGGTTTGTTACATACATATACTTGTGCCATGTTGGCGTGTTGCACCCATCAACTCGTCAGCACCCATCAACTCGTCATTTACATCAGTTATAACTCCCAGTGCAATCCCTCCCCCCTCCCCCCTCCCCATGATAGGCCCCGGTAAATGATGTTCCCCTTCCCGAGTCCAAGTGATCTCATTGTTCAGTTCCCACCTATGAGTGAGAACATGCGGTGTATGGTTTTCTGTTCTTGCGATAGTTTGCTGAGAATGATGGTTTCCAGCTGCATCCAAGTCCCTACAAAGGACACAAACTCATCCTTTTTTATGGCTGCATAGTATTCCATGGTGTATATGTGCCACATTTTCTTAATCCAGTCTATCACTGATGGACATTTGGGTTGATTCCAAGTCTTTGCTATTGTGGATAGTGCCGCAATAAACATACGTGTACACATCTTTATAGCAGCATGATTTATAATCCTTTGGGTATATACCCAATAATGGGATGGCTGGGTCATATGGTACTTCTAGTTCTAGATCCTTGAGGAATCGCCACACTGTTTTCCATAATGGTTGAACTAGTTTACAATCCCACCAACAGTGTAAAAGTGTTCCTATTTCTCCACATCCTCTCCAGCACCTGTTGTTTCCTGACTTTTTAATGATTGCCATTCTAACTGGTGTGAGATGGTATCTCATTGTGGTTTTGATTTGCATTTCTCTGATGACCAGTGATGATGAGCATTTTTTCATGTGTCTGTTGGCTGTACGAATGTCTTCTTTTGAGAACTGTCTGTTCATATCCTTTGCCCACTTTTTGATGGGGTTGTTTGTTTTTTTCTTGTAAATTTGTTTGAGTTCTTTGTAGGTTCTGGATATTAGTCCTTTGTCAGATGAGTAGATTGCAAAAATTTTCTCCCATTCTATATATTGCCTGTTCACTCTGATCGTAGTTTCTTTTGCTGTGCAGAAGCTCTTTAGTTTAATTAGATCGCATTTGTCAATTTTGGCTTTTGTTGCCATTGCTTTTGGTGTTTTAGACATGAAGTCCTTGCCCATGCCTATGTCCTGAATGGTATTACCTAGGTTTTCTTCTAGGGTTTTTATGGTATTAGGTCTAACATTTAAGTCTCTAATCCATCTTGAATTAATTTTCGTAAAAGGAGTAAGGAAAGGATCCAGTTTCAGCTTTCTACTTATGGCTAGCCAATTTTCCCAGCACCATTTATTAAATAGGGAATCCTTTCCCTATTTCTTGTTTTTCTGAGGTTTGTCAAAGATCAGATGGCTGTAGATGTGTGGTATTATTTCTGAGGACTCTGTTCGGTTCCATTGGTCTATATCTCTGTTTTGGTACCAATACCATGCTGTTTTGGTTACTGTAGCCTTGTAGTATAGTTTGAAGTCAGGTAGCGTGGTGCCTCCAGCTTTGTTCTTTTGACTTAGGATTGTCTTGGCAATGCGGGCTCTTTTTTGGTTCCATATGAACTTTAAAGCAGTTTTTTCCAATTCTGTGAAGAAACTCATTGGTAGCTTGATGGGGATGGCATTGAATCTATAAATTACCTTGGGCAGTATGGCCATTTTCACGATATTGATTCTTCCTATCCATGAGCATGGTTGTTCTTCCATTTGTTTGTGTCCTCTTTTATTTCACTGAGCAGTGGTTTGTAGTTCTCCTTGAAGAGGTCCTTTACATCCCTTGTAAGTTGGATTCCTAGGTATTTCATTCTCTTTGAAGCAATTGTGAATGGAAGTTCATTCATGATTTGGCTCTCTGTTTGTCTGTTACTGGTGTATAAGAATACTTGTGATTTTTGCACATTAATATTGTATCCTGAGACTTTGCTGAAGTTGCTTATCAGCTTAAGGAGATTTTGGGCTGAGACAATGGGGTTTTCTAAATATACAATCATGTCATCTGCAAACAGGGACAATTTGACTTCTTCTTTTCCTAACTGTATACCCTTGATTTCTTTCTCTTGCCGGATTGCCCTAGCCAGAACTTCCAACACTATGTTGAATAGGAGTGGTGAGAGAGGGCATCCCTGTCTTGTGCCAGTTTTCCAAGGGATTTTTTCCAGTTTGTGTCCAATCAGTATGATATTGGCTGTGGGTTTGTCATAAATAGCTCTTATTATTTTGAGATACGTTCCATCAATACTGAATTTATTGCAAGTTTTTTGCATGAAGGGCTGTTGAATTTTGTCAAAGGCCTTTTCTGCATCTATTGAGATAATCATGTGGTTTTTGGTTTTGGTTCTGTTTATATGCTGGATTATATTTATTGATTTGTGTATGTTGAACCAGCCTTGCATTCCAGGGATGAAGCCCACTTGATCATGGTGGATAAGCTTTTTGATGTGCTGCTGGATTCAATTTGCCAATATTTTATTTAGGATTTTTGCATCAATGTTCATCAGGGATATTGGTCTAAAATTCTCTTTTTTTGTTGTGTCTCTGCCAGGTGGGTATCAGGATGATATTGGCCTCATAAAATGAGTTACGGAGGATTCTCTATTTTTCTATTGATTGGAATAATTTCAAAAGGAATGGTACCAACTCCTCCTTGTAACTCTGGTAGAATTCGGCTGTGAATTCATCTGGTCCTGGACTCTTTTGGGTTGGTAGGCTATTAATTATTTCCTCAATTTCAGAGCCTGTTATTGGTATATTCAGGTATTCAACTTCTTCCTGGTTTAGTCTTGGGAGGGTGTATGTGTCCAGGAATTTATCCATATCTTCTAGGTTTTCTAGTTTATTTGCATAGAGGTGTTTATAGTATTCTCTGATGGTAGTTTGTATTTCTGTGGGGTCGGTGGTGATATCCCCTTTAACATTTTTTATTGCATCTATTTGATTCTTCTCTCTTTTCTTCTTTATTAGTCTTGCTAGCAGTCTATCAAATTTGTTGATCTTTTCAAAAAGCAGCTCCTGGATTCATTGATTTTTTTTGGAGGGATTTTTGTGTCTCTATCTCCTTCAGTTCTGCTCTGATCTTAGTTATTTCTTACCTTCTGCTAGCTTTTGAATGTGTTTGCTCTTGCTTCTCTAGTGCTTTTAATTGTGATGTTAGGGTGTCGATTTTAGATCTTTCCTGCTTTCTCTTCTGAGCATTTAGTGCTATAAATTTCCCTCTACACACTGTTTTAAATGTGTCCCAGAGATTCTGGTATGTTGTGTCTGTGTTCTCATTTGTTTCAAAGAACATCTTTATTTCTGCCTTCATTTCATTAGGTACCCAGTAGTCATTCCGGAGCAGGTTGTTCAGTTTCCATGTAATTGAGTGGTTTTGATTGAGTTTCTTAATTCTGAGTTCTAGTTTGATTGCACTGTGGTCTGAGAGACAGTTTGTTATAATTTCTGTTCTTGTACATTTGCTGAGGAGTACTTTACTTCCAATTATGTGTTCAGTTTTGGAATAAGTATGATGTGGTGCTGAGAAGAATGTATATTCTGTTGATTATGGGTGGAGAGTTCTAGGTCTGCTTGCTGCAGAGATGAGTTCAATTCCTGGATATCCTTATTAACTGTCTGTCTTATTGATCTGTCTAATGTTGACAGTGGGGTGTTGAAGTCTCCTATTATTATTGTGGGGGAGTCTAAGTCTCTTTGTAGTCTCTAAGGACTTGCTTTATGAATCTGGGTGCTCCTGTATTGGGTGCATATATATTTAGGATAGTTAACTCTTCTTGTTGGATTGATCCCTTTACCATTACGTAATGGCCTTCTTTGTCTCTTTTTGGTCTTTGTTGGTTTAAAGTCTGTTTTATCAGAGACTAGGCTTGCAACCCCTTTTTTTTTTTTTTTTTTCCCTTTGCTTGGTAGATCTTCCTTCATCCCTTTATTTTGAGTCTATGTGTGGTCTCTGCTCATGAGATTGGTCTCCTGAATACAGCAGACTGATGGGTCTTGACTCTATCCAATTTGCCAGTCTGTGTCTTTTAATTGGAGCATTTAGCCCATTTACATTTAAGGTTAATATTGTTATGTGTGAACTTGATCCTGTCATTATGATGCTAGCTGGTTGTTTTGCCCATTAGTTGATTCAGTTTCTTCCTAGCATTGATCGTCTTTACATTTTGGCATGTTTTTGCAGTGGCTGGTACCAGTTATTCATTTCTATGTTTAGTGCTTCCTTATGGAGCTCTTGTAAGATAGGCCTGATGGTGACAGAATCTCTTAGCATTTGCTTGTCTGTAAAGGATTTTATTTTTCCTTTATGAAACTTAGTTTGGCTGGATATGAAATTCTGGGTTGAAAATTGTTTTTTTTAAGAATGTTGAATATTGGCCCCCAGTCTCTTCTGGCTTGTAGAGTTTCTGCTGAGACATCTGTTGCTAGTCTGATGGGCTTCCCTTTGTGGGTAACCCAACCTTTCTCTCTGACTGCCCTTATCATTTTTTCCTTCATTTCAACTTTGGTAAGAATGACAATTATGTGTCTTGGAGTTGCTCTTCTTGAGGAGTATCTTTGTGGCATTCTCTGTATTTTCTGAATTTGAATGTTGGCCTGCCTTGCTAGGCTGGGTAAGTTCTCCTGGATAATATCCTACAGAATGTTTTCCAGCTTGGTTCCATTCTCCCCGTCACTTTCGGGTATACCAGTCAGACCTAGATTTGGTCTTTTCACAAGTCCCATATTTCCTTGAGGCTTTGTTCATTTTTTTTTACTCTTTTTTCTCTAAACTTCTCTTCTCACTTCATTTCATTAATTTGATCTTCAATCACTGATACCCTTTCTTCCAGTTGATTGAATCAGTTACTGAAGGTTGTGCATTTGTCCCATAGTTCTTGTGCCTTGGTTTTCAGCTCTATCAGGTCATTTAAGCACTTCTCTACATTGGTTAATCTAGTTTGCCATTCATCAAATCTTTTTCAAGGTTTTTAGCTTCTTTGTGATGGGTTAGAACTTCCTCCTTTAGCTTGGAGAAGTTTGATCATCTGAAGCCTTCTTCTCTCAACTTGTCAAAGTCATTCTCCATTCAGCTTTGTTCTGTTGCTGGTGAGGAGCTGTGTTCCTTTGGAGAGGGAGAGGTACTCTGATTTTTTAGAATTTTCATCTTTTCTATTCTGTTTTTCCCCCACCTTTGTGGTTTTATCTATGTTTGGTCTTTGATGATGGTGACATACAGATGGGGTTTTGGTGTGGATGTCCTTTCTGTTTGTTAGTTTTCCTTCTAAGAGTCAGGATGCTCAGCTGCAGTTCTGTTGGAGTTTGCTAGAGGTCCACTCCAGACCTTGTTTGCCTGAGTATCAGCAGCGGAGGCTGCAGAAGAGTGAATATTGCCAAACAGCAAATGTTGCTGCCTGATCATTCCTCTGGAAGCTTCATCTCAGAGGGGTATCCAGCCATGTGAGGTGTCAGTCTGCCCCTACTGAAGGGTGCCTCCCAGTTAAGCTCCTCGTGGGTCAGGGACCCACTTGAGCAGGTAGTCTGTGTGTTCTCAGATCTCAAACTCCATGCTGGGAGAACCGCTACTGTCTTCAAAGCTGTCAGACAGGGACATTTAAATCTGCAGAGGTTTCTGCTGCCTTTTGTTTGGCTATGCCCTGTCCCCAGAGGTGGAGTCTACAGAGGCAGGCAAGTCTCCTTGAGCTGCGGTGGGCTCCACACAGTTCAAGCTTCTCAGTGGCTTTGTTTACCTACACAAGCCTCAGCAATGGAGGGCGCCCCTCCCCCAGCCTCACTGCTGCCTTGCAGTTAGATCTCAGACTGCTGTGCTGGCAATGAGGGAGGCTCCAGAGGGTGTGGGCTCGAGCCAGGTGCAGGATATAATCTCCTGGTGTGCTGTTTGCTAAGATCCTTGGTAAAGCACAGTATTAGGGTGGGAGTGACCTGATTTTCCAGGTGTTGTGTGTCACAGTTTCCCTTGGCTAGGAAAGGGAATTCTCTTCCCCTTGTGCTTCTCAGGTAAGGCGATGCCTCACCCTGCTTTGGCTTTCGCTCGGTGGGCTGCATCCCCTGTCCTGTACCCACTGTCCGACACACCTCAGTGAGATGAATCCAGTACCTCAGTTGGAAATGCAGAAATCACCCGTCTTCTGTGTCATTCACACTGGGAGCTGGAGGCTGGAGCTGTTGCTGCTCGGCCATTCTAGTATGCTAAGTATTAATGATTTTGTGGTCAGACCAGCATTGTCAGACGTTATGTTGATAAGAAATTTGGCAACATTTCTCTGTGCAGCATATAGCAATCCTAAACTTTCCTTTAATGCAATAATTCTAGTTCTGAATATATGTTCTAATAAAATTAAAATTGGAGCAAAGTTTGCATACAAACATATAACAAGAGCAAAATGGAAAAGCTGGAAAACACAATGAAAACAAACTAACAAAACATTCTTCTCTGAATCTCCAATCTTATAACTTCTCCTGGAGTTATCCCAAAATGTTTTTCTTTCTTCTCAGAGTGCTATAGGTCCAGTTCCTTGCTTTATTCTCACTTTGTCCAAAATTATGGGTTCATATTTCAGTGTGAGTCAGCAAGTTTTCCTACATTGAAAATGACTTGCATTCTAATTTATATTTATGCTAATTATCAAATCAGTGTATTCCTCTTTCTTCTAATACATTAAAACTCATTCCAAACACTGAAAACCTCTTTTGAGTGGGTTCTCTAGTCTGTTGTTATTTGATTCTGAATTAAAGTGGGGTACACAGATTGTTCAAAAAGTACTGTAAAAAGAACAAAGTACTGTTACTTAAGACAGCACCAGTTCAATGTCACAAAATATTACCTTTCACTTATCATTAGTTTGTAAAAACTAGTCACCAATTCAATTATGTTAACATTTTTAATAGGGAACTGATATTACTGTGTATCAGATAAGGTTTAAGGCCCTTTTCCTTAAAATAGCAGTTTTGAGAAAGTACAGTAATGATTCTAATAACTATAAAAATTTGTAGGGCTTAAAAATCCTTAGCTCTTCCTCTTCTGCTTTGTAAATGGCATTATGTTCTTTTTTTGGTGAAAATAAAAATGTTAAGAAATAATATGCACAATATAAAATGTAGAAGCAGTTTTTATTCATTATGTGTGAAGCAAGAGACAGGAAATGGAGTCAAAGAATAAAAAAGTAACAGAGGAAATATAAGGTCAGCTGCATCAAGGGCTATTTCTTAAAGCATAGTACCTTTATTAAGAATTCTAAATTCATTCAACCATGGTACAATGGAGATGTTTCTTGAAGTAAATATTAATAACATTCTTATTCACTTTATAATTCAAAAATCATGAAATTACTAAGGAGTTCTAGCTGTGCCATGAAATTACTTTTATTCCTTTTATCTTTTTCATAATGTAATGGTTTCCACACTCACTAAGAGTCTGGATGTCCCACATTAGAAATGAAGAGTTCTGCATTGTGTGTATGAAGTGAAGGCTCAGAAGTTACAACCTGTTCTCCCACCAGTGTTCCACTATTTTCACATCTCCTTCCTTTAGCCTTTTTGCTACCATTCTTTATTTAGGAATGTGCCAGGCATTTTACAAATATTATCTTATTTGATCAACCCATTTTATAGGCATGCAATCTGAGGCTCAGAAAGCTCACAGACTGGATTCAAGTTTATACAGGTAATAAATTATATAATATAGGTTTTTCAGACTCAAAGTTCCACTCTTTTAGTGTGACCAGAAGGAAATCATTTTTCTGATTAAGTTTTCAATGGCTTATTGTTGCAATGGGTTCCACTGAACTGGTGTTAGAGCGGACATTTAATTGCAAATAAGCCAGTCTGGTGCATTTTTCTTTAGAATAGAGTCTGTGGAAGCTGAAAACACAAATACATGTTAGGATTCACAGAAATATTTCAAAGACTGCAAATATTGGATCACAAACAAAGCAAATCTGTTGTCAAGTGTATACCTAGGAAAATTAATTAAATCAAGTTAGCTATCAATGAGGTTAAGCTTGATATGTGTTTAATACAATGTTTATTGAAAGAAAAGCAACCTCAAACGTAGAAAGATTCTGACAAATGTAAAACAGAAATCAGGCTTGGTTAAATTACTGTGCATCTCCAACAGACACTTTTGCCTAGCTATTTATATGCAAATTGAGGAAACTTTCTGTACCAAAAAGCCTTTGTAATTAAAACAATAGTTATTTAAAATGCTGACTATAAATTTTAGTTTACAAAACATACTCTAAAAATATTTTATTTTAAATGTTAACAAAGCATAATACCTGAACACCATATTTTCCCCCTTTTTGCCCAGTAAGTTTTAAATTCAAGACTTCTTGCAAGTGTGTAACCAATGTGAATAAAATCTGCTAGCACATTAGTATCAAAGTGCTCTCTTAATTTACAAAGCAAAACCAGGTTCTCAAACTGTAGGGCTTATAAGAATTACCAATAAACCTCAAAGTCACAGATTCCTGCACTCCCTGTAAGGAGATTCTGATCCAGTAGAACCTTGAGGCCAAGGGATTTGCAGTTTAACACATGTCACAGGTGATTCTAATGAAAGTGGTTCTGGAACATATTTTCTAGAACTCTACTTTATAAGACACTGACTGCTTTATGAAATATTAACTTAAGTGGCTCTTTCTTTCACATTCTTAGCACCCTTAACAGTTCTTCAATATCATCCTAATCTTTGCAGTGAAGATTTCATGCAGTGGCCAAATTTTCAATTAAACACAATTCTACTCAAATTTAAATCTCACACACCATTTATCACAGCTGCTAAACCTGTTGGTTAAATAACTTTTACGTTCCACTCCAGAGGCACCTCATTTTTGTGATGAATTAAGAAGTACCTCTAAAGTAGCCTTATCTACCTGTTTCTGTCTCTCATGAGTGTTTCAAGAGTATATGATCCTCAGATGCTGAGGTTGAAAAGAGAAAACAGGAACAGCAGCATGAGGGGCAAATTAACTGGCTACTTTAGCAGAACAATCAAAGTTGCATTCTATCACAACATAGTTGACTGATAATCTAATTCCCAGATTTGTAAGTTAAGGGATTCAGTTTTGTCAGAATGGCTCAAATTCCGGAGGAAGGTGCCAAGTTATTCCATAGCAATAACAAAAACAGCAGCAACAAAAGACCAACTGTAATAAAAAATATCAACAATAATATATCTGAAGAATTAATGGGTACTATGTAAGGCATTCTAATAAGCACAACATATGCATTTTATCACTAATTTTAAGTTCAAGACTTCTGTACGAGGTACATAATAACATTATATATATTTGGTGAATAAAAAACTAGATTAACTAGATGTCCAAGAAACTAGTGGGTGAACTTTAAATGCAAATTTACAAATGTGCCATGAGAACTATAACTAGCAAAGTTACCCAAGAATACTGTCTTTCACTAAAACAGTCTACACAGGAAATAAAATTAATCAGAGCAAGGAGAGTGGTTAGTTGAATGAACCTGATTGTTAATGACATCAAACTATGATGGCCTGAGGCATTCATGGAGAGTGCTGGGGAAATGTTGACAAATTTTTCTTCTCAGACTCCCATTTCTTTACACTCAGGCTAACTATCTTCAGGAATATTAATATCATTGATCCACCTATATTTACTTCATATCAATTCCATTCTTGTTATGTGCTCCTGACTGTACCCACCCCCAATCACCTTGATTAGATAGACCTTTCTTAAATCTCCTCCAGGATAAACTGAGAGACCATTTCACAGGGTGAGGTACTTCATCGAATGACTAATATACTACACTACTTATTGATTCTTACTAGTATGGTTCTCAGGGATTAATATGTCCATATTTTAAAACCCTCTCACTTATGCCCATCTACTTATTACATCAGAAACCAGACAATGCAATAAGTACCCGAAGCCATTGTGGAAAATAATTTGTAATCCTGTTCAATCAATTGATAAATATTTACTGAGGGTTTACTTTATATCAGGCAATGTACTAAGTGCTATTTCACTTATTCCATGCTATAAACATTCGTCTCCAGTACTAGAATGTGCTGAACAATGGAAATCTGCAAAGAATATACTCAGCAATACATTTAAAAACCAACCAACCAAATAAAATCTATCCCATATGAAAAACTGGTTGCAACTATAAAGACCTCTGGAATTCATCATGATTTTTTACTGATTTTTTCATAACATTTTTAATTTAGAGTAGTTTTGTCTTTACAAGAAAGCTGCATTGATGGTACAGAGAGCCTTCATCTACCCCTTACTTAGTTACCTCTACTGTTAACATCTTATACTACTATGGTACATTTGCTTCAACTAAGGAGTCAACATTGGCGTATAAGTATTACCTAACCTCCACAAATTATTTGAAATTTACTAGTTTTCCCCTCATGTCTTTTTCTTATTCCTTGACCCCATTCAGGATACCAGATTATGTTTAGTCATTATGTCTCCTGGTGTGTGATAGTTTGTTATATTTCATTTACTTTTGATGACATTGACAGTTTTGAATACTACTGGTCAGACATTTTGTAGAATATTCTCAATTTGGGTTTGTCTGACGTTTTTCTCATTTTTAGACTAGGATTATGGATTTTTGAGAAGAAGACCACAGAGGTAAAGAACCATTCTTGTCACATCGTATCAAGGACACATTACTTATCACTCATGATGCTAACCTTGATTATCTGGTCAAGGTAGTATTTGCCAGCTTACTCCACTGTAAAATCATTCTTTGTTTTCCACCTGATTTTATATGCAGTTTTTGGAAGTGACTTATTAAGCATAGCCCACATTTTAGTGGGGAGAAGAGGCAGGAGGTGTCAATTTCCATTTCTTGGAGAGAAATAGATAACCAATCCACGTAAATTACCTGGACCTCTTCCATATAAGAGATTTTTCCCTTCTTCCCCGTTTAATTTGTATCAGGCTCGATTTTTTTAATGGATATAATTTCTTACTTTGGGTTTTAATCCGATAATCTGCTTTTTATTTTAGTGCTTGAATTGTAGCCCATTAAGAGCTCTTCCACATTGTCTCCTGTGTCCCTTCCACATCTACCAGCCCTTTGTTTTTTTGAGTACTTTCTTTCTAGAATCCTCCTGATTTTGTTTCTGAGTTGTTCCCTAATCTTGAGCAAGTCACTTTACCCCTATATGCATTGGCATTAATTGGTTAAATTAAGTTCTTATTTATCCATTAATGGAAATCACATTGTAGTGAATCTCAAAATAAAAAGATAAATCCATTTCAAAAATTGCTCAGGGAATAAAGAAAATGAACATAGAAGTACAGCTTTTTTCTTAAAAAACAGTAACAGGGTTATATAAAATGGAAAGAGGGAAAGGTAGAATTTAGAACACATAGAAATGAAGCAAAGCGTGGCTAATGGCTTATTGGTGGGTCCGCTAATCAAACAGGCTTGCTGATTGTGGGGTACTCAGCTTTAAACTGACTGCTTTTGCAGCTTCTTACATGGATATCATTCATGTCCTTTAGGACATAATTTACCATCCCTGATACAAATGTGGATCAGGGTCTTCTGGAAACATTGAAGATTTTAATGTGAGTCCACGGTTTTGGCCCCCTTTGGTCAGGTATCAGAAGAAGCTACAAGATAAGTCTCCAAACTACACAACTGTCATGTTGCTCCTTAGGAAACGAGACAGCAGTTTGGTGAACAGCATGATTTTATCCCATTTCTACCCATGCCCATCTATTGTATGTGCCATATGTTAAGGTAGCAGCTATGGGATAGCTTTTAAGATGCTGTACACTTAGTTATTACAGTAGTACAAACAAGCGTAACAGTTAACAAGAGGGGCCTGGAAATATTTTCGAACCACAATGCTAGATTTCCCACATTAAACCAGAAATAGAGGTTTCATTCTTGATCAGATACTTTAGAGACAGATAATGGGGTACCAACAAGATTCACAAGTTTAAAAAATCTTATTGGCTCTTTTTCTGCTTTCAGAGGTGACATTAGTTCTAATATCGTCATATTCTATTTTACTATCATTCCTATTTTTCTCGGTGATTTATGGCTAAGAGACATCTAAAGAAATAGGAACGATAGCCAGCTGCAGTGGCACACACCTGTAATCCCAGCACTTTGGGAGGCCAAGGCAGGTGGATCACGAGGTCAGGAATTCGAGACCAGCCTGTCCAAGGTGCTGAAACCCTGTCTCTACTAAAAATACAAAAATTAGTCAGGTGTGGTGGCAGGTGCCTGTAATTCCAGCTATTTGGGAGGTTGAGACAGAGAATTGCTTGAACCTGGGAGGCAGAGGTTGCAGAGATTGCAGAGATCAAGCCACTGCACTCTAGTCTTGGTGACAGAGTGAAAGTACGTCTCAAAAAAAAAAAAAAAAAAAAAAAAGAAAGAAAGAAATAGGTACAATATACTTCTCCCCAAAAAAGGACATATTTCTTTTGTGAGGCAAGTATACCAGTAAAGTGGCTCCAAATACTACCTGTTCAATCTCAGTGAATTAGTGCTGTTAATTTGGGGACAATTTGTTAAATCTTATGGATCACCTACATAGCATGATGTGTGGCAAGTTGGGGGCAAAAGGAGAACTGACAGTGAATTAGGGATTACTGCATATATATCAAGTACGTCATACAGAATAGAGTAAAATTATTTTTACCTACCTCAAAATTAAATAAACAAATGAATGTTTGTTTATTATGCATGGTGGAATATGGACAGATCTGGGTACAAATTTCTATGCCGCTGCTTATAAGTTGTTTTACTTTACCTAGGTAATCTCTTCCAGTCTCTGTTTTCTTATCTGTAAAACTCTTTCCGAGTTAATATGAGGATTAAGCAAAATAAATGTGTCATTCATGTCTTTTAGGACATCATTTAATCTACCACCATCTTAGAAATGTGGGTTAAAGTCTTCTGGAAAAAATGAACTTCTGGTCATCAAAATATGTGGAAATTTCTCCCCATCAATAACAACTTCTCCAGGGAGCACCAGAAGGGTATCCTATATTTCAATTCAATTCTGATACTACCTACCCGGAGGTAGCATCAGATCCCACATGTTAAGGGCTCAGTCCTATAAGACTGACCTCACTCCACAAGACTGATCCCACTTCAAATGCCAGTCACAAGCCCTGGGTTGTAGCCTCTGCTTCTGAACAACCAGCTATAAATCATGGTTTCCCTACCTCCCTCCAGGGTCCACTAATTTGCTAGAGCAGCTCACAGGACTTGGGGAAATATTTTGTTTACTATTTCCCACTTATTACTAAGGATATGACAGAGGATACAGATAAACAGCCACATAGAAGAGATACATAGGGCCAGTAGGGGCAAGGGACTGGGAGCTTCATGCCCTCTCCAGACATACCACACTTCATGTACCTCATGTGCTCAGCATCCTGGAAGCATTCCAAAACCTGCAGTCCAGGATTTTTACGGAAGTTTCATCATTGGAGGCTGGATTGATTATTAACTCAATCTCCAGCACCTGCCTCTTCCTGTAGGATGGGGGTTAGGTTTAAAAGTTTCAAGCTTCTAATCATGTCTAGGTCTCTCCGATGACTAGCCCCCAATCAGGAGCCCACCAAGAGTCACCTCATTGGGACAAAAGATGCTCCTATTACCCAATAAATTCCAAAGAATTAGGAGCTCTTTGTCAAGAATGGAGGTCAAAAGCCAGATATCAGAACAAAAGATGCACCTAGCATCTCCTATTGCTCAGAAATAAGGGTTTTTAGGAGCTTTCTTTTAAGAACAAGGAACAGAAACCATATGTATATGTATTTTATTATAACGCAATATGACAACTACCTTACAAATACCTGCCTCAGTATTAGGCCTGGGTAAGACAAAGATATACAAATATATACTCTCTGGGTCCTGAGAGTTTCTCAGTCAGTCTTGCAGGAAACAGCTTTCCACTCAGACGGTTTAACTGAAAACATGTCAATGAAGCAATATTTGAAGGGATACAGTTAAGAAAAATCAATAGAAATGGACAGTTCCTCAAAAATAAATTTCTTTCTTTGTCTATGTATCCTGTTGGTTCTCTTTCTCTGGAGATTACTGGCTGATACAACCTTTAAACTTTCTTAGAGTTTATTTTTTAACCTCTGGCACGCATGGGTCTTTCTAAGGCATCTAGGGTACCTACTAATTTCTGATCCCCAGGTCCAGTTAGCATAAATAATGCCCAAGAAACTTTTTTTAGGCTTTAATTTCAAAGGCTTTTTAAATGTATTATCTCAGATGAAAATTCGACCACTTCATACTTGCTCAATATATTTATTTTTATAAAAATAATGAATTATTTTCCCATGTCTCTTAAGGAAACAAGTTAAAGTTTCGAAAATAAAAGAAAGAAAAGCAAGAGGTTAAAGGGATTTATTTGTTAGAATCTTAGATAATTTTTAAAATATTGTAAGTTTCTTAAAAATAAACTCTCTCTGAGGTAAGAAATTTCATCAGATATGTTCGGAAAAATAAGTTTAAGGAAAATACTATCTTTCTATAATGCAAACTTACATTATTTGTTCCTGGAATAAATTCAAAAGTCCTTTATAGTCCTTTGTTCCATCGAAAGCCAGATATACAGATACTCTTATAGTCTTCTGTGACTAAGACGCTGTTGTTTAACACACAGTCTTCTTGGTCATCTTATGACACCTGCAAACACATAATTGACCCTACTCACATCATTATCATTTACATCTTTAAAATTAATTCTTGATCTCCTTTTTTAAATATTTGGCTCATAGAAGGTACATAATATATATTTAGGAATTGAGGGGAAAAAGGAAGGAAGTACACGACATATAATATTTAGCAACATTTATGAGAAAACTAAGTGGTCTACATGCTTGAAGGGACTGAGCTGATACACTCTCCCTCTTCGTTTTTCCTCCCTCACAGGGATCTGGTTTTGGGAAGACATATTTCCAAACACCTACACATACTTAAGTGCATACTTCTTTCCCTCATGATTTGTATTCAGTGATTTGAACTGTTTTGGTCCATTGCTGTTGGAAACATTCATTGATCAGTCATTGATCGTCTTCATAGAGAAACGATGGCATTCTTTAAAAGGCAGAATTAGACAGTAGCTTAACGAGATGTTCATGTAAGATGTTTTTGTTCAAAGACATGAAAATTTGACAGCTATTATTGAGCAAATTGGTGAAGCAGGGAGGCATTGCTTAAATGTACCTAGCCATTCTCAGAGGCCTTCGTGACCTTGTTTAATAGTTCCCTAATCAGACTACTGATAAAATTGCAGTCTGGTTTTTCAAGTGTGCCAAAGCTTCTAATAGCCCCCTCAGCTCTCAAATACAGGAGTCTTTAGTTTGTCTTCTTGATTCCCTTTATTATGGCTTTTGTCTCTTCAAAAAACTCTGCCTAACTAACCTTGAGAAAAGTAATTATGCCCTCACTGTCGATTAGGAAGGATCCATATTTAATTATGTGTAACATGTTCCACTATCAAACTTTCACCTTAGCTCATGAGTGCCTAGCAAGTCCTATTGCTATGTGCTACGTCAGCCATTTGGTGAATGATCTTTCTTACAAGCTGTTGAGTTTTCCCCAGTCCTTGTATTTTATGAAAAATCCTGTCATTTCTTAAGGTCATGGTTGAACCCTTTCATAATGCCTTCCTTAAAGAATGTTTCTTTAATGCAAAGAAAATCCTTGTTGAGCATAATGTGCGTGTTTTGTAGTAGCCCTATCACTGGATTCATATGTACCATTAGGTAAAATCCTGAGATTAGAGTGCTTAAAGTTCAAAAACTAGCTGTGTCAGAATCAATTGCAAAGTAACTGATTCTGTTAAATCATGAACATGGTCAGTTTATTCAGAAGAAAACTGTTTTCTGCACAGTCCCTTTTGTATGAAAAGAATGTGTGCCATTTCTTTTTACAATTAAACAAAAATTTGTTTTCTTTACCTCTAGAATTTTACTTCTAAATATTATTAGTCTCTTTAAATGAATCAGTTTATCCTAAACTGCTAAGAATTATACCAAGTTGTTTAGCTACAATTAATTCACTAAAATGTTCAAATAATACAAAATGTCATACTTTCACAGTTTGTATGATATTAATAGCATCATATAATCTATTCTTGCCAAATAATAATGTTCCACTGATGCTTATTAAATTATGTTTTCCAATGCAATAGATATTGAAGATGTCTAAAACATTGGGCAGGGTGGGATAATATACACTGTACTATAATGTAATGTTTTTAGGCAAATGATCTCATCTATGATATTTAAACCTGAAAGCAAATTTCAAATAAATACAGACCATTAAAATTGTTATTTAGGGTGATCATAAACACCAGGAATAGTTATTATTAATATACAATACTTGAAGGAAAGTTCTGTGCTTTAGCAGTGTAATGGTTAAAGACAGAATATTGTTCCACAGAAGAGTTCAACATTTAAGCATTCAATCCTATGATGGTGTCAATTGAAACTAATTATATGGAGAGATACCTTGAAAATTACTTGATACTTAAATTATTGTTACTGGGTCTAGTTGTAGCATGGATTATATTTGAATGCATTTAACTTTTTCTGAGAACTCTTTGTGAACCATTGGACTATAGGTTAACAGAAAAACTTAATTAACCTTGAAGAGGTGAGCCCTTTACTTCTATGAGGTAGCAAATCAAGTTGTATCTCCATATAAGACAAAGTGGAAATATCACAGTGTTCTAAATAATATGATCAGTATAGAAAATTAGATTTTTATGGTAGACAGAGCCATCTTATCGAATGGTCTACACTCACAACTAATCTGTCAGACATTTTTCAACCATGGGTCTACCACCACACACAAATACAATGAAAGTCAATTCTCATATTTAGGATGTTCAATTATTGAAATCACTAGGATATTGATTAATATCATCCTTTCCTATCACCAAGTTTCACAAAAATTATCCTTTAAGCTTTAGACATCATAGATTACCTTCCCTAATTCTCCCCCAATGTGTGATTTTAGTGGCTTCTGAGAGTTGCAAAATCCAGTTTATTACAAAGTGTATTACAAAGTGTGTTATAGAAAGCTCAAAAGGCCTGTTAAAGTCCCAGGACTGAGAATGCTGTGCTCAATATACCAGTAAACTGTGCCCAGTACCTTATAGTGTTGCTGCAATATACAGATGCACAGATGCAGTCAAGGGTCACCCTAGCCTTGGACTCTTTATACTTCTTGTATTAGTTCATTTTCATGCTGCTAATAAAGACATACATAAGACTGAGCAATTTAAAAGAGAAAGAGGTTTAATGGACTTACAGTCCCACGTGGCTGGGTAGGACTCACAATCATGGTAGAAGGCAAGAAGGAGCAAGTCACAACTCACATGGATGGTGGCCGGCAAAAACAGAGTTGTACAGGGAAACTCCCCTTTTTAAAGCCATCAGATCTCATGAGACTTATTCACTATCATGAGAACACCACAGGAAAGACCTGCCCCCAATGATTCAATTACCTCCCACTGGGTCCCTCCCACAATACATGGGAATTGAAGATGAGACGTGGGTGGTGACACAGCCAAACCATAGCATTCTACCCTGGGCCCCTCCCAAATCTCATGTCCGCACATTTCAAAACCAGTCATGCCTTCCCAAGGGTCCCCCAAAGTCTTAACTCATTTCAGCATTAATTCATAAATCCACAGTCCAAATATCTCATCTGAGACCAGGCAAGTCCCTTCCACCTATGGTAAAATCAAAAGCAAGTCACTTTCTAGATACAATGGGGGTACAAACCTTGGGTAAATATAGCTGTTCTGAATGGGAGAAATTGGTCAAAACAAAGGGGCTATAGTCCCCATGCAAGTCCAAAATCCAGCAGGGCAGTCAAATCTTAAAGCTCCAAAATGATCTCCTTTGACTCCGTGTCTCACATCTAGTTCACACTGATGCAAGAGGTGGGTTCCCATGGTCTCAGGCAGTCCCGCTCCTATGGTTTTGCAGGGTACACCTTCCCTCCCAGCTGATTTCATGGGCTGGCATTGAGTTCCTGTGACTTTTCCAGGCGCATGGTGCAAGCTGTTGGTGAATCTACCATTCTGGAGTCTGGAGGACAGTGGCCCTCTTCTCACAGCTCCACTAGGTGGTGCCCTAGTAGGGACTCTGTGTGGGACCTCCAACCCCACATTTCCCTTCCACACTACCATAACAGATATTCTCCAAGCAGGACCTGCCCTTGCAGCAAACTTCTGCCTGAGCATCTAGGCTTTTCCATACATCTGAAACCTAGGCAGAGGTTCCCAAACCTCAATTCTTGACTTCTGTGCACCTGCAGGCTCAACAACACATGGAAGTCGCCAAGGCTTTGGGCTTGCATCCTTTGAAGCCATCACCCAAGCTCTACATTGACCCTTTTCAGCCACGCTGGAGCAGCTGGGATGCAGGACACCAAGTCCCTAGGCTGCACACAGCAGTGGGACCCTATGACTAGCCCATGAAATCATTTTTTTTTTCTAGGCTTCTGGGCCTGTGATGGGAGGGGCTGCCATGAAGACCTCTGCCATGCCCTGGAGACAAGTTCCCCATTGTCTTGGGGATTAACACTTGGTTCCTTATTACTTATGCAAATTTATGCATCTGGCTTGAATTTCTCCTTAGAAAATGGGATTTTCTTTCCTATCGCAATGTCAGGCTGCAAATTTTCCAAATTTTTATGCTCTGCTTCCCTTATAAAACTGAATGCCTTTAACAGCACCTAAGTCACCTCTTGAATGCTTTGCTGCTTAGAAATTTATTCCACCAGATACCTTAAATTATCTCAAGTCTCAAGTTCAAAGTTACACAAATCTCTAGGGCAGGGGCAAAATGCTGCCAGTCTCTTTGCTAAAACATAACAAGAGTCACCTTTGCTTCAGTTCCCAACAATTTCCTCATCTCCGTTTGAGACCATCTCAGCCTGGATTTTGTTGTCCTTATCATTATCAGCATTTTGGTAAAAGCCATTCAACAAGCCTCTAGCAAGTTCCAAACTTTCCCACATTTTCCTGTATTCTTCTGAGCCCTCCAAACTGTTCCAACCTCTGCCTGTCACTTCCACATTTTTGGGTGTCTTTTCAGGAGCACCCCACTCTACTGGTACCAATTTACTGAATAAATCCATTTTCATGCTGCTGATAAAGACATACCTGAGACTGAGCAATTTATAAAAGAAAGAGGTTTAATGAACTTACAGTTCCACGTGGCTGGGGGATCCTCACAATAATGGTGGAGGGCAAAGAGAAGCAAGTCACATCTTACATGGATGGCAGCAGGTAAAGAGAGAGAGTCTGTGCAGGAAAACTCCCCTTTTTAAAACAATCAGATCTCATCAGACTTATTTGCTGTCATGAGAAGAGCACAGGAAAGACCTGCCCCCATGATTCAATTCCCTCCAGTGGGAAAGATGGAAAAAAAAAAAAAAACTAGTGGGGAGGGGGTAATGAATGAGATGGGAGGGAATGGGAACATATGCGAATTCAAGATGAGATGTGGATGGGGACACAGCCAAACCATATCAGTTCTATCACCATAAAGACTCTTTGTCCCTTGAGAATCAAAATTTCTGGTAGAAGCATCCAGTTGGCTGAATCTAAGTCATATATTCTTGCCTTGGTTGCTGAGGAGCAGGAAGATATATTATTTGTTCTATTTCAGCCACAATAATTGGGGTTGGGAACCTGCCCAAACTCTTTGGTACTTCTCACATCTATTCAGTTCTGCAATGACAAGTGCAACAAACATCCAGTATGGATTCCTGTCTCTGATTAAAACTCTCCAACGCCCCTCAATCCTTATTTTAGATTAATCCAGCAGCTTACATATGGTCTTCAAGGGTACAAATAACCTGGGATATGATGTATTTTCCACCCTTATTGCTTACCTTACAGTTTTTCCTAATTTTCTATCTCATGGTTTAGTATGATTATTTTCAGCTTTCCCAAATCTCCAAGATTTTTAATGTCAGTCTCTATACACAGAATGTCTGTTGAACTCACCTCTTCCCATTTTGTTTTCACCTTCACCTCCTGTTCCTCTATACAAATTCCACTTTCAAGAATCCTTCAAACACAAATCTGCTGATACCCCATTCTTTTGGGTAGATTAACCATTTTATCCTTTGCATAGTCATTTCTATAATAGATGTGCTGACATTTTTTACATTTTCTAGTTTTTCATCTTATATTATACTATAATAATAGTAAAATGTAGTAAAATGACTTTTTATTTTACAGAGCAGAATTATCCTTTTCTCTTTTCTCATCACCCTTATTCACAATGCCATTGTTAAAGGTTTCAATATTTTACATACAAAAGATTCATTCAGTTAACACATATTCTTTGTCTGCCTTTTATGTACTAGGCTATTCCAGGCACAGAGGATTAAAAAAAGCATGTGAGATAAAGTACTTACTCCTATGGAGTTTATATTTCTGTATCAAAGAGAGACAATATATAAGCAAGTAAATATCTACATGATACAATGTTAAGTATAGATAATGCTATGAATAAAATAAAGCATGGTAAGGGAATATAGAGTAATATGGAGGAGAGATAATTGTGTAAGTAAGGTGGGCATAAAAGAAATTTAAAGGAAGTTTTATTTGAGCAGAGATCAGAATAAAATGAGGCAGAAAAACATGCTAATATCTGGGAAAAGAGCATTCCAGCCAGAGATAACCATAAATACCAATCTCTGAAGGAAATCAGACTTGGTGTGTTTAACAGCAAGACCACTGTAGTTGAAACAGTATAAGCAAAGTCTAAGTATAGGGAAATGCTAAGAGAGATGTGGGCCTTGGTAAGGACTGTGGGTTTTATTTTAAGGATGATAGACTTTGAAAGATTTTGAGCAGGATAGTGGTATTTTCTGATTTATGTCCTTAAAGATCACTCAGAGTAACTATGGAAACTTTGCCATATGAGGCAAGTATAGAGGCAGGGAAATCAGTTAGGAGACTACTGCCATTTTCTAGGTGAGAGGGAATGCTGGTAGCTTGAATTAGAATGGTAGCCATGGAGTTGGTGAGAAGTTGTCAGGTTTGGGATATAGGAAAGGAAAGTGCCAGTGTACTTACTGATGGATTAGCCATGAAATATGAAAAAAAAAAAAAAAAAAAAAAAAGACTTAAAGGAAATAAGGATTACTTTGCATTGACCTGATGAAGTGTGAGTGCCATTATCCAAGATGGGTGGGACTAGGGGAGGAACAGGTTTGGGTTAGGGGATTCTCTTTTAAACATAAAACATTTGAGATTCCCAACAATTTATTTGTATTTATGTATTTATTTATTTATTTATTGAGACAGGTTCTCACTCTGTCACCCAGGCTGCAGTGCAGTGGCATGATCTCTGCTCACTACAACCTCTGTCTCGTGGGCTCAAGGGATTCTCGTGCCTCAGCCTCCCAAGTAACTACGATTACAGGCAAATGCCACCGTGCCCGGCTAATTTTTTAAAAAAATATTTTTAGTAGAGACAAGGTCTTGCCATGTTGGTCTGGCTGATCTCGAACTCCTTGCTTCAAGTGATCACCTACCTCAGTCTCCCAAAGTGCTGGGATTACAGGCATGAGCCACTGTGCCTGACCCCAGTAGACTTTAAAGTGGAGATTTCGAGTAGATTTTTGAACGTACAAGAGAAAGCTCTCTTTTGAAAGCAAAAGAGAAAGAGAGGGCTTAGAGATAGATATGTGGAGGTCTGATCATATGATCATTTAAAGCTACTGTTTCAAAAATTAAGTATAGGAGGAAAAGAGCTCAAGGCTATGAAGGATTCGGTAAAGTAAAAGAAGTAGAGGCTGAAAAAAATGATTACTAAGTCTTTTTTTGAGAGCCAAGAAAATTCAGTGTTTTAGAGTAGGGCAATGTTTTCAAGTCCTGCTGAGATTCAGGTTGAGAATGAATGATTTGGCAGCCTAAAGATCCTTCGTAAGCTAGGTAGGCGAGAGTTTAGGAACAAAAGCCAGAATGAAGTAGGTTGAAAAGAGAAAGTAAGGATCCATGCATCTGTCTTTGAAATGGGTCTCTTTTGTCACCTGCAATTTTCTCTTAACTATCCATAGGCCACTAGCATAGTCTTTGTAAACGTAAAACAAATTGTGAAATTCTGTTGCTTGAATGCATATGCTTCTATTACAAATAGCAAGAATTCTCAAATCTTAATGTTTATAAAAGCAGCCGAGGTATCTCTATTATAAATGCTTCCTACTATCATTGATTGCAATTCACTTGGCATGGGACAAGGCATAGTAACCACACTTTTAACAAACACTTGGGGTAATTTTAGTGTAGGTGATTCAAGACCCTTAGGCAATAGTTAGACCCTTGATTATTTCTCCACTCACTTTACCTGCTCTTACCTCTTGCTAGGATTCTGATTCACCTTCATATTTCTGGAAAACTTTTATTTATCCTTTAAAACTCTGACGTCACTCCCTTAAGCCACTCTCATATTGTCAGTTGTGGAGCTCAGTAAATATCTGGTAAATAAATAGAATATATACAACCAGCTTTCCTTTGCTTTCATGTTCATGCTAACCAAGTCCCAGGTGGTTTAGAAGTTTTTGCCTGTCCCAAGTATTCAGAAAATTCAGTTAACTAAATTCCATTTATATGCATCATGTTAGTAAATTTCCCCAAATGGGCATAATTAACATTCTTCACACAGCCAGGACAGACCTACAATTTTCAAATGAGGCTGTTTCTTCTAAATAATTCCAAACATCTCTCTGTATTTCTGAAGGAAATGTCAAATGAGTTTGCCCTGGAGTGCATTAGTGATCAGAGCATCTGATCACATTGGTGTCATGACTGAATCAAGGGATACTTCCTTTGATATCGGCATATTTTAAAAATGGGGTTTTCCTCTATTCTCATTTAAGCTCCTAGAAGTAGTCCTGTTGCATAACTATACCTCCATCCTGGAGTTGGCTTCTTTGGGTATTTAAAAAAGAGAAAATTACCTAATTTAGATTTAGTTTTGCTCTTGCTGAAGCAAGTTTTTTTTTTCCCCCTCTGCGCCTCTTTTTGTTGTTATTCCCTTAGATCAAACTTCAAAGAAAAAGTCTGATGAATCAACTATTCATTTACTGAAGCTGAATTTTTGCCTTGCCACTAGTTTTTCTACTGTGATGCTCCTTTGATTTCTGTTCTATCTGCATCTTTTATGCCTTTCATGCATGTGGAGAAAATTATAGTGTAGTCTTTACTAAAAAAAAAAAAAAAGAAATTCATCATATCCCCAAATATTGGAAAATCTGAAATACTTTTCCAAGTTTGAAAATGATTTTAGACAGAAGTCTTAGACACAGAAATTAATAAATAAGTCTATTGTATTCTAAATAATTGAAATTTTCAGTAGCTAAGGCTTCAGAATAGACAGGAATCAATTTCACAAGGGATATCCTAGACCGAACATCAAGTGTAATGTATAGTTCCTAAGCCAGTTATCACCTGGCTTAGAAAAATTTTGATTAAAATATAATAAAGTTAAGACAAGTTGGGCAGAAGCAGTACTGTGCAGTGGCCAAAGGTTTAGAATCTTGTAATAGCCCTTATGCTGTTTTTGCCACTACTAGCTCTCCACTTTTAATGAAGGTAATCATAGTCACCTTTCATGTTTGTAAAATGGTAATAATAATATGACCTATTTTGTATACTTGTACTGAGGTTATATCAGATGATTTATATGGCTTGGCACAGTTCTTAATTCATAATAATTTAATAAACAGAAACTACTAGTGTTATAATTATTAGTAAGCTTTTGCCAAAGTGTATGTGCCCCTGATAAACTGGTAGAGCCACCAGGACCTCCACAAAGCCCACAGTTGCTGCCATAGCCCTCAAGAATGTCCACCAGCCATTTGTCCCCAAGATATGAGTCACAGAAATTTAAGAAGAAGCTGTATCAGCTTTCTCATGTCTTCACAGAGGAAGCAGATGACAAAGTACCAGACACTGTTCTCCAAATTCTGATTGAAAGGGCAGTGTTCTATAATATGTTATATATTTTCATGGTGCATACATGTTATTGGATCCTTGCACTACTGCTGTGAATTTTACTTAACAAACTTTGATTAGGTCTTTTTGAGCAGGAAACAAGCCCAGCAAGAAGCTGTCAGGATGTGATTATCCTCATATTTCCCTTATGGCATCTTTTTTTAATATCTTATCTTCAGAACTAATAAAATTGAATTTATACAGAACTCAAGAATATGTGTTAGCCCTCAAATTTATTCTTTCATGCCCAAGAGTTACTATTAATATTATACATAATACATAATAATATCATTTTAAAACCAGGAGAATTTTAGTCTTCTTATAGAGTGTGTGGTTCTAACAATATGAATTATCCTAAATTAGATATGAGTCTTAGCAGCTGTTAACAAAAACCTTTAAACTCATAATACATACAGCTCCGTATTATTACAGCTCCATATTATTTATACACTGCATATTTTATCAATAATATCAAATAAAAATGCAGTGAGAAAAGGCCACTGAAATACGGGATTAAGAATGTAAATAACAGCATGACCTGTGAAGTGGATATATAAGATGAAAGAAATACAACATATGACTAGATAATAGTTCAGAAAAGACAAGGAAAATATAAAATAAAAAAAGAACTTACATTTTATGATCTTCTTTATCCTTACTTTAAATAGTAGATTTTCCAAGATTACCAGTTATTGAGCTATAGCTATGTACCAGATACTGCTGGCACTTTGCTTTACTCCCTAATTCTCACATCTCTAGTCATCATTATAAAAACATTACATATTTAGTATATGAAGTCTCAGGAACTTCAGGGTCTTGCCTAAGATCTGATAGCCTGACGGGCAAACCCTGAAAGTGAACACATATCTATGGGGATATAAAACACACTTTGAGAGTCTGCATATAATCTTAAAAATTAATTTACTTATGATAGGGGATTTGCCACATTAGTTTGTCTTATAATAATTTGACAAAAATCAAACTTTTGTTCTGTTTATGATATGTTTTTGGAGAGTCATTAAATCCCTCAAGACTCTGGTTTGTTTATTTGTTCAATAAAAAGGTTAGATTCAACTGAAATTTATTTTAGGATGAAATTGATGTCGTCATTGACAAGTTGCCTCGGCAAATGGCATGACAGGTATAAGAAAAGTACTAGGAAATGTCCATCAGTTTATCTCACATAACGTATTTAGGTGTGTCATAATGTTCTACTCATTTTTGTTAATCTGTTGTTAATTATGCTAATGAATGTTCATGATGAATGAAAATGTTTGCAGAAAGAATTATGTTTTTATTTTATTTTGAATTATAAAGTATTTCACATCTTTATGAGTTTTAAGTTTTAAAGAAAATGATATTTTTGAGAGTGTTTCCTTCAGCCTTGTTGCCCGCATAAATTTTGTTCTTAGAAACACTTAGTGTAAATTTAGCCTACATCTTTCTATTGCATTATAAATCATGTTTGCTGATACTTTTAGTTTACCAACCTGGAATATGTAAAGGGGAGATGTGTGTTACGTTTCCTTTCAAAAACACTGACTTTGATATCTAGGTTTAATTTTAAATTGTCATTGAATTTGGATATTTATTTGACTATCTGCATTATAACGACTGGATATTAATTTTTAAAAGACATTATCACTAATTAACTTGTATGATTAAAGCAACATCAGTAAATAGTTCTGTTCTCCCAAAACAAAAACATGCATAAAAGACAATAATTCTGGTCCATGAGTAGTGTACCATTGACCTTTGAAAAGTATGGGTTTAAACTGCATGGGTCCACTGCATTAAATGTATACTATAATACATACTATACTACTGTAATAATTTCATAACCACCTCCTGTTGCTATTATGGTGAGCTCAAGTTTTGCAAGTGTCTGCCTAAAACACCCTGTGATGCTAGTTATCTCTGCATGAGTAGTTTGTCTCCTCAGTAAATTATGTATTACAGTAAAAATCCTGTAGGATTCTTGTGTGTTTTTTATTTTGTTTAGTGCAATATTGTAAACTTTGACAAACATTCTGGGACCTATATGTAGTGCCACTAGTGATGCTGAAAGTGCTCCCAAGAAGCAGAGAAAAGTCACGACATTATAAGAAAAAGTTGAATTGCTTGGCATGTATCATAGACTGCAGTCTGCAACTGCAGTTGCCCACCATTTCAAGGTAAATGAAACCAGCGTTAGAGCTCTTGGTGAAAAAAGAAAAAGAAATCCAAGAAGCCCTTGCTGCATCTACATGAGGAGATGTGAAAACTGCACTTTTTACAAAATACCTTTTTTTCTTGTATTGAAACTGCAGCATTTATTGTGGGTGCAGAATTACTACAAGAAAGGCTTTTTTTATAGATAGACTCTAATATTATTCTAGAAAAAGTGAAGTCATTATGTGACATATATGACGATGGAAAGCAAAAGGAAGGTGAAGGATCTAAAGCTGGAAAACTTAATGCCAGCAAAGGATGGCTTGATAATTTTAGGAAGAGGTTTGGTTTTAAAAATGTTAAGGTAACAGGATAAGTAGCTTTTGTTGACCAAGAGGCAGTAGATGAGTTCCAAGATGCCACTAAGAAAATTATTGAGGGGAAAAGACTTCTGCCTGAATAGATTTTGGGGGATGCCATGTTCTGGGGGATAAAATGCCACAGAGGACATTTATTAGTAAAGAAGATAAGTTAGCACTAGGATTTAGCCAGGAAGGGATGGGCTAGCTCTACAGTTTTGTGCAAATGCAGTCAGGTATATGATCAGTACTGCCTTTATCTGTAAAGCTGTTAACCTCTGAGCCTGGAAGGAAAAAGATAAACACAAGCTACCAGTCTTTTGTTTGTAAACAATAATGCCTGCATAAGAACCCTTTTTCTGAATTAGTTTCATTGATGCTTTGTCCCTGAAGTCAGGTACCTTGCCACTTTTAAAATTCTTTTGATATTGTGCAATGCCCCAGGCCACCCAGAACCCCTTCAGTTCAACACTGAAGATGTGAAAGTGGCCTATGTGCCCCCAAACACAGTGTCTCTAATTCAGCATCTAGATCACAAGTCATAAGTACCTTTAACTCTTCACACACGGTACTCTATAAAAACGATTGTCAGTACTGTGGAAGATAACCCTAATAGAACATCATAAAAACCTAGAAGAATTACACTATTGAGGATGGCACCATTGTCATAGAAAAGGCCATGAAAGCCATCAAATCCAAAACAATAAATTCCTGCTGGAGAAGACTATGTTGTGCCTGATTTCACCGAATTTATGACAGAGCCATTCCAGGAAATTATGGAACAGATTGTGGCTATGGAAAAAAAAAAATGTTTTTGTTGTCATTGCTTTTGGTGCAAAATTGACAAATGGGATTTAATTAAACTAAAGAGCTTCTGCACAGCAAAAGACTCTATCATCAGAGTGAAAAGGCAACCTACAGAATGGGAGAAGATTTTTGTAATCTATCCATCTGACAAAAGGCTAATATCCAGAATCTACAAGGAACTTAAACAAATTTACAAGGAAAAAAACACAATCCCATCAAAAAGTGGGCGAAGGATATGAACAGACACTTCTTGAAAGAAGACATTTATGCGGCCAACAAACATGAAAAAAAGCTCATTGTCACTGGTCATTAGAGAAATGCAAATCAAAACCACAGTGACATACTATCTCATGCCAGTTAGAATGGCAATCATTAAAAAGTCAGGAAACAACAGATGTTGGAGAGGACGTGGAGAAACAGGAATGCTTTTACACTGTTGGTGGAAGTGTAAGTTAGTTCAACTGTTGTGGAAGACATTGTGGTGATTTCTCAAGGATCCAGAGCCAGAAATACCATTTGACCCAGCAATTCCATTACTAGGTGTATACCCAAAGGATTATAAATCATTCTACTATAAAAACACATGCACGCGTATGTTTATTGCAGCACTATTCACAATAGGAAAGACATGGAACCAACCCAAATGTCCATCATTGATAGGCTGGATAAAGAAAATGTGGCATATATGTACCATGGAATACTATGCAGCCATAAAAAAGGATGAGTTCATATCCTATGCAGGGACATGGATGAAGCTGGAAACCATCATTCTCAGCAAACTAACACAGGAACAGAAAACCAACACAGGAACAGAAAACCAAACACAGCATGTTCTCACTCATAAGTGGGAGTTGACCAATGAGAACACATGGACACAGGGAGGGGAACATCATATACCAGGGCCTGTCAGGGGGCAAGGAGCTAGGGGAGGGATAACATTAGGGGAAATACCTAATGTAAATGACAGGTTGATGAGTGCAGCAAACTACCATTGCACATGTATACCTATGTAACAAACCAGCAGGTTCTGCACATGTATCCCAGAATTTAAAGTATAATAAAACAAAAATAAAAATAAATCTTAACCATAAAAAAATGTGAGGGGTGAATGGTTTCAACATATGAATCTTGGAGAAATTCAAGAGCTAATAGACACCATACCAGAGGAATTCATGGAAGAAGATCTGTTGGAGATGAGTGCTTCCAAAGTAGTGCCAAAAGATAAAAAAGAAGACATGGAAGAAGCAGTGCTAGAAAACAAGTTGCTGTTAGTCAATCTAGCAGAAGGGTTCCCATTTTTCAAAACTGTTTTTGACTTCTTTTACAACGTGGATCCTTATATGATATGAAACTAAAGCAAATGGTGGAAGGAAGATTAGTACTGTATAAAAATATTTTCAGAGAAATTAAAAAGTAAAAAGTCATATATTATGATGAATTTCCATAATGTTACCCCAACTGTGCCTGCCTCTCCTGCCTCCACTTCTACCTCCTTGACCTCATCTAACTTTGTCACTCCTGAGACAGGGAGACAAACCCTCCTCTTCCTCTTCCTCTTCCTCTTCCTCTTCCTCTTCCTCAGCCTACTTAACATTGAAGATGACAAAAATGAAGACTTTTATGGTGATCCACTTTCACTTGATGGATAGTAAATATATTTTCTCTTCCTTATGATTTTGTAATAACATTTTCTTTTCTCTAGTTTACAGTATATAATGCATATATTGTAAGAATACAATATATAATAGATACACAAAATATGTGTTAATCGACTATTTATGTTATTGGTCAAGTTTCTTGTGGTTAAGTTTTAGGGGTATCAAAATTATATATGGATTTTTGACTGTGTGTAATCGTTCACAAAAGTACAGGAAAAAAATCATGTATTCATCCATTTATATTAAAGATTCAGCTACAAAAATAAAGCTTTGTAATGCTAAAAACAAAAGCCATACTTCTAGCCATAAGCTTAAAATTAATATTCATCGGTGACATGTGATACCCGGCTACAAAATTAGTTTCAAAATCTCCTATTCATTTAATAGTCAAAAATAACCAGAATTGACCTGTTAGCTTTTGTCGTCATGAAAAAGATTTAATTACAGAATAGAAGAAATTGAGGAAATTTTGAGGAAATTTTCTATAAAAAACAATCATATTTTTGCAGATGGTAAAAACATATGAGTATTTATATAAGAAAAGCCAAAATATTTGGTATAATGATCGGCCTGGCTACTCATTGGTTATTTCACCCCACTTTATTTTATATTGTATAGAGATACACTCATGCCTCAGAATCATTATAAAATACACAACTGTAATTAATAGAAAATTTTTGTTTATAATATACGCATTTGTTTTTTCTTCCACATGATTGCAAATAAATAGTATAATTTAACTTATCCATATAATTCGCATCTGTTGACAATGTTCCCATATACAAATACTGAGCAAAGAAATACTAAAAAAAATGAAATGTGCTAATGGTATTATAAGTAAAATATATATATATATGATATTTTCAGACCACATTGTTTTCTGTACAATTATTTAAATGGTGAAAACAATGTTTCTATCATCTAGATGATGGTTAGAAAAAAGCATTTTTCATTTAAGTATACACTGGGCTGCCAAATTTCAAATTATACAAAGAATCTCAAGTGTCAGGCTCAATTCAATGAAGAATAGTTTTCTCCTATAAAACAGCTTAATGGCACAGAGCTTGCATGAGTCATACATATCCAGACCTTGAACTCACTGATGCATTCAGAAGAAGCCAAAGATTAATGTTTAATAAAGAGCAGGTCAGCTCTGGCCGTTTTAATTGCAGGAAGATGGTTTGCAATCATTTGGTGCCTTAGGCCATTGTGGTATTCTCTTGACTATTCCACAAAAGAAATCAATCTTGCTTTTCTAAACTGTTCTGATAATTAGCAGTAGAAGACCAGATTTTTAACCAAATTAGAAGTTATTGTTCAATATTATATTATGTCATACATTTGCAACTGTTTCTTTTCAAAACACACACTGGGCTACAAATCCAAGAAGCAATTTTTGTAGCATGTTTTCTCATTTCAAGGTAATTAATAACACTACTGAAGCCACATGGCTAATAATAGCTAGATTTTATTGAGCATATACTATGTGTCAGCAGCTTTTCTAAGAAGTTAAGATAAATCAATAATTTATTTAATCTTCACAATACCCTTTTGAGGTAGATACAAAGTCCCTATCCTATAAATGAGAAAATTGAGCACAGGTTGTTTAAGTAACTTGCCTGTGTAATAAAAGCTGGAGTCAGGATTCAAATCCAGGTTGTCTGGCTTTAACAGTCACCCTCCACATGTAAACTATGCATGAGATACCTGATTACAAGCAAGTTATCTATTCCTGCTGAGCTCATCTTTCCTATCTATAAAATGTGAATAATTTTGAGAACTTTTTTTAAAATTTAAATACATTTGTATTTGTCAGGGACTTTTTTGTTGTTGTTGCAATGAATGGAAGTATACTTACGGTACCTGTAGCCACCCAGGTACAACCATAAACCATTCTATGCATTTAAACCAGGTGGGAATTACGTAGAGACTTCATTGCACAGGTAACAGAAAAGAGCTAAGAAGCCAAAAGGGGCAATGAAGCAAACCAAAGATTAATAACAGCACAAAGCAGCTACCAGTGCTAGGCTGGAAGGACATGGGAGGTTGGCAGTGCTACCTGAGTCAGATAGTGGCAAAGGCAGGGAGCCACAAAGGAGACAGCTGCTCTGAAGTCACCGCCCAATGCAGAGAGAAAGAGGAAGTTATACCCTGTTTCTCCCTTCTTCCGGGCTCCTCCAGTCTTTCTCCGGAAGTCAGCTGACACAGGAGACGGGAAAATCATGACCATCAGAGGCCAGCCCTCCCACTGGAGATCAGACCAAAGCAGCTGAAGAGTGAGGAATGGGTCAGGGATCAAGAAGTCCATGGGAAAATCATAACGAAATTGTACATCCTAACAGATATCAAGTTTTACATCTCACTCTTCTGTATTTCATTTCAATTTTGCTGGAGGACACTTCCTCCACTCTTACATCTCTCAGTCTATTAATTGCCACATTGCACTGTTAAGATTTGTGTGAATGCCACCTTAGCAAATTAGGGAAGTTATGATGTATAGTGATCATATTTTGAGGATTATCATGATTTATATATAATATGATAACCTTGACTTTACTTCCAATCTCAATATTTAGTATTAAGGCTTTTGATGTGTTCTAGTTTGCTTTTATTTGTACTAATGATTTCCCATAGAAGGCTAAAACTTTGCCCCATGGTCTAAGTTAGAAGTGAGAATCTAATCAGAAGATAAAAGGAAATCACCTCTAATACTAGATGAAGACTTTGCAACCAAAGTTTTATTTATAGGTGACAGAAAGAATGTAATGAACTAGAGCTTCAGTAACATCTTTGTAGTAAATGGGAATGGCTGTTTGTTAATCAACCATTAGCAAAAATCAAGGGCATGCCCTTCAATTTTACTAAAATTATACAAGGGACCACATTGTGAATTTCTGATGTTTTGGTTTGACATACTTAGAGATGCATTTCAGTATCCCTTTTAAGAGGTCTGTAAGTGATGGGGATGGGATGCAGAGAAATTCTAGCCATAAAAGGTCAGGTTCCCAGTGAAAACCCCACCCTCAAGCCAAAAAGCCTGAAACTGCGGCCCAACGTGAGAACTTACATCCCTGTTTACCCACTCAAATGTTGCCTTTTTCTAAACCCATGTCCCTGCCCCTCCCTATCCTGTGCCTGTAAAAATCCCAGACACAGGTGGTAGAATGGACTGTGGCTAGATATCAGAGAGAAGTGGCTTGACTTTTCTAAACCCAAGTCCCTGCCCCTCCCTATCCTGTGCCTATAAAAATCCTAGACACAGGTGGTGGAATGGACTGTGGCTAGATATCAGAGAGAAGTGGCTTGACTTCAGAGGGACAGCTTGATGGCATACCTTGAGGGAAGAGTCCCCCAGGAGATAGCCAGACTCCAGGGGAAGATTACCTATCTGCCCCTCCTCTTTTCAGTGCCCCTTCCCGCTGAGAGCCACTTTCATCAGCAATAAACTCCCCTGCATTTACTATCTTTCAATTCGCTCGTGCAACTTCACTTTTCCTGGATGCCAGACAAGAGCTCAGGAGCCACGAGTGTAGATACAAAAGGCTGTCAAACTGGCCCTTTGCCCTCGCTGGTAGAAGACAGCCACCTCAGGCGAAAAGGCAAAGGGCCCACTGAGCTGCAACGTCAGAGGTCAAAGAGATGGTAACCTGCCCCCTAGGGTTTTGGGGGTCGCAGGTACTCCCACACGGATGTTGCTGCGGGGCCCGCGTGAAGTTTGCTCCTGCTAGCCTCCAAAAGTAGTTGGCTGGTTCCCACATTTGCTCACTCCAGTTACTGTACTCATTCATCTGCAGGCTCCCTCCTGCAAGGAATTGCGAGCAGCTGGCCGAGTAAACAAGGCACCTCTGTCGTGAGTCCTGTGAAGGGGCCAGGGAAATATCCTGTATCATAACTATATGAAATGTCTCTATATTCTATGTTAATATTTCATCATTTATATGTTAGCTATTTTACATTTACACAGAAAGAGTCAAAAGTGAAGCAGTTGCTAGTTGGGTTTCCCGGGAATAGACCTTAAGCCCTAGATTTGAATGCAGGATGTTTACTGAGGAGTGCTCTCAGGATCAGCAGTCATAGGCCACTGAAATGAGCTGGACTGGGTGAAAAGAAGCCTTAGACTGCTATGCAGTCACCACAAAGATCTCAGCTTACTTTGCCAGAAGCCCTGGAGCTAGCATGAACACTCAGAGCTGTCCAACACTGGGGCAAAGGAGCTGGGCTTTTAAAACTCAATATTAATCAGTCATTACAGGTGGGCTATTGCCCAGGAAGGGAGTGACCTTTGGTAATGCAGCAGAAGCCAATTTCCAAGTGGAAAATCACGGTTGAGAGGTGTTATCTACTAATACTCCCAGCAGCTAGAGGAAGGAGGGCTTCAGGCCTCAACATGGGGCAGGAGTAATAATTTTGGCATTCACGGCAATAGCACCACTCAGTATCCAGAAAGTACTACATATTAATGAGAAGACGACTGACCGAACTTATTAATTGCTATACACGTTAATTTACGTTTTATCCCAGTTTTTTAGATACCATTTCCTCAATCCTAGGTACAACTAAAGATGGTAGATAGCCATCTAGGCACCCCAAAAGCCCTGCCTGCTAGTATTCAGGCCTTTGTGCAATCATCTCTTTTGCATCTGGCCTGGACCTAGGGACTTGCTTCAAACAAATAGCGTACGGCAAAATGATGAAATGACATTTCCACAATTAGGTTATAAAAACCTGTGATGGCTGGGGGCAGTAGCTCACACCTGTGATCCCAGCACTTTGGGAGGTCGAAGCAGGAGGATCACGAGGTCAGGAGATCAAGACCATCCTGGCTAACATGGTGAAACCCCGTCTCTACTAAAAATACAAAAAAATTAGCCGGTGTGGTGGCACGTGCCTGTAGTCCCAGCTATTTGGAAGGCTGAGGCAGGAGAATCACTTGAAACCGGGAGGTGGAATTTGCAGTGAGCCGAGATGGCGCCACTGCACGCCAGCCTGGCGACAGAGTGAAAGTCCATCTCAAACAAAACAAAACAAAAAACAAATAAACAAAAAACCTGTGACACCTTTATGGTCCTCTCTGTCCTTGTCTGACTCACTTTGATGAAACCAGCTGCCATATTGTGAGCTGCCTTTTTGAAGAGGCTCCCATAGCAATCACTGAAAGTGTGGTCTCTGGCCAAGGACCTTAGGAAGACTGAGACTTCCAGTCCGATAGCTGACAAGGAACTAAATCCTACCAAGAAAAACTTAGTGAGATTGGAAGTATATCCTGCCCTAGTTGAACCTGAAGATAACTACAAACTTGGCCAACATCTTATTGTGGCCCTGTGAGAAACCCTAAGTGCGATAAACCAGTTACACCATGCCAAGATTTCTAAACCATAGAAGTTTCACAGTTGTGAAATAGTAGATGCTTTGAGTCACTATGCGTGGGATGATTTTTTATGTAACAATAGATAATTAAGCAGGCATTATCCATTAAACGTGGTTTGTTTTTTTTTTTCTGTTCAAGGTCTGACATGGTACCATATCAAAGTCTTGTTAAATATAACGTTTAGTTCAACTAAATATCTAAGCTCAACATAGTTCTGCACTTCAGAATTGAGAAAAGAAAAAAAAAAATGGAGCAAATCCATATGATGTTATACTAGCTCCTCCTTTTTCTGTTTCCCAGGAGGTTCTTTTATAAATTTTGGTATTTCCAGAGTTTTATCCTTAGTTCACATTTTTAGTTGTACTGTTCAAGAATATATTACAAATCTTCCAATGAGCATTGATGTAGGGGAAAAATGCTGGAATAGTGAACACAAACAGAAATTATTGAGGTAATATCTAATACAGCAAGCAAGGAAATTATACCTGCTATGGGAGACAATCTAAATGGAATATCAGAGAAGAGACATTTTTTTAAGGACTGGATAGGTTTAATCTTTAAAATTCAGATTACAAATGCTATATTTGCAATAGAACTTTAATATATGACAACAATGTTTTAATTCAATAACTCACTCCGTACCTACTTTATACACTTGATACAGAAAGACAAAGGTCTATGACTTAACTTCTACCTCCTACGAACCCACAATCACTTAAATGTAATTTAAGTGATTCACTTAAATATGAATTTCTGAATGTCAAGACCTGGAAGATTTTTAAAATAAGTCTTGCTTTTAAAGAGCTATGAGAATAAAATATTTGACTAATAATTGTAGAATAGTGAATAGTTTACCAAAATCAAAAAGCATGACTAAGAGGCTAAAAGGATGTTTTAAAATGAAACAATGCAAAGAACTTGGTAGGTATAACAAGCAAAATAATGATCATGTAGATTACTCTTATAATTAATTACAGCCTCTCTTGAGAGATGCAAAAGTAATGATCATGGTAAAAATGATTTAAGATAGTAGAAATAAGGCCTAACTAGAAGCAGCCACATTAAATTGAGTAAAAGAAAATTTAGTTTAAATATCTTAAAGCACCTGTGTAAACCCCATCATGTCAGCCTGTGGAACACTTGTCCAAGGGATATCTTCAAATCCCCTGTGGCTGAGTAATTTGAACATGAAATGAGGAAAGGATTGAAAAACACATTATAGAGAACAACTTCTCTTTAGCAAAGGAATGTACTGGATGACTTAATGATCTATGGTGCTGCTGCCAGTATAATTCGTGTGGCACCATAATGAGACAGGAAGTTGTGATGAATTCAGAGATGTATGAGAGTGTGTGTGTGTCTATATGAATAACACGTATATACATATAGATAACATGTGTTAACATGTATATATGTATGTGTGTATATATTACAATTTTCTATTTCTTAACTCATTTTACCATTTAAAAATTAATGACCCAAGGAAGAATTTTTTTTTCTTGAGATTAGTGTTTCCAGGGAAACATTTGGTAAATGTAGGGCTCCTTCTTCCTGCTGAATTTAAATAAAGCAGATATTTAATCTCTTTTCTTGTCTACTTTCCTGAATATCACTAAGGTCTGTTCAGCACAGCTAATTTAAGTCACTTCCTTAGTGTCTTCCATTTGTTTCTCTTGAACAATTCTCTTTGAACAATTACAAAAAGAAACAAATGGTACTTTTTGTAATTTGTCTTTAAAAAGTCTTTAAAAATCATAGTAGCAGTTCATCCTGAGGTGAAGTAAAGGATGCCTAGAGGCAAGGCGTCAATGAAACTCCACTTTAAACTAGTCTAGTGAGCAGCCCATGCAGAAGCTAATGGGGCCATTTCTCTGCTCAGTGCTCAGCACAACCTACAGAGCTTTTCTTTAGGGCTTAGGTTGAATTGTTCCTTTCCTCTCTCCTTCACATACTTCAAGCTGAAAGATATGTTTCCTTTGGTGGGAACACAGTGCAAGAGGTGAAATCATTAACAGAGATGCAATGTCACTGGCTCCCCAGATCTGTGTCAGCTTAAAGTGCCAACTGTGGTATCCTTTCATCTTGGACCTAACAATGACTCCCAATTCTTATAAATTAAAAACTATACACCAAAAGGTTGTGCTTACTTAATCTTTTATTTTATTTTTTAACAAAGATGAACAATTGGAGAACAATTATAGTATATGGATAGTGTTGTTCACTAGTTCTGAAAAGAAAAAAGAAAGAAAGATTGTGGGGGAGAACCTATATCATTTTGTGTCATTGGATCTGCTGCACCAATTTGCTGTCAAATTGAAACAAAGAATTGAATTCAATAATAAGAATAATCTTATCATTGGTATAAAAATTTGTATGTAAGCCCAGAGTTAGAAAAATAACATAATGTTCCTGTGTCAAAATTTAACATGTGGTATCACTAATGTGATATCATTTCAACATTTCTTGAAAATATTATCTTATTTTTCCAAAGGTAGAATCTACTCAAAACAAAAATGAGTGAATATCAGAATGCTGCTTTCACTGGTTTTCTTCAATGTGAATTTTACAGAAAATTTACAGTCAAATGGATTTTATATTCTGAGAATCTAAATTATTTGTCAGGTAACTAAAGTTTAAACTTTCATAGCTTTGGAATTATATGGACAAATGCTTGTAAGTAGTTGGAGCTGTCATTAAGTTTTTGACATCATTTTTAAATACTAGCAATATAGCATTCTCCATTTGCATGATTCCCCACTGATCTTTTTAAAACAATAAGGACGAGGTTCATTTTAAGAACATCTAGTTCTTAATTTGTTGACACTCTCAACAATTCTCATTATTCTTTGAGATTCATGTTCCCCTTTACTTAAGTATAATGAGTCATCTAGGATTACATAATAATCACAGACTTTTTCTTTTCATTTGCTAAATGCTTATCCATTAAAGTGTTTTTGTCACCTCACATGTTCATGAGTAACAATCCAGGAGATAAGATTATTATCTCGACATTGAGATACTCTCTTTCTCATTTAAATTTTTGGTGTGGTTTTGTGTTTGTTTGTTTTTTGTGGGGTTGGGAGGGGGACAGAGTCTTGCTCTGTTGCCCAGGCTCGAGTGCAATGGCGAGATCTTGGCTCACTGCAACCTCCGCCTCCCGGGTTCAAACGATTCCCCTGCCTCAGCCTCCCGAGTAGCTGGGATTACAGGTGTACACCACCATGCCTGGCTAATTTTTTGATTTTTGTAGAGATGGGGTTTCACCATGTTGGCCAGGCTGGCCTTGGACTCCTGACCTCAGGAGATAAGCCTACCTCGGCCTCCCAAAGTGCTGGGATTATAGGCATAAGCCACCACGCCCAGCCTTTGGTGTGGTATTTAAACATCTACAGGAGAAAAAGTATCAGGCATTTGCATCAGAGAGTTCATTCCCCACACCAAAATGGCTAGAGACAACAAAAACCAAAACAAAACAAAACAAAATGGCTGCAGGGGCACTGAATTGGGAACAAAGCCTCATGTTGACATTTTCATCTTAAATCACAAGTAAAAGAATGGTGGTAGGGAAAAAGGCCAGCGCAGTTGAGTGTAGTACAGGACAATTTAGCAGAAGAATCTGTTGAAGAGACGGTCCTGCTTCTATAGCTCCAATCCCCTACTTCTGGATGGCTGAGGTCCTGTATGTTCTGTATTCCATTGCATGCAGGTGAACAATTGGGGTTTGTCTATAATGGCTTCAAAAATTGTAATTCATTTCCTTATTGATCAGTATAATCTACTAACTTAGGAAATCGTGCAGATGGCATAGATGCTCAATAATCACTTGATAAAAGAATGAATGATCTCATCGATGAAACATGTTCCACTTAAAGATAGTTATTTTAGCTTCATGGACTGCTAGAGTGTACATTCTCTGAAAACACAGTTTCTGTCTTCTTTACTGAATTATCAATACCTAATATAATATCCTGGCATATGGTAGTGAAATGAAAAAAAAAAAAAAAAAGAAAGGTCAGATGAAAGAATTAATACTCATATGATACAGAAAGAAAAATATTTGCATGAGGTAGCATTTCTTTTTCCTCAAATGAAAATGCAAGCAGTTTTAAGGTAGAATAATGTTAAAATAAATGTGCCATATAAGGGGCAGATGTATTTTTATTTTATACCATGTATATCACACTTGGGGGGCACTTGAAAATTGCATGTCATTTTGTTTTTCCAACTCAAACTTTTCATAAAAAATATATCAAAATTAGAACGTAGTCTCACTGTTTACTATAATCATTATAATATCGGATAAATAGACATGGGTTTATCATTTATCCTATGGATGCATTCTCATATTTTTAAGAAACTAAATAAAGAAATTACCACAGAAAAAAATAATAATTATGATAATGTAATATCACTTAGATATAAATAACTTAATTTGAAACTGTTATGTCTCTCATAAAATGGTAAAAGGAAATCAACTTTGTGGAAGGCATGGGGATAATAATATAGATCACCTTGAAGACAGAGCAGGCAACCCAAGGAGGATCTTCAGTCAATGAGCAGTTTCAAAAACTGGGCCTTAGTAACTCCAGTCAATTGGCAGCCCTTGCTAAGATGCAAGTTTGATCTAACAGGAGGGAGTAGGGCTGACGGTTGGAACCAGTGGTAAAATAAGTAAGTGAAGGGCATGGACTCAATCTGGTTTCCAGGAAGTTTTCAAAAAAATGAAGCTGGAGAGCAGGCACCAATTGGCTTTCACAGGGCCTAGGAGAAAAACGCAGTAGGCCCCTGCAAAATCTCAGCCTTCTTTTTCCAAATCTAAGCAGAGGGCCCAATCTCTTAAGAGAACAATTAAATTTTCAAACATTTCAGTGGAAACTAATAACCATTTTCTGGACACTGTTTTCTCTAACTAGGTAAGTAGAAACTTTTACTAAAAAATGTTTTGTAATATTAACAATAATGGTAATAATTTGTAACATGATTCAAAAGCAGCCATATGTCAAGTTTGTCATAACTACTATACACAGATTATCTCATTTATTCCTTACAGCAACTTTATGAGAATGCATTGTCATTCCCATTTTATAGATCAAGAAATTGAGGTTTAGAGAGTTTAAAGACATTGCATATTTCTGAGGTCATACAGATAATTAGTACACAGTTGGCATTCCAATCTAGGTGCACTGAGGATGTGGGCCACACTGATAATCATTAGGCCTTATTTCAGACTGGGCTTCAGTGCGACCTGCGAAAAGGTGGGCTGTTGCGTTGGCAGAATACTCATCATATACATTAGTCAAGGATAGGTAGGAACTAGAGAAAAGCAGTTCACAAGGTACCTGGTGAACTTTGATGCTTGTCTCGGTTTGATTAGTATTATTTTTCTTTTTAAAAAAATTAGTATTACTGGTATTTAGCCCTCATTTATTCCTAATTATTATTTTGTATTGTTTTGCTGCTAGAAATATAATTTGTACCCTTTTAGTGTTCTATAACTTTCATATTACAAGGCTATGAATATATATACACTGAGAATACAGATAATCTAAAAAAAGACGAGCCTGAAAATACACTCTCAGAAGCCTGTAAAACAAAACCAAAGAGGAACTTATTTATAGGACTGATTCAACATGTCGGATTTATCCACCTCCATACATTTTCATTTGGGCCATCTGTAATTCTATTTCTAGAATACTTAATTGCATTTTTTCAATTATAAAACTTGGGGGTATATTATTCAATTATGAAACATGGGATTGTAATAATCCCTTCAGTATATGCCTAATTTATTTACTTTTTACCTTTATAGTGACGTGTGGCCATATATTGCAGATACCTTTAATCCTAAAAGCATTAACTAGTAACTATTTTCTGTACTTGTATAATGTCAAACAGCTGGATAAAATGAGAATTTCAGTCACTCTTTTGGAGTTCTTTTTAATTGAGGTCACAAATACTGATATCTGGCCATGTCCAGGTTTGGTTGAAGTAATCAGCTGTACACCAGGATCCTTTCCCTCTTTTCTTGGGCGCAAAGCTTAAGCATGTTATCCAGCCTGCTTTGCAGTTGGGTAGGGGCAAATGACTGAATTTCAGCTAATGGAAAGTAAGTGGAACAAACGTGTGCCATTTTAAGGCCTTAACCATAAAAGTCTCCCACATTCAGCACTCCATATTTTCCCCTTTCAGCCAACCAGGGTGGTGACCACAACCCCTACCCCAGAACAAGCATAGAAGCCACTTGTTAAAGATGATGGAAGTATTGTTACCTGCATCTCTCATTGTTTGTGTGGAGCAGTGGAGAGCGACTTCCTCATTCCCACCTCCAACTTTCCCGCCGTTAAACTGCCCCACGAGTAACAAAATGTCTTATTTTGCTCATTCTTTATGTGTTAGAATTGATTTATTTTCACAGCCCAGGTAATGTACACTCTAGGTGAGTGAATTTTTTCAATTCTTGGATAATATTTTCATTTGGTTCATTTTCTTTCAAGGATTGAATTCCATATCAGTTTTTCACTCCCTTGAGGAGCATCTCTGGGGACTGTAAGAATGTGCCTTGCAGACCTCCCCCTTCAGGGAGAGGACTTAACCAAGGGCCCCAAACTGCTTTTGGAAATCCATCACCTCATTTGAGCTGAGGACGTGCCTGCCATAGCTGCTCACAACCAGTGAATAAGCATGGCAGGGATACTAAGGCCAATCTGTTCCTGGAGGACCCGAGCTATCTCCGACAGCTGACTTTGGCTTAAAGACACCACAAAGGCTTTGGCAAACTGAACCTTCCTTAGACCACAGGGCAGTTTAGGATATGTCCCCTCTATTGCCATCTCTATCTTACCTTCATCCAGTATTAAACTTGCACGGTGATCTGATGGCTCTCCCAGACTTACTAGCTGCTAACTGGTTCCTTCTCTCTGCTTTCATGCAGGTATTCCTCCTAATATAGATATTAGGATATTTATTTATTTGTATGTAAACCTTGACATAGTCCCTTATTGGCAACTGTTTCTCAGTGGGGCTAAAAGTATTGCAGACCCCATCTATTAACAAACAGCATGTGCCATTTGCTACCTGGATATATTTATTAGTTTCCTAGGGCTGCTGTAACAAAATACAACACACTTGGTGGCTTAAATAATCAGAATGCGTTGTCTCACAGTTTTAGAAGCTGAAAGTCCAAGATGAAGGTATTGGCAGGGTTGGATCATTCTGAGGGCTGTGAGAGAGAATCTGTTCCAAGTCTCCCAGCTTCTGGTGGTTGGGGGCAATCTTTGGTGTTCTTTGGCTTACAGATGCATCACCCCAATCTCTGTCTTCTTCTTTATGTGACGTTCTCACTGTGTGTGTCTGTGTCCAAATTCTTCTTTATATAAGGACACCAGTTATGTTGGATTAAGGCTCATCCTAGTAATCTCACCTTGATTTGATTGTAAGGACCCGGTTTCACATGAGGTCACATTCAGAGGTGCTATGTGTTAGGACTACAGCATATAGTTTTTTGAGCGGGCACAACTCAACCTATAACCAAACTATTAACCAGTCAATCACAAGATTATGTTTCCCATATGCTTAGAAATAGCAAATGACACACTCATGGAACCACCTCTTTTTGTAGCAGATGTCTTAACATGATAAAATCCATAGGTTATATTAGCAATGGATATAAAACATTATTCTTAAAAGTACTTTAAATCCTATGGGAACATGGTTAAACATAGTTCGCCAATCCACTGAAATTATTATCCATGATACAATTTTCAATAGAAAATTGTAGAATACAAATAAAATATCAACCCAAGAGGGAAAACCATGCAAATAAATTGCTGACGAAACACTGCGATGGTTAATTTTGTGTGTCAATTTGAGCCACGAGGTGTCTACATATCTCATCAAACTGGGTGTTTCTGTGAGAGTGTTAACAGAAGAGAGTAGCATTTGAATAAAACAGATGGCCCTCCCCAATGTGGGTGGGTATCAACCAATCCACTTAGGGCCCAAATAGAACAAAAAAGCAGAAGGTTAGACTCATTCTCCCTCTGCCTAACTGCTGGAGCTGAGCTATCAATCTTTTGCTTTGTATGCTTTATTCTCAGGCCTTCAGACATTGACTGGATTCCACAGGATCAGCTTTCTGGTACTGAGGCCTTTAAACTACACAGCCCTGGCTTCCCTGGGTATCCAGCTTACAGAAGGCAGATCATGGGACTTCTCAGCTTCCACAATTACGTGAGTCATCACCTTATAATCAATTCATTTTGATCTATCTATCCCTCTATCTATCATCTATTCTATTGGTTTTGTTTCTCTGGAAAACCCTGACTAATACAGATGTTGGTAACAGGATTGGTTCTAGAGGAATAGAATTTTAAGGATGAGTTTTCTGAATTGGTTTTGGGATTCTGGAATTGTCTCTATAATCTTATTAGATTTAAATCTGCTAATGACCTTATTTATAGTAGTAAAGAGAGCACTTGTAGTCCATGGTTGGAACTGGATGGAAAATATCTCTATTGGATACTCCTAGTCAATGACTTATGAAGCAAATTTCTGGGTGATTGTGCATGTGGTACTTTTAAACATTTTTGGAAAGCTAATTATTATAATGACATTGATTGATTGCTTGCTCCTAATGTTGCTGGACGAAGTGATAAAAGAAAAAGATGAGCTCAGGAATTCAAATTCCTAGCAAAAGTGCTGTATGTGTAATAGTAATGTGCTGTATGTACAATAATAATGATTTGTAACATGATTGAACAGCAACCATATGTCAAGTTTGTGATTACTACTATGCACAGATTATCTCATTTATCCCTTTATGAGAAGGCATCGCCATTCTCATCTGATAGATAACAAAAATGTGTGTGCTTCTGTTTGTGCCTTTAAGGAGACCCATATCTCTTGTAAACACAGGGCTGAGATTGCTGAAAATTAAAGGTACAATCTCATCTTTTGACTAGCTAAATTACAGTGCAAGTTGAACTCCCAGCCCTAAAGCTGTCTACTGTTAAAATGAAAATATTGACTGGGAAAGAATGGAATCCTATATATTGAAATGGAGACATGTAGGAAGATGCGATGAAGCTGGGGACATTGAGCCCCTAAAATTTGATGAGTCTTTTCTGCCAGTGGAAGAAGTCTCCACAGCTTGTGGAGTGGAAACAGTCTTCTCATTACTAGTAGTGGCCTTTCTACCCTCATCTAAGAAGATTATTTCTGCATTGCCTGGGGAAACTTAATGGCCTCACCAGAAGTAGTTTCTATGCAAGACAAGGCTGACTCTCTTCAGAACCCACACCTAACACCTCTTTTCGCTTCTAGACATGCAACTAAACTCAAACCCAGCAGACCCCAAAGGTGAGGTAAAAAATGTGGCCCATTAGGAGGTGCACTACACTCCACAAGAACTACTTGAATTTTCTAATTTATATAGACACAAACCTGGAGAATATGTATGAGATGGATGCTAAGGGTATAGAACAATGGTAGAAGGAGCATAAAGTTGGACCAGTTCAATGTTGATACAGGCTCACTAAGGAAAGATTCTGCATTTAACGTTGCAGCTCAGGGAGTTAGAAAGAGCCCTAATTTTCCTGGTTGGTTGGCTGAAACACGGACCAAAAGATGGCCCACCATAAGCAAATTAGAAATGCCTGACCTGTCTTGATTTAATATGGAGATGCAAAGGCTTAGAAGGATTGTTATGTTAGAGTGGATTTGTCATCTAAAACATACTCACCCACACAGGGAGGGTCCAGAAAACATTTTTCCCCGATACTGTGAGAAATAAATTTGTGGAAGGGGTCCCAGAATCCTTAAAGAGCTTTTTGTTTTCCATAGGCCAGACCTTATACAGCTGTCCCTTGGGATACATAAGGGATTTGTTCCAGGACTTCCTGCATATACTAATGTCTTGCATTCAACCCTGTGGAGCTCCTAAGATATAAAAAGTTGGCCATCTAAATAGATGGGTTTTACTTTCCATGAATACCGTATTTTCAATTGCGTTTGGTTGCTAATGTGAAATCTGTAGATAGTGGAGTGCAAAGTATATATTGAAAAAAATCTGCATATAAGTGAACCCATACAGTTCAAACCCATGTTGTTCAAGGGTCAACTGAAGTAGGAAATGGAGCCATTCAGTTTGGAAGCCTACATGCAATAGGAGTAATTATATTCTGGGAATAATAAAAGTAATTGGATGTAAGTGGAGGCAGGCACTCAATGAACAAAGACAAGGTGGGCATGGTTACTGTAATGGACAGCAAAGGCAAAGCAGCAATTGGATAGTCTGATTTGTGCAGACCTATGGCATTGATTTATTGATTATGGTATTCCTACAATAATCAGTTAGTCAAATAAGAAGCCTACTAAAGACTTACTTGATCTGTATATGCAAAAAATTCTAAGTCAAATGAACAAAATTCTAACCCGAATCATGAAAACAGACTTCATACCTGACAGGCCACAGACTTCAGAAAAGAAAAAAATGTCATGATGCCTTAATGAGGTCTTGGGCCTGTTTACAGACTCAGAACCCCTTGAATGAAGGGGAGGCTAGGACCTATTAGGAAGGATTCTGATACAGTATCAAAAATTTATACTGTCAATCATTATCCTACCCTTCTCCATAGGCACATATGGTATTTTACAAAGGTAACTGTGTACTGAAGAAGGGGAAATAATCAAACCTTTCAGGACATACCAGACATTGGCTTTTAACTGACACCAATTCCAGGAGACCCAAAACATTACTGTGGCCTATCAATCAGAATAGGAGTTTAGGAAGGTCAGGTGGTCAGTGAAGTTTTAGCTCAGGTTCATTGCACAGTGGGCCCAGAGGGTCTGTCAATCCATTCTGCGTTTATTTCTTCAGTTCCAGAAGGCAAAATTGGAATAGATATATTCAGCAGCTGGAGTATCCCCACATTGGTTTCCTGACCTGTGGAGTGAGGGCTATTATGGTGGGAAAGGCTAAGTGGAAATCAATAAAAAAAATCCCTCTACCTACAAAAATAGTAAACGAAAAAGCAATACCACATTCCTGGATGGATTACAGAAATTAGTGCCACCAAAATTTACTTGAAAGATGCAGGGGTGATGATCCTCTCCACATCTCCATTCAACTCTACTATTTGGTCTGTGCAAAAGCCAGATGGGTCTTGGAGAATGAAAATATAGGCTTAACCAGGCAGTGAATATAATTGCAGCTGTTCTATCAGATATGGTTTCTTTGCTTAAACAAATTAACACATATCTGTTATGCAGCTATGGACCTGGCAAATGTTTTTTTCTTGACACCTGTTTGTAAAGATCACCAGAAGCAGTTTGATTTCAGTCGGCAAGGCCAGCAATACACTTCTGCTGTCCTACCTCTGAGGTATATTGACTTTCCAGCCCTATATCATAATTCAGTTTGCAGGGATCTTGATCTCCTTTTCCTTCAAAAATATATCATACTAGTTCATTATATTGATGGCATTATGCTGATTGGACTTACTGAGCAACACATAACAACTATTCTAGTCTTACTGGTAAAGGATTTGCTTATCAGAGAATGGGAAATATAGTAACAAAAATTCGGAGGCCTTCTACTTCAGGGAAATTTCTACAGGTCCAGTGGTGTGGGAAATGTCAAGATATTTATTCTATGGTCAAGAATAGGTTGTTGCATTTGGCCCCTCCTGCAACCAAAACAGAGGCACAGTGGCTAGTGGGCCTATTTGGATTTTGGATGCAACATATTTCTCATCTGGGTGTGTTCCTCTGGCCCATTTACTGAGTAACCTGACAAGTTTCTAGTTTTGAGTAAAGGCCCAGAAAAGGAAAAGACTCTGTAACAAGTCCAGTCTACTGTACAAGCTGCTCTGTCACTTGAGTCATATGATCCAGCAGGTCCAATGATGCTTAAAGTATCAGTGAAAGACAGGAATGCTATTTGAAGACTTTGGAAGGCTCTGATAGGATTTGGAGCAAAGCCCTGACACCCTCCCCAGATAGCTACTCTTCTTTTGAGAAACAGTCCTTGACCTCCTACTGGTCCTTCACAGAGAATAAGTGCTTAACCATGGGCCACCAGGTTATGCAACCTGAGCTGCTCTTTATAAACTGGGTATTATCTGACTCACGAAGCCATAAAGTTGAACATGCACAGTCACATTCCATCCTCAAACAAAAGTGATATGTATGTGATCAGGTCTAAGCAGGCCCTGAAGGCAAAAGTTACATATAGAAATGACTGTCTTAGGCCGGGCGCGGTGGCTCAAGCCTGTAATCCCAGCACTTTGGGAGGCCGAGGCGGGCGGATCACGAGGTCAGGAGATCGAGACCATCCTGGCTAACATGGTGAAACCCCGTCTCTACTAAAAAAATACAAAAAAAAACTAGCCAGGCGTGGTGGCGGGCGCCTATAGTCCCAGCTACTCGGGAGGCTGAGGCAGGAGAATGGCGTAAACCCGGGAGGTGGAGCTTGCAGTGAGCTGAGATCCGGCCACTGTACTCCAGCCTGGGCGACAGAGCGAGACTCCGTCTCAAAAAAAAAAAAAAAAAAAAAAAAAAAAAAGAAATGACTGTCTTAGTCCATTTGTGTTGCTGTAAGGAAATACCCAAAGCTGGGTAAATTATGAAGAAAAGAGGTTTATATAGCTCACCATTCTGCAAATTATTCAAGAAGCATGGCACCAGGGTCTGCATCTAGTGAGGGCTCAGGCTGCTTCCACTCATGGTGGAAAGAGTAGGAGAACCAAGCATGTGCAGAGGTAACATGAAAAGAGAGGAAGCAGGAGAGAAAAACTAAGGAAGCCAGTCTTTTTAACAACCTGATCTCTCAGGAACTAAGAGTGAAAACTTACTCATGAACATGAGAACAGCACCAAGCCGTTCATGAGGGATAAGCTCCTATGACCCAAATACCTCCCATTAGGCCCCACCTCCAAAATTAGGGATCAAATTTCACCATGAGATTTTGGGAGACAATCATCCAGCTTACAGCAATGGCCTAAATGTCCATGGTCTCCACTCTGGTTCCAATGTTTTCTATTTCTCAGCCTGCACCTATGGCCTCATGAGGAGTACTCTACCATCAGGTGAGTAAAGAATAGAAGACTTTGGCCTAGTTTACAGATGGTTCTGCATGATATGCAGTTACCACTCAAAAGTAGACAACTATAGCCCTGCAGCCCCTGTGTGGGACATCCCTGATGGACTGGAGTGAAGGGAAATCCTTCCAATGGGCAAAAATTCAAATGGTGTACCTGGTTGTTTACTTTGCTTGAAAAGAGAAAAAGCCGGATTTTCTATCATATACTGATCAATAAACTGCAGCCAATGGTTTGGCTGGATGACCAGGGACTTGAAAGAAATATGATTGGAAAATTGGCAATGGGGACATTTGAGGAAGAGTTACATGGGCAAAAAACATGAATGTATTTCTATGCCATGTAAGTGCTCACCAAGGGGTGATCTCAACAGAGAAAGAGTTTAATAATCAAGTGATTAAAATGACCCTTTCTGAGGAAACCAGTCAACCTCTTTAGCCCCATTGCCATTGCTCAATGGGTTCATGAAAAAAGTGGTCATGGTGGAAGGGATGGAGGATATACATGTGCTCAGCAACATGGACTTTCACTTAACAAGGCTGACAGTGATGAGTGTCCAATCTAGCAACAGAGAACAACACTGAGACCCTTATATGGCACGAGTCTTGTGGGTGATCAACTAGCTACCTTCTGACAAATTAATTACATTGGATTTCTTCTGTCATAGAAGGGCAATATTTTGTTCTTACTGAGATAGACACTTATTCTGATTAGAGATTTTCCTTCCCTGCACAAAATCCTTATGCCCAAATTCCCAACTGTGTGCCACAATCAGGCCACTGAACTCTAGCCTGGGAGACAAAGAGAGATTCTAACAAAGAAGAGAGAAGAGAAGAGAAAAGAGAAAAGAGAAGAGAGAAGAGATGAGACGAGATTAGACGAGAAGAACTATGAAGACTGAATACATGTGGGGTTAAGGAAGAAAATACTCTTCTCAGCACCACATCACACTTATTCTAAAAGTGACCACATATTGGAAGTAAAACACTCCTCAGCAAATGCAAAAGAATGGAAATCATAACAAACAGTGTCTCAGACCACAGTGCAATCAAATTAGAACTCAGGATTAAGAAACTCACTCAAAACCACACAACTACAAGGAAATGGAACAACTTGCTCCTGAATGACTACTGGGTAAATAACAAAATTAAGGCGGAAATAAATAAGTTCTTTGAAACCAAAGAAATTCTTTGTACATTGTGTACAAAGACACAATGTACAAGAATGTCTGGGACACAGCTAAGGTAGTGTCTAGAGGGAAATTTATAGCACTAAATACCCACAGGAGAAGTGGGAAAGATCTAAAATCAACACCCTAACATCACAATTAAAAGAACTAGAGAAGCAAGAGCAAACACATTCAAAAGCTAGCAGAAGGGAAGAAATAACTAAGATCAGAGCAGAATCGAAGGAGATGGAGACATGAAAACCCTTCAAAAAATCAATCCAGGAGGTGGTTTTTTGAAAAGATTAACAAAATAGATAGACCACTAGCCAGACTAATAAAGAAGAAAAGAGAGAATAATCAAATAGACACAATAAAAAATGACAAAGGAGATATCACCACTGATACCACAGAAACACAAGTTACCATCAGAGAATACTGTAAACACCTCTATGTAAATAAACTAGAAAATCTAGAAGAAATGGATAAATTCCTGGACACATACACTCTCCCAAGACTAAACAAGGAAGAAGTTGAATCCCTGAATAGACCATAACAAGTTCTCGAATTGAGGCAATAATTAATAGCCTACCACCCAAAAAAGGTCCAGGACCAGACAGATTCACAGCCAAATTCTACCACAGGTATAAAAAGGAGCTGGTACAATTCCTTCTAAAACTATTCCAAACAATAGAAAAAGAGGGAATCCTCCCTAACTCATTTTATGAGACCAGCATCATCCTGATACAAAACCTGGCAGAGACACAACAAAAAAAGAGTATTTCAGGCCAATATCCCTGATGAACATTAATGCAAAAATCCTCAATAAAATACTGGCAAACCAAATCCAGCAGCACATCAAAAAGCTTATCCACCACAATCAAGTTGGCTTCATCCCTGGTATGCAAGCCTTGTTCAAGATATGCAAATCAATAAATGTAATCCATCCCATAAACAGAACCAATGACAAAAAGCACATTATTATCTCAATAGATGCAGAAAAGGCCATCGATAAAATTCAACAGCCATTCATGCTAAAAACTCTAAATAAACTAGGTATTGATGGAACGTATCTCAAAATAATAAGAGCTATTTGTCACAAATCCGCAGGCAATATCATACAGAATGGGCAAAAACTGGAAGCATTCCCTTTGAAAACTGGCACAAGAAAAGGATGTCCTCTCTCACCACTCTTACTCAACATAGTATTGGAAGCTCTGGCCAGGACAATCAGGCAATAGAAAGAAATAAAGCATATTCAAATAGGAAGAGAGGAAGTCAAATTGTCTGTGTTTGCAGATGCTATGATTGTATATTTAGAAAACCCCATCATCTCAGCCCCAAATCTCCTTACACTGATAAGCAACTTCAGCAAAGTCTCAGAATACAAAATCAATGTGCAGAAATCACAAGCATTCCTATACACCAATAATAGACAAACAGCCAAATCATGAGTGAACTCCCATTCACATTAACTACAAAGAGATTAAAATACCTAGGAATACAGTTTACAAGGGATGTGAAGGGCCTCTTCAAGGAGAACTACAAACCACTGTTCAAGGAAATAAGAGAGAACACAAACAAATGGAAAAACATTCCATGCTCATGAATAGGAAGAATCAATATGATGAAAATGGCCATAGTGCCCAAAGTAATTTATAGATTCAATACCTTCTCCATCAACCTACCTCTGACTTTCAGGTTTAGAAAAAACTACTTTAAATTTTATATGGAACCAAAAGAGAGCCTGTATAGCCTAGACAGTCCTAACCAAAAAGAACAATGCTGGAGGCATCACACTACCTGACTTCAAACTATACTACAAGGCTACCCTAACAAAAACAGCATGGTACTGGTACCAAAACAGATATATAGACCAATGGAACAGAACAGAGGCCCCAGAAATAACACCACACATATACAACCATCTGATCTTTGATAAACCTGACAAAAACAAGCAATCAGGAAAGGATTCCCTATTTAATAAATGGTGTTGAGAAAACTGCCTAGCAACATGCAGAAAACTGAAACTGGACCCCTTCCTTACACTTTATACAAAAATTAACTCAAGATGAATTAAAGACTTAAATGTAAGACCTAAAACCATAAAAATCCTGGAAGAAAACCTAGGCAATACCATTCAGGACATAGGCATAGGAAAGGACTTCATGACTAAAACACCAAAAGCAATGGCAACAAAAGCCAAAATAGACAAATGGGATCTAATTAAACTAAAGAGCTTCTGCACAGCAAAAGAAACTACCATCAGAGTGAACAGGCAACATACAGAATGGGAGAAAAGTTTTGCAATCTGTCCATCTGACAAAAGGCTAATATCCAGAATCTACAAGGAACTTCAACAAATTTACAAGAAAGAAAAAAAACAACACATCGAAAAGTAGGTGAAGGATACAAACAGACACTTCTCAAAAGAAGACATTGATGTGACCAACAAACATGAAAAAAAGCTCATCATCACTGGTGATTAGAGAAATGCAAATAAAAACCACAATGAGATATCATCTCACACCAATTAGAATGGTGATCATTAAAAAGTCAGGAAACAACAGGTGCTGGAGAGGATGTGGAGAAATACGAATGCTTTTAAACTGTTGATGGGAGTGTAAATTATTTCAACCATTGTGGAAGACAGTGTGGCAATTCCTCAAGAGTCTAGAACCAGAAATATAATTTGACCCAGCAATCCCATTACTGGGTATATACCCAAAGGATTATAAATCGTTCTGCTATAAAGACACATGCACCGTATGTTTATTGCGGCACTATTCACAATAGCAAAGACTTGGAAGCAACCCAAATGTCCATCAACGATAGACAGGATTAAGAAAATATGGCACATATACACCGTGGCATACTATGCAGCCATAAAAAAGGATGAGTTTATGTCTTTTGCAGGGACATGGATGAAGCTGGAAACCATCATTCTCAACAAACTAACACAAGAACAGAAAACCAAACACTGCATGTTCTCACTCATAAGTGGGAGTTGAACAATGAGAACACATGAACACAGGGAAGGGAACATCACACACTGGGGCCTGTCGGTGGGGTGAGGGGCTAAGGGAGGGATAGCATTAGGAGAAATACCTAATGTAGATGACAGATTGATGGGTCCAGCAAACTACCATGACATGTGTATACCTATGTCATAAATCTGCATGTTCTGCACACGTATCCCAGAACTTAAAGTATAATAAAAATAAAAATAAAAAACGAAGTTAACTTTGGAGTTCTAATTTGGGCAAATGGGCACATTGTAAAGCATGTAGTATAACAGGAAAGAAAAACAGTTCTTACTCATCTACAACATCAGGTTTATTAAAAATAAAAATGTATTTCCTATTTGTTATTAAATTTATCACAAAAGTTGTTTTATTATTGTCACTAGGATAAGGAAGGATTTGATAGGTTCTTACTGTTGTGTGTGTTTGTGCCTAGGGAGAAAAGGCTTTTGTATAAAGAATAGCAAAATCACTAAAAGACCTTAGAGGTCTTTGTATTGTTTAAACAAATCCTCAACGCTAATTTGACATAGATGATTTCATAAGCATGCTCTCTTCAGAATATGTCCCAATGTACATCAGAGTACTTACTGTGCATAGCCAGAAGTAAATTTTCAATCATTTGCTAATTTCTCACTTGCTGTATTTTCTTTTAGAAAAGGTAAACACTTTTTCTGATAAACAAAATGTTTTGAAGTGAATAGCTAACTTTTAAAATCCAGAATCTCCACTAGCATATTCAGACTAGCTCAAGATTGATTTTTAAATAGCAAGTACTTTTAAGTCTATGAGAGAAGGAAAGGGGAGGTGAGTGGAGGGTAGGGAGAGACAGAAAGAAAAGAAGGAAGGAACGAAGTAAAGAAGGAAGAAAGGGACGGAGGGAGGAAGGGAAGGAGAAAGAAACAGGTAGAGGGCATATATCAGAATAAATATAACCTTTTACTCTGAGGAACACTTTAAAATACACACAATATGCCATAGGGTGAGGGCCTATTCTTCCATAATATTTAAGCAGAAGGACTTAAGACATGTAATGTATTGCTTTCTGCCTATAATACAAAAATTTCAGCCAAAAACTGATAATTACATGGGGAAATAAAATATTCTTGGTGGGGGGAAGACAAACTTCAAATTCCACTATACAGAGAAAGAGATTGAGTACACTGCGAACATTAAATTAATCTGGAATGAAAGCATCATAGATCTCTTAAAAACACTAAGTACTTAGTACAGGCAAAATAGTAAATTTTCCTCCAGAGAGTACTTCTGTAGCAGTCCAAGTGGTGCTTATGGTAACTTAGAGCTAAAATGACATTTCCTCAGCTATTATGAATTGCATCTCTATGACAAAAATGTGTTCCTTGAAAAACTGAGCTGGTAGAGTTTCCAATGTGTATAACATAAGTTTTCTATACTGGAGAGAAAAAGTGCCTCGGCTTATATGAAAATCCTCCCTTCGTTGAATCCTAAACTTGAAAAAGATAAACCAATAAGCTTTAAAAATAAATAAAAATGCCATAAAATAACAGCTCATAAATAAAGGCTGCCCTATTGCTCCTAGCACCTGAGAACAATTCTAAGTTGCTATGTTTCCTGTTCTATGCAAAGTAAGAAGAATGGATACTCTAATCCTTCTAAGCACACTGTCTTGGTGGGGAAGGATGTGTTTAAATAAATGTTTGTTCTGATTGAGTTAATGCAAATAAGGTGTGTTGCTGTAGCGGGGGTTGGCTACACACATACAGGGGTAATTTACAAAGATAATAGAGCATAGGGCATAACACATGCTCAAGAGTCACACTACTCCCATCCAAATCTAGGCTCTACCATTTACTAAAAATTGTTGCTCAAAATCCTCATGCCCCAGTTTCCTCATCTTGAAGAAGGAAGTGATAAAAGTTACCTATCTCAAAGTATTTCTGGAAGTATTAAAACGTGCATTTCTCATCAGGATTTCTCAACTCCAGTGCTATTGGCATTGGGGGCTAGAAAATTCTTTTCTGCAGGAGGTTGTCGTGTGCATCATAAAATATTTAGCAACATTCCTGAACCCTTACTAGATGCCAGCAGCATCCCCACAGAAGTGTGACAACCCGCAAAAGATTCAGATTTTGCCTAATGTCCCCTGGGGGTCAAAGTCTCCCCAGTTGAGAACTATTCATACACAGAAAGTGCTTATGGATATGGACATAATAAGGATGTGATAAATACTAACTAATAATGACAGGATTCCTACTTGATACTTTCAGAAAGCACTCTGTCTTATGAGAAGAAATAAAAGTCAAAGGTATCTTCCAGAGAAAACTATAATTCAATACCCCCCACACCCATTCCCCCACTTGCTGCACAAAAAGAAACACTATAAAGAATATTTTATCAGCATTCAATAAACTTTTCTACTCTAAAATACACACACACACACGCGCGCACACACACACACACACACACACACACACACACATCCTTGTTTTTATAAAGGCTATTTCTTAACTTTCTTGTTCTCACTTCTCCTAAATAAGTTCTCGAATTCATCTTTGTTTATCTATCATTGAAAGACTGGTGTTGACTTAGTGCCTCCTCTTACCCCTTCTGAAGCTCCATTCCCTTTCTCTGGAAATTCTCATCAATGTTGACTCCTTCCCAATGAGTTGGTGGCTTAAACTTCTCAGTCAGACCACTCACCTCCATTCCAGACTAATATTTCTAATTGAGTAGATCAGAAGAACAACCAACTGAAAATGCACTCGTATTACGGTTGTACCCTAGTCCTCTAGGCTTCTGAAGTTTATGTCTGGTATTTAATACTCAAGGAAAGTTATTTGAACCCACATGCCACACAATGGTAGATAGCCAAATTCCCTCCTAGGTATGTTTAAAATTTCTTCTAAGTGAGAAATGTACATATACTCTCTAGGTAGTCATTTCTTGTTTAGAATTCCACTTCCCAATCCAGTTCCCTTTTCATCTTGCTTCTGCCTACTCTTCTAAATCTCTTTTGTTTAAAGAATGAACAAAATGTTGCTTTTGTGAAGTAACAATAAGCATAATCCTATTGTTTTTAAGACTCTTTTACCAAAGACTTGAGGATAACAAAATGAAAATAAAGCAAAAACACAAAATCATTAAAAGCTGCATAATAGCTGCTCTTTCCAAGGTTTATAAGCCACCCCTTCCATTGAAAAAGTCCGGTGCTTACTGTCTCTCTTCATATTGTTACCAGGTTTCTGTTCTTCCCTCTCAGACTGTTTTCTTTCCAATTATCTCATCCCTCACTCACCCTGGCTAGAACATAGAAGTCAACTTTGGTTTTCTACCTCTCATTTTCTATCACAAAATTCTGTAAAATCTACCTTTCCAAAATTAAATTTTTTCCTCTGCTTTTCCCTTTGTATTCCCAGTGAATTAATTTGAATCCACTTACTCAAATTATTATAATTTCCTATTTCTGTCCATTTATATGAGATATCCAATAGGCAGATATATATGGAAAAAGTTATATTGGGGTGGGAGGAAAGAGAGATGGGGTGGGAGGAAAGGGAGATAGGGTGAAGATGGCTAACGGGTACAAGATATGTTTTTGAAGTGATGAAAACATGCAAAAATTAGATTGTGGTGATGGTTGCATAACTCTGAATACACTAAAATCTTTTAATTTTACCCTCTATAATGGTGAATTATATCTCAATAAAGCTAATTAAATAAAACCCAAGGGATAAAAAAAAAAAAAAGGTAGTCTGAGGTTTCACACTACTTGCGAGCAAACCAGTTAGCCTGCCACAGACTCAAGGATGATGGCAAAAGATACAGCATTCCTGGGTCAGAGACAAAGGACCTTATTACTCATAGTATGGCAAAGACCATGAACATCATCACATGTGCCTCAGTTTCCCTTGCTCCTAAGTTTCATGGGGTGACACAAACAGACCTGGATGGATGTATGCAAATGTTAGGTTACAGTACATGAATGGAATCCCAAGCTTCAGAAATCTGAACCTTTTATAATGGGCACTAACCCTGCCTCCTTTGTTCCTTGCTCCAGTGAAAGACATAATCTCTATCTCCCAAGACTGTAAGCAAACCTGCCCTTGGCTCTGGAGGAAGATTCTATAGTTTCCAAGGCTATTTTGCTGTAAAAACATACTTGAAAATATGGTCCAAAATGACGGGCAATCAGTGCCTCATTCATTTAGACATGAAGAAACATGAGAGATCCATGAAAAATTGTTCCCAAATAGATGGTAACTCAAGAATTTTCCATAGCAAGAGAGAATGTTAAAAATCAAAGCTGGAGTGAGACCCAAAACAAAACCCCAAGACAGTCTTATATTTTCATTATACTGATACATAAGGCAGATGGAAAGTGGAGTATAAAATATGGGGAAGGATGAAGTGAACTATGAAAGTCAAGACAGGAGAATAGATAGACTATTGGGCAGATAACATGGAGTGGTTCTGGATATTTAGTTGATTGTTATTCTTTATAAGATCTGCTGTATTCTCTATGAAGTTTTAGGAAAGCTGTCAGGATACGGCCTCAAAACGTACTGTACAGTGGTCTAACTAGCTACTCAGGCTGCAGTCACACGTCTCCTAGTTTTTGTTTTTGTTTTTGAGGCTGGAGTGCAGTGGCCTGATCATAGCTGACTGCAAACTCAAACTCCTGGGCTCAAAGAGTCTTCATGCCTCAGCCTGTTAAGTAGCTAGGACTATAGGCGTGCACCATCAAGCCCAGCTAATTTTTTATTTTTTGTAGAGATGAGGTCTCACTATGTTGCACACGCTGACCCTGAACTCCTGGCCTCATGCAATCCTCCCACCTCAGCCTTCCACAGTAATGGGATTACAGTCATAAGCCACAGTGCTCAGCCTCTCATAGTTTTAAAATATGGTTCTACTACTATCACTCCCTTTAACATAAAGTTCACACTTCTTATAACCCTTGTATTCTTTCTTTAATAAGGGAGCATCTTCCTAAAATAAAGGCAGTCCTTCATATCAAAAATCCACCACTCACTGATGCACGGAGGAAATTTATATTTAGCATCAAGTTTGTTGTCCATATATTGCAATATTTTCTGATCTTTTACATTGATACCCTGTCTAGGGAACCTAGCCAACATTCAACTAATGAATAAAGATTACAAAAACAGAACTGAATTAATTAAAATTCCATTGTTCCACTTTCTTTGAGCATACAAATGTGGCCCCTTCTTGGTCAGTCTGTCAAGACAAAAGAATATTAAGGACGAAAGCAGTAAAGTAGTAGAGGAAGTAAAATATATTTAGTTTCATTTTGTGCCTTTATTCAAAAATTACAGTTTCCTTGTCATTTCAATGGGTAGAATGTTTTAAGGCTAATTTACCCTATCTGCAGCAATCATTCCTGGTTATCTCTTCCATCTGTAATCCAGGCCTAAATCACTTTATCATATCACAATTCCTTTTAATGTAATTGCTTCATTCCCTTTATATTATAGCCTAAAAGCTCTCTTTTACAAAGCTACCTAATGATTGAATTAAGTCCCTGTTTAACCAGATGTATCCATTTTTGAATGGCTTAATTCTATCTTCATGAAAGAGAAAGTAATATTTTTCATAGAATAAAATTGAAAGTCTGAAAATTTGGCCACAACCAATGAAAGCAGAAATAAAATTAGCCAAGAAGAATGTGTTCTCTAATTTAATTAAATTTTAATCCTTTGAATTCCCTGATAGTAATTTGGATCTCTTTCACAACGTTGACTGTAGAGAAAACATTCTTCACTCTATGAACCAAAGGACTGAGAAGTTTGTTTATTCATTAGATTTTGTGTTTTTTCCCCTTTTTCTTTCCTTTTTTTTTTTTTTTTTTTTTTTTTGAAACAGAGTTTCTCTCTTGTTGCCGAGGCTGGAAAGCAGTGACACGATCTCAGCATACTGCAACTTCCGCCTCCCGAGTTCAAGCAATTCTCCTGCCTCAGCCTCTCGAGTAGCAGGATTACAGGCATCCACCACCATGCCCAGCTAATATTTTGTATTTTTAGTAGAGATAGTGTTTCACCATGTTGGTCAGGCTGGTCTTGAACTCTTGACCTCAGGTGATCCACCTGCCTTGGCCTCCCAAAGTGGTGGTATTACAGGCATGAGCCACCGCACTGGCCATTTTTTTTTTTTTTTTTTTTTTTAGTTTCTAAGGGTAATTTCTAAAATGTTTTATATTCTATTTCACCATTCTCCACGTATTGGACATCCCAGTCCCCCTGAATATATGTTAAAAATGAGAGTACAATAAATACCACCTACGTGTGACATTATTTTCATGTAATGGGTAATCACCATGCATCACCAAATATCTTCTAATATGCAGAGGTAATGGAATTCAAAATTACATATCCCTGTCTTTAAGAATCTGAATATGAATACAATTTTGGTCCTGCCTATTAGATTCATATGATAAATATATGAGTCTTTAATTTGCGTTAACAAGAAGATAGAGACAGAATATGATGTGCCTGCTTTGCTAGCATAGATTGTGGTTAGAAATTTGAGGTTCCTGAGTCAATGGTTGCTCATTAATTCAATGAGGAGCTTCCAATTTCACCAGGTTTTTGCTGATTGGATGAAAGAGTTAAGGCAACAAGGCCCTGAGATGACAGATCCATTACATACTTCTGCTTCTAAATGTACTGAACATGGTAGAAGCAGTGACAACGTTGGTGGCTTAATTCTGTGATATGATTTTGAAAGTTAATCGTGGAATTATCACAGCTGCACTTCTTCGTTCTTTCCTGATATTATGTAAAGTCACAGGCACCCATGAAGCTGACTGAGGTAAATAAAAGCATTTTAAAAAATCAGTTATCATTAAAGAAATTTCATTATATGTAGAAATTTAAGAATCATAAAATAAATAAGTAGAAGTGCATCAATTCAAAAAGCAGCCTATGGAATGGGAGAAAATATTTGAAACCATATACCCAATAAGAGGTTAGTATCCAACGTGTGTAAGAAATTCATACAACTGAATAGCAAAAACCCAGTCCAATTAAAAATGAGCAAAAGACCTGAACAGACAATTTTATAAAGAAGACGTACAAAAGACCAAGAGTTGTATGAAAATATGCTCAACGTCACTAATAATCAAGGAAATGCAAATTAAAACCACAATGAGATACCACCTGACACCTGCTGGGATAGGTACTATCAAGAAGTAAAAAGATAAAAAGTGTTACTAAAGATGTGGAGAAAAGGGAACCATTATACATTGTTGGTGGGATTGTAAATTAGTACTGCCATTATGAAAAACTGTATAGAGATTCCTCAAAAACTTAAAAATACAACTGCCAAATGATCCAGAAATCCCACTACAGGATATATATCCAAAGGAAATGAAATCACAGTCTTGAAGAGACATCTGCACTCACATGTTCATTGTGGCATCATTCATCTTAGCTAAGATATGGAAACAACGTTAAGTATCCATCAGTAGGTGAATGGACACAGATGTGATACATAAAGGCAATGCAATATCAGCCTTAAAAAAGAAATAAATCCTGCCATTTGTGACAACATGAATAAACCTGAGGACGTTATGCTAGGTGAAATAAGTCAGTCATAGAGTGACAAATACTGTGTGATCTCACTTATGGATAGAATTCATAAAGTTGAACTCAGAGAAACCAAGAGTAGAAAGGTGGTTAACAGATGTTGAGGGGTGGGGGAAATGGGGGTGATGTTCGTCGAAGGGGACTAACATAGAGCGTGGTGACTATACTTAATAATATTATATACTTGAAATTTACTAAGCAAGTAGATTATAAATATTCTCATCAAAGGTAACTTTATGAGGTGATGAATATGTTAATTAGCTTGATTGTGATAATCATTTCAAAATATATAATAATATATAGCAAAACACCACAGTGTATATCTTAAATATAAAAATAAGTAAAGTGCACAAATGTAGTGAGAAATAAACTATAAGGCAAAACACATTTGAAAAGGGACATGTTTATTATATTAAATCCAAATCCTTCTCGAATTAATTTTAATAATTGAACAAAACCCTCTTTAGATAAAAGTCTGCATGTTTACTATATTTCAAAAAATATCTCTTTCTTATCCCAGAATAAACTCTTCCAGCTTCAAAATATATACAATAAAAAAATTATCACAAATAGTGCCATCAAGTAAAAATACTATTTTTGAAATTTTGGAATGTTTCCTTCTATGTGTTCTTTATTCAAAAATACCTGTTTTATGTAGTTTTGATTTTATTATAGAAACTATTTCATAAACTACCTTTTCATAAAACCATAAGAATTTCTCCTATCATTTAAACTCTTCAAAAAATTACACTTAATTTCTGCATAGTATTTCATAAAAGGGAACACTTCTTTCCACTTAGACTATTTTATACAATAAGTGGAGCAATTTTCCAAAACACTCATGTCATTTTGAAACACCCCTTTCTCTTCCCCACGGAGATGGAACCAATTACCAGGCTTGCTCCCTCATTCATTCATGTCTTCCTTCTTCCAGTCAACAAGTGTACTTTAAGGACCTGTAACAAGTCAAGAACTGTTTCAAAGCTGAGGAGAAAGTAATGAAAACAGAAAAACATCTTAACCTCACATTGCTGGCATTTGAGGTGCGTTTAGGGTAGCAAGATGAAATATACAAAATAGGTAAGTAAAATATGGTAGGACGGATGATGTCAAGTTCTAAGGAGACAAATAAAGCAGGCTAGGGGGATGGGAATCCCAGGAATTGCTATTTCAGATAGGGCTTTTAGATCAGTTTCCTAGGGCTGCCATAACAAAGTGCCACAAATTGCATGTTTTAAAACATTTATTGTCCGACAGTTCTGGAGGCCAGGATCTGAAATCAAGATGTCAGCAGGACCATGTTCCCTCTAAAACCTCTAAGAAAATTCTTCCTTACCTCATCCTAGCTTCTGGTGGTTTGCTAGCAATCTTTGATATTCCTTGGCTTGCAGCAGCATAATTTCACCTTCATTGTCCCATGCATAGTGCTGTCTCTGTGTGTCTGTATTCATATGGTCAATTTCTTACAAGGGCCAATCATATTGACATAGGGACCCACCCTAATCCAGTACAACCTCATTGTAACTAATTATACCTGCAGTTATACTTTCCCAAATAAGATTACATTCTGAGCTGTTGAGGATTAGGACTTCAATGTATCTTTTTTTGGGCAGACAGAGTTCAACCCATAGCAGCTGCCAGGAGAGCTCTCATGAGAAAAAAAAAAAAAAAAAAACCTTTTAAGTAATGTTTTAAGTAATGGCCCCAACAAACGTGAGAGGATGAGTCATGGGGATATGTTGAGAAAGAAGTTTCCAGGCAGAGAAAATAGGAAATGGGAAAGTCCTCAAGCAAAACTATTTCTGGTAATGTGCAAAAAAACAATGTAGGCTAGAATGACTAAAGCAGAATAAGAAAGAAGGAGAGTGGTAGGTCACTGGGTCAAGAACTAGGGCCCAGATGGCCTATCTTGTAGGCTATGCTAATAACTTCAGTTTTTACCATCATTTGGATAAAAAGTCATATTCACAGATGAACAACACAATCTGACTTAGTTTCTAACAGAATCATCGTGTTGGTATTAGATTGAATAGTCCAAGGAGGAATGAAAGAAACCCAGTTGGGAAGTAATAGTAAAATGCCCAGATGAGAGATGATTGTGTGGGAACCGGGATATTAGCAGAGCAGTTGGTGAGGGGTGATTAGATTCTGAATGTGTGCAGGTAGTAAAATCTATTAGAAAGGGGTGCATTAATGATGCTAAGAGACACATCCTAGAGTAGAGGAGAAGATGGCATTCAGTACACAAGTTCAAGGATTGGTCTTTGCTAAGAGCATGGCTGTTGGATGACTACCCTTGCCCACATTCTCAAGTGGATAAAGGTGATCAGTCAAGATTCAGAGGGCATATTTTGGTCCTTTTCTTCTTCCCTCATGTCTTAGTCTGCTCAGGCCGCCACAACAAATACCACAGAGTAGATGAAGTAAACACAAAACATCTATTTCTTATAATTCTGGAGACTGGAAATCCAATAGCAAGGTGTTACTGAGGTTGATTTCATTCTGAGACCTTTTCTCTTGGCTTTTAGGCAGCTGCCATCTCACCATGTGTTCATGCGACTTCTTATTTGTGTGCAAGCAACAAAAGAACACTCTGGAGTCACTTCTTAGAAGGACACTAATCCTATCAGGTCAGGGCCCCACCCTTATGGCATCATTTAACATTAATTGTTTCCTTAGAGGCTCAATGTCCAAATGTAGCTATACTGAAGATTAGGGATTTAATATATGAATTGCAAGGGATATAAACATTCAGTCCATAACACATCTCAATCCAGATTGTTAAGAAATAGTGATCTGAATTAGTACGTCTGCCCTTCAGATTCAGTCTTCCACGTAAGAGAAAGAAGTTTCTAGTCTAGCCTTTTTGGCTGTCATATAAAGCCAAACTAAGTTTTATCAGTTATACGGGTGATATTTAGTTTTATATAGGCTGACATTTTAGCTTTGATGTATTCCATTGAGAGGATATACCATATTAACTATCTCTCTGTTATTGAAAATTTTGTTTTTTCTAATCTTTATTCATTAATCAAAAGGGTTTTATAACTTTCCTTACACATATCTTACACATTTCCTGTTAAATTTAGTTCACAGTGGTGGCTTATGCCTGTAATACCAGCATTTTGGGAGGCTGAGGTGGGAGGATCACATAAGGCCAGGAGTTCGAGACCAGCCTGGGAAACATACATCTCCAAAAGAAAATTAAAAATTAGCCAGATGTGGTAGCATACATTGTAGTCCCAGCTACTTAGTAAGCTGATGTGGGAGGATACCTTGAGCCAGAAGGTCAAGGCTGCAGTGAGCCATCACCATGCCACTGTAATCCAGCCTGGACAACAAAGACCCTATCTCAAAAAAATACTTACTAAATTTTCCTTTTGTGTGTACTTCCTTTAATTAGAATACTTTTATAAGTATATATTAATATAGTCTATAAATAATGATATTTTTGTCATTCCCAAAATTATAGTTTCCATTCCTACCTCATTTAACTGCGTATTACAAAACTTATCCAAAAAATATGTTAACAAATAATGGTGTTATCATCATCATTATATGTTTCTAATTTTATTGGGAATGTCTTTAAAGTTGTACTGTCAAACATAACATTAGCTGTTTGCTTAAAGCAAATACTATTTATGATATTAGCATAGAATCCTATTTCTGGGTTTATTTTTAATAGAATATTTGGGATTTTTAAATAGAATGGTTGAAATGTTATTGAATGCCTTTTCCTCATCTCTTGAAAAGAATGGTTTTAATATATTTGATCTATTGATGGAATCTGTAATGTCTTAGCCCATTTAGGCTGTTCTCACAAGCAACATAAGCCACTGGCTTTTAAACAAACAACAGAAATTGATTTCTCACAGTTCTGGGGGCTGCAAAGTCCAAGATCAAGGCACTGGCAGATTCAGTGTCTGGTGAGTGCCCACTTCCTGGTTTATAGAAGGCATATTTTGTTATGTCCTCACACGGCAGAAAAAAGCAATAGCTTTCTGGGGTCTGTATTACAAGGGAACTAATCACAATCATGATGGTTCTGCCCTTATGATCTAATCATGTCCTAAAGTCCCCACCTCCTATCTTAATACCACCACCTTGGCTGATAGAATTTTAACATACAAACTTTGGGGGACACAAACATTCAGATCAAAACATGTCGTATTAATCTATATCTTGACATTAGACCATCCTTGCATTTCTGGGATACTCTCAGATCACATATGATAATGAGCTAGGTTAACAAAGCATAAAGGTCATGTAATCAAACTCATATTAACAGCCACTTCCACATTTAGGCACTTCACTATTTTGAAAAACAGTATATTGAAGTATTTTTGATTCTATGTTCATGAGTATTAACTATTTCTATGCTGGGAATGTAAGCACAAGAAGTTAAAAATGTACCCTGCAGTTACGCTGGAAAGACCTGTCATTAAAAAACAAGAAAAGGATGATATGCTCTCATACCATATTTCATATCATTTTCCTGCATACTTTTTGACAAACATCTAAATGTAGCTATTTGCAACAATCAAGGAAATCAAATTATTGGATAGAGTGAGTCAAATAAATAATATGAACAAAATTACTAAAAGACTGAATTCTTCATTTTCTAAGGCTGTTTAAAAGCTTATATAACAAAAATGCATGCGAATGTCTTTTTAAGAATGAACATTTTATTTCAGCATTGTCTAAAATGTGCCAAGATAAAATTGGTCTAAATTACAGAGTTGCATTGACTAATCCCTTTGAAATTTCTTCATCTATAATAAGAAGGCTAAATATAGTTCCTAGAAGTGATATTGAGCAAAAAGCAATTGACATCTTCGAGTCTTTTATTTCATGAGAAACTTGGGGTATGAGTTCTCAGAAAATAATTGTCACTCTGTTTATCAAATTTATCTGTGTATAAGTGTTCGTAAACCAGAGTTTAATAACTCTAGTTATGAGGGGATGTAAAAGTGTGTATCTATTCAGCAAACCTGAAATATATTTATCTGACTTTAAAACACCATGTATATAATGCTGATTTTCTCTAATTTTTTTGTTTTGAAAATATTAAATCTACAGAAAAATTGAAAGGTAAGTACACATATACTCTTTATCAAACTAAACATTTTGCCACACTTACCTCTTCCTCTATTTTTTTGTGATTATATGACAGGAAGTTGCAGACGTTGTATTTCTGCCCTACTGCAGCATACATATCCTAAGAACAAGACAATCACCTAGGTTATTATACTAACAAAGTCATGTTAATGCAATACTCTCCAAAATACACTATACATTTCAATTGTCTTCAAAAGAAGTAACTTTCTTTTTTCCTATCCAGGAATTAATCCCTACTTTTGATGTTCTGTCTCTACTTTTTTTTGAAATTAGGATGCTGCTTTCCTCCATCTATATTTTGAGGGTTTTTTTGTTTGTTTGTTTTTAATGGCATTGCGTTTCGTTCAGGCCAGTTGTCTTGTAGAATTTGTCTACATTCTGGATTTGTCTGCTTATTTCCTCATGATTAAATTCAGTTTAAATACTTTGGCACAAACATATTACATAAAGGATGTTACATACTTTTTACTGCACCATACCAAGAAGTATTATCAGTGATGATGCTTAATTTGATAATTTATTGAAAGCTCTTGACTTAAAGTTGTAATTTTTTTCTTTGTATTTATCAGGTAATCTGTTGGATGATACTCTGGCATGTTATCAATATCCTATTCCCTAATAATTTTTTACCCCATGATTTTAACACCTATTGCTCATCTTTTCCTGCATTAGTTATTATAGACACTGCCTATTTTAATACAATAAAAACACTTTCCATATCTGAGAACAACCTATGTGCTGTATTTATAGCTATCTTCTTTTTAGACCCCTTTGTGCACTGTAACAGTTAATTGCATAGCAAATCCATCAATGTATTGCATCGATATCATTAACAACAGAAGTTTTGACATATTTTGTTTTATATTTCAAAATATTCGAAATGTCTTTATGAATTTCTTTGAATAAAGTGAGCTTTGTATAATTGGTTATAACATGCTACCAACGATTTCTCTCAAACCATGGCAAAGAAAATACACATAATGGAGTACCCTTTTGTCTTTCAAAGTGTATCTCCTACCTTGGAGAAACCATTTCCTCCTTCCTAGTTCAGTGTTTTCATCCAGGACATCATTGTTTACATGACAATTTAATTAAACCCATTATCACAAAGGAATCCCAATTTCATCATTACAGTCCTTTCTCTTACTTAGAAGTGCTCAGAATTTACACCCATTTGACAATTAAAGCTCCAAAACAGTTACTAAAGCCTTTTATATCTGGTTTTCATTAGTTCGTATTAAACGATTCATTGGCTTGATTTTCACTTCAGTGAGCCCTCTCATAAAATCTGGTGAGACATCGTGGTGATATAGCACGTGAAAAGAAATGAATTAATACATCAGCAAAAACACTGCCAAGCTGACTATCTTAACACATTTTATTATCTTGTGGATATACTTGTCACTCATATGAGAGATATATCAAAATGAGCAGACTGAGGACTCTAAGCAGTTTTAAGGCTGAAGGGATGAAATGAGGCACGGGCTCTGCTTTCATTTACGGAGCCAGGTGTGTAGTCAGCAAGCCTCTCTGGAGAGGCATTATTCAGTGGGCAGTTTCCCGGTATCAGAGAGGTTCCCATTAATGCCCCTGCAATTAAGGTTTTTATGGCATTTTACTATTTGAGGCCATAATTTCAGATTGGTACACAGGTTGTGTGTGTGAGAGAGAGAGATTTATTTTATAGTAAATGCTGAGTGCAAACTCAGCTTTATTGTGGAATAAGACTGTATGCATGGCACATGTGTATATGTGTGATTGTATGTTTCTGTGTTACAGAAATGTGCATCTTTTTATATCTGAAAGCTTAAATGTCAATATTTTTAAATCCAGTAATTTTAAAGGATATACTTTCTTAAGTTTATGCATGGGAACTTAAGAAAATGCAACACAACCTGTATTTGCTTAAAAAAAATACTTAAAGAAGACAGTAGTTTGGATAATCTCCTAAATCTAAGTAAATCATTTCTTGTAAATGAAGTCAATTATGAAGATTATTTAAATGCTATTGATCATTGGCTGTGTCTAACAACATCTAGTAAGCTAGAAAGCAGTATGAACATAGAAACACAGGTACAAGAAAAAGCACTCTGAAAGGCAGCAGCCACCTTCATTCTCCTCTAATAATATTAATAAAAAAAAATCTGCCTTAGGATAACTAGGTCTTCAACTTTTCAAAAATACACCTAGACAAAATTTACATATCCTAAGAGATAGATAGGGTGCTTTGTAAACTCTAAAAAGTTATAAACATTTATAAGAATATAGAGACCAGGGGCTGTATATTAACTCACCAAAGGTAAATTGCTTTCACATTTTCCAATCAAGAACACAACAGTGGTTTTTATGTCTGGAAATTGAATTTGGCCTAACAGCAAAAATAAGAGATGCAACTTCATTTTATAGTGATGTGAGGGCATATCTCACTTCCTGAGACCAAATGTAAATGTGAGGTCAGAAGCACATTCAAACCAGCTCTTTCACTTGTTCATGTGTGAATGTTAAAATTCTTTAAGCCTGTTTGGCATCTCCAGAATATAAGATTTTTTTGGAAGACATTTTTTTAGTTTTTGAAAATTTTTTTAGAGATGAAGCCTCGCACTGTTGCCCAGGCTAGAGTGGAGTGGCATGATCATAGTTCACTGCAGTCTCAACCTCCTGGGCTCAAGCAGTCCTCCTGCCTCAGCCTCCTGAGCAGTTAGGACCGCAGGTGTACACCACCATGGCTGGCTAATTTTTATTTTTATGTTTGTAGAGATGGGGGTCTTACTGTGTTGCCCAAGTTGGTCTTGAATTACTGGGCTCAAGCAATTCTACTGTCTTGGTCTGGGATTACATGCATAAGCCACTACGCCTGGCCTTGTCTATTATTTTTTAAACTCTTCATCCCTAGGCTGGTAAATAGTAGGTGTTCAATAAATGTTTGTTGAATGAGCATTTGTTGTTCTTTTCTCTAGTTGCAGATCCTCCTCTTGTTGCTTCAGCATTGAGCTAAAGTATTCATTATACTTTTCGGAATGCTCTTCTCTCCCTAAATTCTCTTCATTAATACATCAACTCAGGGCTTCCTCCAACTTCTCTTTAGATATTGGTCCAAAAGATGCATCTCCAACACTAACTACTCTCACAAGGTCTAATTTCTCCATTAGTTAGCTGATGCTTCACCTCTGTGTCTTTCATGGATTTAAAATTTGATATAATCATAAAGAGCCCTGCGTTTGGAATCAGAAGATAGGATATCACATCCTAGCTTGGTTAGCTACAAACTCTGCACTGAAGTTAAATGACATTATCTGAGTCTCTGAACTTCTGTTTCTTCATCTATAGACATAAAAATAATTAACTCTCTAAATTTATGACAATACAATTAAATCTTTGTGAAAAGCTTTTTGTAAAGCCCACAGCATTGTATACATGTAATGGAGTTACCATTGTCATCATTATTCCTCATGCCAAGCTTGTGTCAATTTCCCCATTGGTTTATGAGATCAATCTTTTTACTTGACTTCCTACTTGATTAGAAGAGTTAGGAGACCCTAGTAGCAGATTACTTTTCCTAAAGCACAACTCAGATTATGTCATTCCTTTATGCAAAATTCTTCCATGCTTCCCCCTTTGTCTATTCCAATGTCCAAACTCTTCTGTCTTGACTTTAAGATCACATGTTACTTTTGCTTCTGTGATTCATTTGATCCTTCCTCCTATTCATTATGCTCCCGTGAAATATTATTTCACATATTAGTCATCAAGCTTTTCCTCTTTTAATTCCCTTTTCAAATGGCTTCTGTCTCCTTGAATTCCATTTCTCTTCTGGTGTTCAAATCTTGTCCTTCAAGGCTCAATACACCTAGTGTGTTAGTTCTGCTCCCCCAAGAAACAAATGTCAAGACAGGATTAGACATGTAAGAGATAATTTTTTTCAGAAAATGCCTGTAAAAATCTAAAGAGGAGGGAGAAGAAGGCAAGGACATACAAGTCTGAAAAGGTAAAAGGAAGGACAATTGTGGAGCAAGTATATTATCTTTCAGCAGAGTTTTGTGAAAGTTTCAGCCAGACCAATGTGAAATCTTCAATTCCAAGTCTCCTATTAGAGAAGCTACAGATGTCAAAGGAATGAGCCAGAATTAGAATCACCACGCCTGTGACTGAATATTTGTGTCCCCTCCACCAAATTCGTATATTGACATCCTAATCTTCAAGGTGGAGGTAGGAACGTTGGGAGGTGATTAGGTAGTCCACACTCATGATTGGGATTAATGAACTTATAAAAGAGGCTGGAGAAAAATTCCTCATCCTTCCTGACATGTGAAGGCAAAGCTAAAATGCATAGTCTATGAATCAGAAAGTAGGCCCTCACCAGACACCAAATATGCTGGCACCCTCGTTGTGAAACTACCAGCCTCTAGAACTATGAGACATAAATGTCTGTTGTTAGTAAAGTACCAAGTCCACAGTATTTTGTTATAGCAACTTGCATGGACTAAGACACATGCTCAGTCATTAGCTGATTTGATCCTGTAGAAAGGGTGGCCTAAGCTCAAAGACAGCAGTAGTTCCAGAGGGCCACATGTTGGAACTTGCAGTCGACTACTTTCCCGTGAGTAGGGAATCTGAGTGGTATATTTTCATGGCCTCCATGCATGGCAACCTATAAGATGTTTCACCCATCCTTCTACTCAACCATCATAGAATGTTACCTCTGAAACTCTCAAGAAACTTATCATTTTCAACCTAAAAGTCAGTTACATATGTAATAGCTTTCCTACTAGATTATAAGCTCTTTTAGGAGATAAACCATTTCTGTTTCATTTTTGTTTTTTCTAATGCATGCATTGGATTTGAAATACAGCTGTGGACTGGGTAGCCATGAGGGAGATGCTCTGAGGAACTAAAATCTAGCTGTGGGGAGAAAAACAGGAAAAATCATGTTTTGATTATCTATTTGTACAAACTACTTTGAAGTTTAGTAGGTAAAATGCCAGAAACTGATTACTAATCCATGATTCTGTGGTTTGGTTGGGTTAATCATGAAACTCCCTTTTTTCATGAGATATTATATAGGCCCCCAGGTAGAATTAAAGGCCCAAATGGCCTCATTCATGTGGATGACTGCTGGGGCTGTCAGGCAGGGACTTCAGTTCTCCTCCATGTAGATTATTCCATATAGCTATTTGGCCTGCCTCATACTATAGTATGTCTGGGATCCAAGGAAGATGCTTCAAGAGGACAGTTTAATGCCTGATTTTAATGTTGTATTGGCCAAAACTAGCCACATGGCCAAGCCTAGAGTTGACATGGAGGGAACTCAGATGGGCATGACTATCAAGGGGCGTGTGTCGGGGGAGCCAATAAAGTCCCACACACCATTTAGATGATACATGAAAAACTGGTTCATCAGAATTAGATGGTTAAAGTAATTGCAAGGAATGAAAAATGGGTAGAGGAAATAGGAATAAAGAGATAAGATTTTGAAAAAAGATTTGACAGAAAAGGATAGACTATATTATCTAGAAGACTACTACTTTTGAAATTATATATAATTTTTAAATTATGTCACCAATTTTACATGACAGTAACATAAATCTCAGACTTAAGCAAACAATACTAATTTGGGAGATGTCCAGAGTAGACAGAGTTTTTCCAAATATCCATAAAACACACACACAACACACACACACAGTTTTGTTTGAGATTCTCACAACATCATGCACACAAACCTCATGTATACTAGATTTTATTAAATATTGTGAGAATAGAAATCCTATTTAAAAATCCAGAATACAATGAAAAATAGGAAGAGAAAATACAATCAAAAATAGGAAAAGAAATTAGCAATTTTAGAGTTGCAGTGCCTTTGACTCATTTCATTTCTAAAAGTTTTCAGCCAACTACAATGACTATATAATTAACCAAATAGAGAATATATCAAGATAAACTTTAACAAATTATCTTAGAGTTTAAAATCAGCAGATTTTCAAACTGTAGGACAGTTTCTCCAAAGGGATTCACTGTACCCTTAGGTGTCTGGAGCTAGTAATGAAGGGTCCTTGGGCTGTTTTCTAAATTTAGAAACATGAGATCTATCAGCTGAAGTAAAGCAAATCACCAAGATATTTTGCTTTTGCCTGAAGTTATATCAAGCCAGTATAATAGCCTTAGTTTTTATCTAATAATCATAAGCTCTGTTAGGAATTTGCTTATGTCTTTTTACTGTGAAATGGGAAAATATTTTTAGCTCTAAGAGGAGAACTATGTCCTCAGGACCTTGAATAGTCTTTGATTTACAGTAGACAACCAATGGTATTTGTTTAATAAATAAATGAAAGCAAATTATTTTGATGATTTAGTAGAGAAAATACCTCCAAACACAGGAGGTATTTTCATGAAAGCAAAACTATAAATGAAGTCTTTGTTGAGAAGATAGGGAGTCTTATGTCTTCTAGGTACTAAAATATCCCACTCAATATCACTAGAGACATTACTAAATATGAGTAACTACATACTCCCAAACCAATGAACTAATGTCCATGGTGATTGGCTCCAAATGTTAATTGGGTTATCACTGGACAATGAGCAGCTACAATTTTTATCTTAAACATGATTTTAAGAATCATTTTGATGTACTGATATAGTGGAAATTGAAGCAGAAGGCTTTCTGTACTGTAACTTCTGTAATAATTATGGCTTCAGTTTTATATATGTCCCACTCATTGTTGCTAGGGCTATAGAATTATAACCCTCCTGCCCCTACACATGGCAACTTGATCATTGAAGAGTATTTTAGATGTGAGAATATATATTTCCTTTTTCTTTAGGACACCAAGTTACTTAAAATAATTGCTTATATTTAAAATACCCATTTCTAAGGCATTCATAATGCTTTTGAGGCCACTTCTCTTCTCTCTACAAGAGGAGCCACGTACTCAGGTTCTTCTTACACAACTCTAAGGGGTAACTTGATGACTTGTCTGTAAAGTCACTCATGGAACTGAGGAAAGAACATAGATTGCCAACCACAATTCTACACCACCTTTTCCTAGTACACATTTCATCAACTGTACTATATTTAAAGTGCTGAAAAGCATCACACCCACAATTTTTTTTCTAATTTTACCTAATATATTAATTCAAAATGTATGTATTAGAAGTATTACATCATATACTCATTAAAAAATAAAAATCAATAGCCAATAAATATTACTATATAACAAGGTGCTTTGCTGAACTCATAAATTCAAATTCTGAGGTGACCTAGAATAAACATAATAAATTCTCAGGTAAATTGTGTATGCAAGCAAAATTTAATGAAAATATTTCTTCTAATATCTAATATGATTATAAAAGGTTTGGTGACTTAAATACATTTTGATATTTATCCTGTATTTACATGAGAGCCTAGAATGGCTCTATTAGCAGCATCATAATATAAGCCTATAAATTTAAAACTATAGTTATATATATTACCAGGAGATGAATGCTCATGTATAAAATATATTTCCAAAGTAGGCATAATAACATATTTGTCTAGGTCTTAAATATATGAGAACATATTACTCCTTTCATGACTTTATGTGCAATTTTTCAAGATATACAAATAGCATTGCAATATTTAATTGCTTTGTGAACATATCATTGAAAGGCCTTAAACATTTTTTTCCAAATATTATTGTGAAAACATTTGTAGGATCAGAAATAAACTCTTCTGATAAACAAATCAGCTCAGTCACTGTGTAATACTAACTCTAGTAGAACATGGCTAAATATAATTAGATTCTCTTAAAAGAATAAGCCCTAAATAATCCTTCTTGTCATTTCTTTCAAATTGTTTAAGCATTTGAAAGATTAAATATTCTAATGGATTATTTTCAAGTTTTGAATCTTATTTTTAGCAGTAAGACTTTACTATTGGCAAGGAAAATTAACTAAGTGAAAATCACTCCTTATCTGGGAATGACAGTTACCAAATTGATAAAACAGAGTTTTACTGTGAAGGATAATTGTTTTTATGTCAACTAGAATTCTTTAACTTGTTTAGCTGTTGGAGTGCTGCACATTTTAAAAATATAAACATGTATTAAATGGAAATACAGCATTTGTGAATATTAATATATTAGTTAATTATTGTTTCAAAATGAGTTATTAGAGCCACTAGTTACATCAATAAAGGTAAATTTTGTTTAAGCAATAGGAGTTTCAGTTTTGAACATAATGAAATAGACTCCTTTTACCCGAGTCCTTCTGCTAAATACAAGTAAAAATCCCCCCACATAATAAAGTGAAATAAGAAGAGTTTGAAATGTGGAAAGAAGAAGGCAGATCTTGGGATTTGAGGAATGACAGAGTAGTGAATTCCTAGGTTGTCTTTCTGTTTCTCACATATCCCTGACTAGGGGCTGGAGAAGCTGGCAATTCAGAAATGCCAATAGGCATAGACAGAAATTGGTCCAAGAAAAGACTGCTTCTCTCTAGCCAAAGAACCAGGAAAAGAGTGGCTTAGAAGAATAAGTCAGGGATAATCTCAGCCCCTAGTCAGGGATATGTGAGAAACAGAAAGACAAATATATATCTTAGAAGAATAGAAAAGCTCAACCAACACCACAGGAAAAACAATATGTTCTTCCCACCTTATCACCATCACTTCTTCTTTCTCTCCAGTGGTGTCATCAGAGTCCAAGTAGAGAGCCTGGGCCTCCATCATGATCAGACGGCAGTAAGCAGCACTCTGCTTCTCCTGTGCAGTGGGCAACTTGGGCTTGCAAACTCACTCAGCTTTAAGAGGTGGTGTTATACTACCTCAATCCTGCTAGTGCCAGACGAGGGCCGTTGGAGAAATTGGACCATCTCCCTGCACTGGCAGAAGGAACTCCTTCCCCTCCCAAATAGAGTGCTGGGCAGAATTTCAGAGAGCAGAGTACGGAGCTAGTAAAAAGCATTCTTCAAACTTTATAGATAGTCCTTAGCAAATTATTAAGATGCCCACATGAGAAACCTTCCAGATTTAATATGGCAAAAGATTTGAGAGCTTAACTACTGTGTGGAAAACCACACAAGTTTTCAGATTAGCCTTTGAGTATCACACAAAGAAGAGCAGAACAGCACTGCAAAGACTCTGAAAACTAAATTATCATTGTAACCGCAAAAGTAGGCCAGAGCATATATGCTAATCCTAAACAAGGTAATCGCAATAAAATAGAAGTTTTAAATAGGATCTAGAGTCAAATAACATAAGACCAGAAATTTCTAGGATACATTTGAAAATTATTTGTGATATCAACAACCAGAACAATCACAGTTGGATAGTTTGATAATTCAATGCAACTATCCAAAAACACTTCAGTGAACAATTACAAACGCTCTTGAAATAGAAAGTTTCAATGAAGGAAGGTTTTTTTTTTTTTTTTTAAAGAACCAAATGAAAATTACAAAATGGAAAAACACAAAAGCCAACATAAACATTTCACTGGATGTATTCAATAGCAGAATAGAAATAACAGAGGAAAGAATCAATAAATCTGAAGACTAATCAATAAAATATTACCCAATTTGACAAAAGAGAGAAAATAGACTGAAAACAAAACATGAACAGAGCTTTGGGAACATGTAGACAATCCAGAAGATCTAAAACTTATGTCATGGAGGTCCCAGAAGGAGAGGATAAAAAGGGGCCGAAAAACTATTTGACAAAGTGATGTCTAAAACTTTACTAAACTTGGCAAGGAGAAAATCCCTGTATATTCAATAAGATTAATAAGTCCCAGAAAGAATAAACTTATAGAAATCCATATTAAGACACATTATACTCAAACTTCTGAAAACAAAAGAAAAAATCTTGAAAACTGCTAGAGTAATATGACCTATGAGGCAACAATGAATCAAATGACAGCAGATTTCCTCTGAAACCGTGGAAGCCAGAAGGAAATGGCAAAACTTGCTTTAAGAGCTGAAAGGAAAGAACTTCAATCCAGAGCAAATTTCTATGTACCTCAAGAAAGAAGGAAAAATAAAGACATTTTCAGATGACAAAATTAAGATAATTTGTTGCCAGATGACCTAACATAAGTAAATGGTTAGTAGGTCTCCAGTTAGAAAGGAAATGATAACAGAAGGAACTTGAAACATTGGAGGAGAAAAAATAACATTAGAATGGGAAAAATAGGAATAAATATGAGAGAGTATTCTTATCTTGAATTTATAAGTCTTTAAAGTTAAAGATTTTAAGGACTTAAAGCTGCACTTCCCAATACACAAACCATTTATGATTTGTGGCAACATAACATTTGAAAGCAGCTACTCTGAGTAGAGATGTACTTTAAGTCTAAAATATACACTCAATTTCAAAGACTTAATATGAAAAAAAGGTAATGTATTTCATTAACAGTTTTGTTGATTATGTATTGAGACAATAATATGTTTGATAGATTAAATGAAATGTTACTGAAATTGAAATTAACTTTACCTGTTTCTCATTTTTCTAGCAAGGCTACTAATAAAATTATATATGTGGCTCTCATTTGTGACTTGCATTATGTGTTTATTGTGTCACATGTAGTTGCTGCATTAGGTGGACAGGTTTCAGAATGAGCTTGAGAAGTCTGAGGATGAGTAACTCCCAGACAAGTTAATCTGCCGCTGAGAGAAGAATAGGCACTTCTGCATTGGGATGGGTCTGTCTCAGGATTGTTCAGACAAAGGATATGCCCTTTCCAGGAGACCAGATGTAGGCCCAGTGTGAGAGACAGCCTGGTGAGCTTGCATTGAATCTTGCCCAGGAATACCACTCAGAAGGGCAATGGGACCCCAACAGTGAGAGACAGTTTATGTGGCAGTGAAACACTGAGAACCAGGGAGAAGAAGATAGGAGAGTAAGGGTATTACCTAGTCAAGGGAATTGTAGGAGAAGATTCTTGCTGAGCTGTTGGGGTCAGGCAGATCAGTCTCCAAAGAATCCACAAGCGTATCCCATGAGGGAAAAGTTAGCTTTAAATACCTACCTGCTCAAAGAGTGCATTTCAACTGAACAGTATTAATCAAATGTCTAACTCCTTTCCTTTTGTCCTCTCCTTTCCCATGCCGCTTAGGGGTCAGACACTGTAACTGACAAGATGAAGAAGGGGTACAGAGGCCCGTTGGAGAAGCAGCAGACAACACCCCTCTTTCCTGCTTGCCTTGGCTAGCCTATCACAAGCACAAGCTGAGAAAGGGGATATATTTGTCTGTTTTCATACTGCTATAAAGAACTACCTGAGACTGGGTAATTTATGAAGAAAAGACATTTAATTGACTCACAGTTCCTCAGGCTATACAGAAGCATGGCTGGGAGGCCTCAGGAAACTTACAATCATGTTAGAATGTAACGGGGAAGTAAGAACATCTTACCATGGTGGAGCAGGGGATTGAGAGAGAGAGAGAGAAACAGACAGACAGACAGACAGAGAGACAGAGACTGAGATTGCTACGCACTGTTAAACCATCAAATCTTGTCAGATCTGGTGAGAACTCTATCACAACACAGCTCTGGGGGGATGGTGCTAAACCACTGGAACCCTCCACCATGATCCAATCACTTCCCACCAGGCCCCACCTTAAATAAGTGGGGATTACACTTTGACATGAGATTTGGGTGGGGACACAGTCAAACCATATCAGGGGCATAGTTAGTATTTTAAATGAGCTGAAAATGTTGAATATTACCATGGACTGAAAATGTTAATTACTGTTTGGAGAAGATGTCATCATCTGAAGTGACTAGGTAAGCCTGAAGATTTGTCCTAAATTTCATCCAAGAAAAGAAATATGACTAGGGTAAAAATTAATAATCAGAACAAATAAAAAGAGGAGAAAACAAGAATAAACATACTTTGTGCTTATATCCCATGAGACATGCTTGATCCACATGGCAGCTATATTGGGAAGAAAGAGGAAAGACTAGAGGGGAAGCTATTCACCCATACAGTGGCAGTATTTGAGGAGGTAGTAATGAGATTACTAGTGATTTTTATTTTGCTATTCTCTCATTTTTATAAAATTAATAGGATTTTTTTATGATAACCTAACAGGATTCACACTTTAAGATTTCTTGAGCCTCCAGATCATAACAAAATGCCTCTCTTCAGTCAATATACAACTTTCTCTCGGAAAGATGGAATGGTATCTTACTAAGAGCTGTTGCATGTCTAAAAAAAATTTTGATGCATTCAAACTACAGTTTATTCCCTAACATCCTCAACATAATATATTAAACATCATTTTTACTATGATATATTTAAAAATTTTTAAGTTGCATTTAGCAAAAAAAATAAATGATTTGCATTGTGTTTAAAAGGGTTCGTTTTTAGTCTGAAGCTAATGTGGTAGAGTCAGAGATCTTAGGGTTGGGTACTGGAGATAACAGGATATTGGTACATTCACAGAAATAATGCTTCGTAGGTCCTCATTCATGTTTCTTAACTTCAATTAAAAAGCTTATATACACACACATACATACAATATTTTATATATTCCACACCTTTTTTTGCTCATAAAATTATGTATTTTTGGGAAATTTACTACAGAAATACATAGTTTATAATAACATTTATCTTTCAGTGACTTTTTCAATAAGTTTTTCTATGAGAAATCTTTAATTTTTTATTACATATATTTAAGGGCATGCATTCCTGGACAATCAGAATGATTTAATTCAAAACTTTAGTTATAAATTTTTTTTCTTTTCTTTTTTTTTTTTTTTTTTGAGATGGAGTCTCACTCTATCACCCAGGCTGGAGTGCAGTGACACGATCTTGGCTCACTGCAAGCTTCGCCTCCTGGGTTCATGCCATTCTCCTGCCTCAGCCTCCTGAGTAGCTGGGACTACAGGTGCCCACCACCATGCCCAACTAATTTTTTTTTTTTTTTTTTGTATTTTTAGTAGAGACAGGGTTTCACTGTGTTAGTCAGGACGGTCTCAGTCTCCTGACCTTGTGATCTGCCCACCTTGGCCTCCCAAAGTGCTGGGATTACAGGCGTGAGCCACCACACCCAGCAATAATTTTTTTTAATTTATAAAACTACCCAACCTTCTTCAGAAGAGCGTTGGAATTTAATCACTTGACTCATGAGAATATAAAGTGTTAGATCAGTGTGAAGATTTTTTTGTTACAGTTTTTTCTTTCACCAGAATACAGAGCTGTGAATTAATTTCTACTTCACCATCATAAAGAAAAATCTTTTTAATGTAAATAAGTACTACAAGAGGTTATTTGAAGTGCTAGTGTCAATAATTTTGCAGTTTGGGTGATGGTGGGTATGCAATTGAATGTCATGAGAGACAAGATGCGTAGAGAAACTTCATCTTCTTCATGTGTTTTCATGTATCAGATGGGATCTGGTAGTTAAAACAGAGAAATATGACTGAACTAGTTGAAAAACAATTAAATATAAGAAGCTGATATGTCTACATTGAAAAAAGTAAAACAAATACATATGTGCATGGATGTGTATGTACGTATATATACACACATATGTATATATATGTGTGTATATATATATGCATATATATATGTGTGTGTATATATATATGTGCATATATATATGTGGAGAGAGAGAGAGACAAAGACACACATAGAGAGGGAATATCAGGAGTGTTGTAGACAGAATTCCAAGATGGCCTCCAAGTTTCTTGTTCTCTGCTATATTTGCCATGTATATGTTTTTCTCTTGAGTGTGGCCAGGGCTTATGAATATGAGGGGATACTCCATTTCCTTAATTAGATTACATAAGACATTATCATGGCAAGCTTGAGAGATTAATTCTCTTGATGACTTTTTAAAAACTAAATTGTGATGCTATGAGAAGGCCAAGGCCTAGGCTAGCCAAGGCTAGGACCAGAGGGCAGCCTCAAGGAACTGAGAATGATCCCAGAGCTGAGCTCCTTTCTGCAACCTCTACAGAAAGCATATTTTCTAGCTATTTCCAGCTTCTAGAGGACACCTGCATTCTTTGGCTAGTGACCCCTTCCCCCATCTTCACATCCAGCAAATATGGTTCAAGTACTTCTCATATCAAAGCACTCACTTCTTCTAACTTCCTCCACATTTAAAAATTCTTGTCATAATATTGGACCCAATGGAATAATCCAAGAAAATCTACCTCTCTTAAAGTCAGCAGATGAGCAACTTTAAATCCATCTGCTACTTTAACTTCTACAGCTTTGCCATGTAATGTAACATATTCTTAAATTCCAAAACCATGGACATCCTTGGGGAGCCATTATTCCGGCTGTCAAATACCTCAACCAAAAATGGGTATTAGGGTCATGATATAAAGACAACACAAACATTTCAATTTTAGGAGTTTATTCTAAAAATCTTAATTATATTGCTCTAATTCACATTTAGAACATTTGCAGTTATTAAAACACAACAATGCTAAACTTTCTTTATATCTTTCTATGTCATTTCTCCTACACTGTAAAGGTTTTTTTCCCAAAATAAGTTAAACCAATATTATAAATAGAAATGTTAATACACACCTTAATAAAGATATAAAATATATTCAAAAGTAGTATATTAAACTAATATTTATTTGACATTATTATCTTCCAATTAATTGTGTACTTTAGTAATAGAGCCAAAAGCGTCTCCTTATTACTCAGGATAGTCAGGTATGTTGGCAGATTCATGTTATATTAAAAGCTTCCTTTTTATTTTACGGAAAATTAATGTTATTATGAAATAGCAAGATTAGCTCTCTGAATGAGAATCCAAGTATAATATTAATATAAATATGTTAAGATAAGATATTTATAGAAAAAGAGTAGGGACAAACGGTATGATCTCACTTCATTATTCCTTAAACTCATTTCAATTAAAAAAAACTACAAGTCAATTCTGCTTATAAATACCACTAATGATATTCATTATATTACCAAACTATAAATCCACTTTTTCCAGAGCCTGGTGAAAATTCTTGTTCAGTGAGTATTATTAAATACAGATTCATGATCTCATAGCAAACTTTTTTTTTCTCTCTGTCTCTGTTCACCAATTTAACTGTGCTCACCATATATCATGGGCAACGCTTCTCTAGTTCAGAGAATGATTCATAATAAATATGTTTATGAAATAAGCAAATACATTCCTTGGTGAAAACTGTACTATGAGGCCTTTTGCTCTAAACAAAGAAAAGTGCTACCTGAAGGAAAGAAATACATAAAATCAGCTCAACAAATCCGTGTGTTCTCAGCCACGGGCAAACAAAAAAATATGTATCAACCTTTGGGAGTTATGTAAATAATATATAATACTTGAAATATTATCAGACAAATGAAATTTACTTTAGATTGTATACTCTAGGTGGGGGGATGGGAAAAAAGAGATGGTATGAAATTCATTATTGAGCTTAGAAGAGGACTCATACATACACTAAGACTAACGGGATCACTATAATCAATGCTGTAGTTTACACTCGATAAATGTGGCAATTTTTTGTTTGCATATCTGTTAGTTCCCTTTTTGTTTATTTTAAATATTGCATTATGCCTTTTTGTTGTATTAATGCAAATTTGGGATTTGAAAATACTTTAAGAGACAGTGTCAAAGGCCCTTTAAACTTACAGTCTGGCCAAATTAAACAGTGGTGTGGTGTTATAGTTCTCAGAGAAATTACACTACAGGCTCCTCTTATATTCAACAACTACTGTGCTTGAACAGTATATTGAAGATGACAAGGCCAGCAAGCAAGAATCCCTACTGATGCTCCCACTTTAGAATCAGTGGATTTATCAGTGAAGTTAAGGGCAAATATTCTTTCAAGATTCTCCTGCTAAAAAATCAACACAGAAAAATCAGTAGCATTTCTGAAAAAGAAATCAAGAAAGCAATCCCACTTGCAATAGCATCAAAAATAAAATATATAGAAATAAATTTAAATAAAAATATATAGGAATAAACTTAAATACAGAGATGAAAGATATTTACATAAATATTATGAAACATTGATGAAATAAATTGAAGACAAATAAATATATCCTGTGTTCATGGATTTCAATAATTAAAATTTTTAATATGTCCATACCACCCAAAATGATATACGAACTTAATGCAATTTCTATCAAAATTCCAATGACATTTTTCACAGAAATAGAAAAAGTGATACTAAAATTCATGTGGAAACACAAAAGATGTCAAATAACTAAAGCAAAAAGCAGAAAATTTGAGGCATTATACTGCCTGGATCTCAAAATCTACTGGAAAGCTATAGTAATCAAAACAGTATGCTACTGGCATTAAAACAGAACATAGATTAATGGACCAGAATAGAGATCCCAGAAATAAACTCAGGGATATACAATCAACTAATTTTTGATAACAGCACCAAGGAGACACCATGGGAAAAGGATAGTTTTTTTCAATAAATGGTGTAGGGAAAATGGGATATTCACATGCAAAAGAATGAAATTCGATACCTGTCTTACAACATATGCAGAAATCAACTCAAATTGGATTAAAAACTAAATGGAAGACCAGAAACCATAAAACTCTAGAAGAAAACAGGGGAAAAGTTCCTTGACACTGGTATTGACAACGCTTTTTTGGATAGGACGCAAAAAGCACAGGCAATCAAACAAAAATAAACAAGTGAGACTACATCAAACTATAAAGCTTCTGTGCAGTAAAAGAAATAAACAACAAAACGAAAAAGCAATCTGGATTGGGAGAAAATATTTGCAACCATTTATCTAGCAAGAGTTTAATATACACAATATAGAAGGAACTCAAACAACTCAATGGCAAATAAAACAACCCAGTTTAAAAATGAGTAATGAACCTGAATAGACCTTTCTCCAAAGACAGTTGGCAAGGGTGCAGAGAAAAGGGAACACTTGTGTAATGTTGGGAATGTAGATTAGTGTAGTTTTTGTGGACAACAATATGAAAGTTCCTAAAGAAATTAAAAATGGAACTATCATATGACTAAGCAATCTTTCTTTTGGGTACATTCCCAAATAAAGTGAAATCACTGCCTCGTAAACAGATCTTCACTCCTATGTTCATTGCAGCATTTTTCACAATAGCTGAAATGAAAAAATCTTCAATGTCCATCTACAGATGAATGGGTAAAGAAATTGTGGTATATGCATACAGTGAAATTTTATTCAGTCTTAAAAGAGGAGATTCTGCTGTTCGCAGCAACTTGGATAAACCTAGACAGCTTTATGCTAAGTTAAATAAGCCAGACACAGAAAAAAAATCACACGTGGAATCTTTAAAAAAAATTGAATACATGGAAACAGAATCAAGCTGAGGCTACCAGGATCAAGGGAAATAGCAAAATGCAGGACAAAAGGTACCAAGTTGCAGTTTTGTAGAAGAAATATCTAGAGATCTAACAAATACCATGAGAAGTGTAGTTAATAATACTGTGATTGTAATGAAAATTGACCAAGAGAGCAGATTTTTAGGTACTCTTACCACACACAAAAAAGAAAGAAAAACAAAAGTACTTATGTGAGATCATGGGTATGTTAACTGCTTCACAGCAGCAATCACTTCACCATACATATGTATATCAAGGAAAGAATATCAAAACATCATGTTGTATACATTAATCACATACAGTAAGAATTATTTAACTAGTTAATTAAAATATAATACAGAATTTCCTGCATATACCTAGGTATACAGTTCTATAAAATTAAGATAGTTGGAAAATTCTGAGTCAAGTAGCACTTCGAAGTGCTCCCAAGAAATTTAGTTATCCAGAAATCTAGAGTTTTACTGTAGACCTCTGTAAATCTCAAACATATGTAATGGCATCCCAACTACAGGCAAGTTCCTATGGTTTAGAGCTCGCAAGAAACCCCTGGAACAAAAATAAAATAAAAATAAAATAAAGTCATATGCTACTTTACCTCTTCTGATTGTGTTCCCAGAAGTGGAAGAGAGTTCCTAAACGCAATTTTCAATCCCACTTCAGTTATTATGAATTACCAAAAGCCACAAGTTGACAATGTGCACTAAATGAGAAGTGTGTACAAAAGAATCCCTGGCTTGTGGTTGTTGTACAAAATGCATGTTCAGTAAATGCTTTGAATTTAAACCAACATGTACTATATTCTGATCACGTATATAAAAATATTGCTCGAATATACCTCATAATGACATATAATTGGCTTTAAAATGCTTAGCCTAAATTCTCTGTCATAAAATATCAACAGTATTACATAAAATATGCTTCATGTTTGCTATGGACTGAATTGTGTCTCTCCCTGCTAAATTTATATGTCGAGGTCCAATGTGAGCATATTTGTAGATAGGGCCTTTAAGGCATAATTAAGGCTAAATAAGGTCACAAAGGTGGTGCTCTGTCCATAGAATTAGTATTCTTATAAGACGATACACTCATTCACTCTTCACGCACACTCAGAGGAACAGCCTTACAAAGACACAGCAAGCAGGAGGCCATCCGAAAGCCAGGAAGAGAGCCCTCACCAAAACTGAACCCTGCTGAAACTTGATCTGGACTTCTAGCCTCCAGAACTGTGCGAAATAAATTTCTGTTGTTTTGCTTGTTACGGCAGCCCAAGCAGACTAGTAGAGTATTGCAACTCATACATGCTATTTTTCCTTCCCAGAAAGAAATTAATCTATTTCATCTCATTACTTGGCTATTTGAGAACACACACACACACACACACACACACACACGCCTGTTTCCAATTTTTCTTTATCAGTTAAATCACTGTTTAATTCCACTTTAGATATTATTTTTATAACATTCTTGTATGGTTTTTTTTAATAACCTATGTCTTTGGATTTCCAATTTTATGTTCTTAAAACTGTATGAGTGACTCTACCTTATCTAATTTTCCCAAAGCAGATCTACATCTTTTGCCAACAGTGCCAAGTATCTCCAGAGAAAACTCTTACAAAATCCCTTTGACTCAGCCACAATGCCCTTTAGGCTTCTCAGAGACTTTCTGAAATCCATAGATTATTTGCTTGTGTTATTCCCTGTGATTTCCCGAGTGCCTAGTAGGTATAGTAGTACTTTCCAAGATAGTTGCTAAATCAATGAATAAGAAAGGTGTATACTTCTTCACCCCTGTTTTGCTGCTTAGGCACTTGAGATGATGGGCTGAGCCTACCTGACTCTGATCATACACTTGCCTCGTTTATGATGCTCATGCCCTTGAGACCTCAAAAGTTGACCGTGAGACTTTGCATAGTGGCTTGAGACAGTGGCACTAATTGGCTATCCAAGAACCAAGAGGATTTTTTTTGGCCAGAGTTTAGGACAGAAATCCCTACAGTAGGGCTCCAGAGACTGCATACCCAGATCTAAAAAACTGTTAGTAGAAAACTTGCATATTAGATGTCCATTCACCAGGCTGTCTGCGAACACTTTCTGCAAATGTGGCAGATGTGACAAAGATTTCAAAAGTTTGTACAGCTATGGAGAAGATTATAGACACCTTAGGAACACTCTTCTCCTATATTACCGGTCATAGAGTATTCAACTGACCAGTCTTAGGAGAGAGATTAACAAACATCTAAATCAACACCTTTAACAGTACAGATCAAATGCCAAGTATATCAAATTAAGACCCAAGATCGTTTTATAAGTGATTGTGTCTATCGGGGGGTGTGTGTGTGTATGTATGTGTGTACATGTATGTGTGTGTGCACATACTTGGCTTTGTTTTTCTATACAGCTATCATTCATTGACAAATGAGAAACTCAGTAAAACACAGAAGTACTCTAAGTGTTAAAATAAGAATGTGAAGGGCAAACTCCCTACTTCTCTCTCTATTAATAAAGTGGTTTCATTTGTTTCAGTAGTTTCAAGTCTATGGTTTACCGGTAATATTATCAACAAAAACTTTCAAGCAGCTGTCACAAAAAATATGACCTTCCACCACAGCTTCTGATGCTGGTGCTTAAAAGTTATGAACCCATGAATGGAACACTGTGTGTGTTCAACTTCTGGGTTGGTTGGATTTAGATAATGAGAATTCAGAAATCTTTCATTGTTATAGAAGACATTCATTTGGATATAACCATATGATAGAATACGTCACTGTAATGACATGATGGCCTCTTTCTAGCACATACATCAGCAGGGGAAATCAGAAACTAATATGACATATCCTATGATATTAAAGAAGGAGAGATGAAGTTAAAGAAAAGGCACAATTGAGGCAAAATACAGTGTCATGCATGAGAATACAGGTTTCTTCTATGGATGAAAAAGCAGAAGATAAGAACAGGGAAAAGTTCATCAGGTCACCGCATAGGTACACAGCCATTTCCAGTTATGCAAGGTTCTGCCATGAGTTTGTGCAAAACATGAGGCAACTCCACTTAAGCGTGTATATCTGCAACAAAATGAGTATGGAGAGAGAAGCACCACTCATTTATTGAACCAACAAATATTTATTATGTACTTTTTAGATGCCAGTTTCTGTTGTGTTGTTCAATATGGTAGCCATAAGCCAAGTATGGTTATTAAAATTAAATTAAAAATCCAGTTTCTCAGTATTACTAACTGCATGTCAAGTGCTCAGTTGGCACATGTAGCTAATGCTGCCTTATTGGAAAGCACATACATAGAACATTATGATCCTTGCAGACTTCTATTGGGCAGTCCTAGTCACCAAATAGGGATACAGCAGTGACCATATCATAGTTCCTTTCTCCTCAGAGCTTACACTATCAACTGAGGAAACAAACAAAAAGGTTAATATTTGATGGTGGTAAATCCTGTGGTCAAGGAGTATATGATATGCCATGGAGGATGGCTGAGGGTCAGGGAGAGATGTGTTACTTTACAAAGAAAAATTAGGGAAGGCCTCTCTGATAAAGTGATACTTGAGCCAAAACCTTCAAGAAGTGGGGTCAACCCATAGAATATCTTGGGGAGGAATAGGCAGGAGCAATAACTACAAGGGTCATGATAAAATAATGCAGTAGTGGAAGCATCAGTTTTAGCCTACCCAAATGCTTGAAACTCTTTAATCTTTATACAGTGATAACTGTTAAGAGCCACAGGACTTTTTCAAAGGTAGGAAAGATCTGCTTGCATATATCTCAAAATATTTAGCAAGGTGGAAAATAAATAGGGATGATATGAAAGGTTTTGCTTGCATGTAACTGCAATAATTATAACTTAGTCAACTTTTATTGCTCTCAAATAAGTAGATTTTACAAGGAAGGTATGGTAACAACCACACTGCACAGTGAATTGCCTACTGGGGTACACCTCACATGTCTCTAAAACAATTGCTCCATCCTTGTTTTAGGGTCATGTATTCAGAGCATGTCCCTGAGTTTATTTGTGCATTGCATATATTTCTATATGACAAGCCTATAAAATAGAGCATCCCAGCCAGATCAAAAGAAATGTAGTTGAGTAAATTAATGGTAGCTCAAAATGTGATGGAATCTCAGGAACTAAGGTAATTAAAATATGTGGGGAATAAGTCTTGAGCTCTCGGCATTATCAAGAGCTTGGGAACTCAGATCAGAAGATACAATTAGCTGCCTTTGCAAACACGTTGTTAGAAGGCAAAGAATAATAGACTTAAATCAGTTTTGTATTCTGAATTAGGATCTTCTCTTACATTAATGGACCAATAACCATGTCGGAGTCATAGATGATTCTGAGATTAAACACTATGAGGTTTAAAAAAATCTTCATGCTTTCAGTAATGCCATGGATCAGTTGCTAATGATACAAGGTCACATTAAGAAAGGGCAATTGGAAGGCACCTGTTTGCTAATAAAGACCTATTAAAGTCATATGCAATCAAGGCAGACTTTGATTCTGAACATAAACAGCAAACAACACATTTCATAGTGGAGGTAAAAAATTGAGTCTAGTTTCCAAAAGCAGCAAAAGTCGAGATTATTGCTGGAGCATCCTGTGTTGGTGATGCAATCCCTGAGTGGGCAAGAATGACATCATTATGTGATATATTTTGGGTATTGTTCAGAGCCTCATTCCCCCATCCACCCAAAGATTTTGTGAGCTACTTAGAATTCTTTAGTAAATTACATTTCCACTTGAGTTTGCTAGAGTTGGTTTCCGTTGTTTTCAATAAAGTTCCTTGACTGATATTTTGCTCTCATATAGTCAGAGGATTCATCACTATCCAATAGATACTGAACAGATCACGGATGGAAGGAAAGGGTTCAAGCTAAAATTTAAAGGAAAACAACTCTCTTGAGAAAATCATGGTTACTATTTTCCTCCAATTATGTTGGGTTTTAAAATTGTGAATGGGAAACACTTTTAAAAGGGTTCTGTAGAGACATAATGGCTAGTTATAGTGAAAAGATTAATAGTAGTATATCCTTTTTGTTTTACCTAGTGCCTTTATTCTTTTAGTCATGTAACATATTAAAATGTGAAGAATTTTATTATATATTCACATTTTTATTCATCCTGAAACTTCTGCCAATGTTGTATAATAAATGCTTTGTTTTGGGTTTGAACATGAGTAGAGTTCAGAGTCTTATGTATAGTGGGAACACAAGATGCCAATATACTTAAAACTTTATAATATAATTTAAGGGAAGTCTAGTAAATTCTTGAGCTTTACATCATTAGTCATTTACAAGGGAACTTGGATCAGATGACAGTACCTTTCTCTAAGGAGCTACAAGAACTTGGCAGGTATTAACTTATTCATGTTCTCACTGATTTTAGTGTGATATTACTCATTTTAACATCAGTGTAACTAAAGGACAGGAAAATGAAACATTAGTGTAAAGTCACACTTACACATACTGCCAGAAATCATGTCTACTCTTAAATTCAAACTCATAAGGAGAAGAACAACTAAAAAAATTAATCTCTTCTTTAATGTCCTCCTTAGTATGAGTGTGCATGGTGGTAAGAATGAAAATTATATGCTTTGAAAGCTTGAATTTTATGCTACTAAATTTTTATCTTGATGGTTGAATTACAAGTGTAATGCCTAGTTTTATATGTCAACTTGACTGGGCTAAGCAATACTCAGATAGCTGGTAAAACATTATTTCTGGGTGTGTCTGCAAGGATGTTTCTGGAAGACATTAGCCTTTGAATAAGTAAACTGAGTAAAGAAGATCCTCCCTCAGTGGGCGTAATCCAACCAGTGAGAGACCCCATAAAGCAAAAAGGCAGTGGAAGGGAAACTTCTCTCCCTGTTTTTGAGCTGGGCCATCCATCTTCTCCTGCACTTGAGTTCCCGGTTTGCGGGCATTTAGGCTTGAACTTAAATGCACTGTAAGTTTTCCTGTTTCTCCAGCTTGCAGAATATCTTGGGACCTCTTGACCCCCATAATCACATGAGCCAATTTCCATAACAAATATCCTCTTATATGTATCTCTTTATCTCCTGTCGGTTCTGTTTCTCTGGAGAACTCTGATAATACAATGAGACTCTTCAGAACATGTCAATCTCACAGTTAATTTTAAGCTTTTGAGGTTTTAAGTAGGCCCCTTGAGATTTCAGCACCCAGGCATTTTTAGTCACTTAAATCATGAAAATTCTGACTAGGCCCTTGCTTGCCTGCACAAAAGCCAACATCCCTTGTTCCCACAAACTAAAAAATTACAAACTGCTGATGCACTATTTCTTTGTCAAGCAGGAGATAGCTTCAGGGTCACAAGAACATTTTGCAGAAGGAATGAATGTCTTTATGCCTTTAAGGATATTGTGATCAAACTGCTGACGCCCAGAAGTCTGGTTGTTCAAGATGTTATCTGAGACTGAAGAAACACAGATTTTTCCCTTGGTTCCTGGCAACTCCCCCTCTCTTATAAAAAATTCCCTGCTGATTTTTTTGTTGTTGTTAAGATGGATTTGAGAGTTCTTGCCCTCCTGCCTTCTCACTTTGGCCAAATAGAATGAACCTTTCACATCTCCAACCACCTGTGTGTCGGTATTTGGTGTCAACCACACATCAACTACATAAGCCTCAACTTGGGCTTCTATAACGAAGTCACAAACTATTACTGCATTTATTCATCATCTTGTCCCATAATCTCCCTTTCCATCATCCATGAAGACTAGAACTCAATAGATAGTCCAATAAGGTCCAGAGATTCTGATCTGGTTCCCTGTCTTCTTGCTTATCCTAATAGATGATATAGCTACTGCACAAAGCTAAATGTCTTCTTTAAGCTCACATAAAGTGCATGGCTCAGTGATTGGCATGCTATTGTTTTTTAACCCCCCTTACATCTACAACCAATTCTAAGCAGTTAACTCTTCATTTTATTTTAACTTGACCTACCCCAGATAAAAAGCTGAAGACACCCCATTCAGGACCATATAAGAATTACAGTAAAAAGGAAAATACTTTTTTGTTCATTTTTTTTTTAACACCCTGATGCTTTGATGAAAAGCAGCAGCAAACAAAAAATTCAGCATGAAATATTAGGTGGGTGATGTGTGTGATTGAAGGGATTGGGCTGCAGGAAGAAAAGTGAAGAGAATACAGAAGGAAAGTGGATGATAGTAGTAGCAGTTTAGGGCTAAGGTCTCTTCTGACAATTTTCCTCACTGTCAGAAGTCAACGGAGAGTCCTGAATAAGTAATACAAGGTCATTCCAACAATTTTAGTTTCAAAGTCAAGGCAAAGCAAAGAGAGCTGCCTTGTGTCTAGAGTTTGGCTGGAGGGTCCTCAGAGTCTACTAAACGTGACAGCCACCCAGATCCCCTGTATCAGAGGGAGGCAGAAGCAATAGACCAGAAACAGAACCCTATGGTCCAGGGTTTGAGAATCATTCGCAGTAGTTTTGTGCCGGGGAGTGTGGAGAAGGGAAGGACAAAACAGTAGTTCGCACATTCAACAAAACATTCAACAAATTTTACAGGCAGACATAAAAATTAGTCATTATCCTATAAATGGGACATCTTTGCATTAAGTGAAGCTCGTGGTTTGTTAGGATTTTTTTCCTCTCTCCGTATTTTTTTTTTCGATTTTGGTACTTAATAAAATTCTGTTACATTTACACTACAACAAAACACAGGGGTGAATTAACCTTTCAGTTTCACAGAGCTTATATTTGGAATATTAGTAATTTCCTCTTCTTCAGAGATGGCCAATATGTAATCTGAAAGAATGGATGGTGGAAGGTTGAAAGAACTCAGTTGTGATATGCAGATGACCTTAGGAGTTTAAGGCATTTCAGTGCATGTGTTACTGCTAAGGAGATAAAGAAAGGTCATGTCAATTAAAGTATTTTTAAGACCCTTCTTACCACGCAGCTGTTGATCTTCTGATGCAGTTACATTTCCTAATTGTCTCAAATAGCCTCTGGGTTTCACTGAATATCAACAGAAGGATCTCATTTATCACTCCCTAATCCAAACCATAATTCATGTTTTCAGTTTTTCACCCTCTTCCTAGACTCATCTTCTTGGACAAAGGACTTCTCCCCTTGAGGCTATTCCATCTAGTGATCACTCCCTACATCACTTACAATCTTTCATAATCAATCATATCAACAATGGGGAAGTCACTCACCACTAAGTTCTTTATGTTTCCATCATGATTGCCCATGGGAACTTAATGCCTGTTCTAAGGCTATGAGGGTCAACATCAATGACTTGTTGTCTGGAAGGCCATATAGCCATTTTGACATGGAATAATTTGGCAACTCTTGCCCAAGGAATCACATCTTAGTAATTAGAAAGAGGTATAGACATACCAAATATTTAAACCTGCAGAGATACCTCTGGATGCAAGGTCAGTTCTCTATTTCTTAAATTTTTTTACTCATCCCTCTCCCCTACTTTTTTTTAAACCACATAGATGTCTAGTTTTCTCTACAGAGACACAGTAAGTCCAGTCAGTTCACCTCAAATATTTCTCAATTTACTCCCATTAAATATGGAAGTATGTGGGCTTTCCCTGTGGGATAATAAATGTACTTGAAAGTACTTCATGTCTAATCCTGAATTGAGACTGCAGGGAAATGTGGAAAAAGCAAGTCCTTTAGATCTTGTTTGAATCTTTGCTCTGCTAGTTACTACCTATGCAGCTAAGGACAAGATCTTTACTTTTCCAAGCCTCAGTTTCTTTAATATAAAGATGATAATACTCAATTTTTAGAGTAGTGAGAATTCTGAGGTAATGTATACAGAGCACTTATCCCAGATTTTTTAAGTTTAAAATTTTGTTGTTATTTTTGTAAAAATGATACATTTTCAGAGTTCTTTGTTTCTTTATGTGGTATTCTAAAATATTAAGGTTCCAAGAGCCCAGCATCTAATTAAAGGGATAGCAGTCATGTAATAATACAAATTATTTTACAAATGTACAGAGTTTGGTTCAATTATTGATCAACTCAGGTCTATGAAACTTGAAAATTAAATAATCTTAATAGTGCAAACTGACGTTCACTATAATCACTGATTTTTTAAGTAACAGCAAAATCATACATTTTAAAAAATGGATTAGCACCATCCCATTTCTTTATTCAAGAAATTTCATAAGGAAATATGTATCACTGACAGCGTTTTCAGAAAATATACAGAGCCCCTGACTTACAATGGTTTAAGTTTTTTTTTTTCTTTTTGCTGAGCTTTTCAGGGTAATAAATACATTATCAGTTTATAATTTTTATGACTTATGATAGGATTATCAGATAGGATTATAATAAGATTATGACCCCATCATAGTCAAGAAGCATCTGTATAAAGAAACATCTTTCTCCTTGTAGTTTTAAAGTGTCTTATGTTGTCACCAGGCTAGATGGCCGTGGCTTCAGAATAATTTTTTAATCTTCCCAAACCCTCCCATTAAAAACAAAGCAACTAAGATAACAAGACACAGAATAAACAAACAAAAACCAAAAAATCCCACTAGCAAAGGAAATAAAAATTAAAGTGGAAATTAATGAAATAGGAAAATAATAGAGAAAACCATAAAACCAAAGTTTGCTTATCAAAAAGATCAATAAAATTGACAGACCTTAAGTAGAATAAGGAAAATATAGAAAATTCATATTAAAATTAGGAATGAAAGAGTATACATTACAATTGAGCTTACAGAACTAAAAGTAATTACAAGGAATACTATAAACAATTATATGCCAACAATTAGACAACATCCACAAAATGGATGCATCACTAGAAAAATACAAACTACCAAAGTGACTCAAACAGAAAATATGAATAGACCTATATAAGTTCAGAGAAAGAATTAACAATAAAATATTTTTTACTGCAAAGAAAATCCCAGGCCCAATAGATAGCTTCACTGGCTAATTTTATCAATCATTTAAAGAAAAATTGTGACCAATACTTTACAAACTCTTCCAAAAATTGATGAGAGTAGAACACTTATTCTATGAGGTCAGTATTTTCATGATACAAAAATCAGATATTACAAGAAAACAAAAATTACAGATCAGCATCCCTTATGAATAAAGACAGAAAAATACTCAATAAAATAATAGGAAACCAAATCCAGAAACATTAAAACGTATTATACACCATGACAAACTGGGATTTGTCCTAGAAATGCAAGGTTGTTTTAACATTAAAAAATCAATCAATATGATGTATTAATAGAAAAAAGGGCAAAAACACATAATCATCTCTATAAACAAAGGATACATATTTGACAAAATCTCACACTCTTTCATGATAAAGCACTCAACAAACTACAGGTAAAAGGAAATTTTCTCAATGTGGTAAAGTGATCTATGAAAACCACAAAGGAACATCATACTTAATGGTGAATGATTAAATACTTTCCCTGTAAGATCAGGTAAAAGATGTCTACTCTCACTACTTCTATTCAGTTGTTGTACTGAAAGTTCTAGCTAGAGAAATTAGGCAGGTAAAAGTTAAAAGATATCAGATTAGAAAGGAAGAAGTTAAACTATCTCTATTTGTAGATGATATGGTCTTGTACCTAGAAAATCCTAAGGAATCTACTTTTTAAAAAGACACTATTAGAACAAATAAGTGACTTCAGCAATGTTGCAAGAGGATGCAATATCAACGTACCAAAAGCAATGTAAATATAGAAAAATGAAATTAAGAAACAATTCCATTCACAAAAACATCAAATTGAATAAATACTTAAGAATAAGTTTTACAAAATAAATGCAAGACTTGTGGGTTTAGAACTACAAACATGGTAGAAATTTAAAAAAAGAATAAATAGGAAAGAAATTGCATGTTGATAGATTAGAGGATTTAATATTGTTAAATGGTGATACTTCCCAAACAGATACATAAATATATCAAATTATCAGCTTGCCTTTTTACAAAAGTTGATAAGCTGACCCTAAAACTGATGAAAATGCATAAAAGCCAAAACAATCTTGAAAAAAATATAACGAAGTTGAAGGACTCACACATTCCAACTTCAAATCTTTCTTCGAAGCCACAGCAATCAAGAGAGATAGACATATAGATCATGCAGATAGACATACGTCAATATAGCAAAATGGAGAGTCCAGAAATAAGCCCTTACACTGACTTTAAATAGATTTTTGATAAGGGTGTGAAGACAATTTAGTGGAGAAATTTTTTTTTAACAAATAATGCTGGAAACATTGAGTATCACAAAATTAAGTTGGAAGTCTTCCTTACAGGTACACAAACACATTTTTAACTAAAAAATGTATCATGCACCTAAATGTAAGTGCTAAAAGTTAGGAGAAAATACAAGAGTAAGTCTGGGTTACTTTGGATTAAGCAAAACTGTAGGTATGACACTGAAAGCATAGGTGATAGAATAAATAAATAAATAAATTGGACTTCATCAAAATAAAAAACTTTTGTGCTTTAAAGGACACCATCAGGAGAGCAAAAAGACCACCCACAGAATAGCAGGGGATATTTGAAAATCATTTATCTGATAAGAGATCTGTATCCAGAACATATAATTTAAAATTTTACATCTCAGAAATGAAAAGGCAATTTATTTGAAAAAAGGGTAAAGGAATTGAATGGATTTTTCTCTATATAAGACATATAAATGATTGGTAACACATAAATAAAAGTTCAACATCATTAGCCATTAGGAAAGTTCAAATAAAAATCACATGAAATATTGTTTCATACATCATTATGTATCCTCAGAAAAGACAAATAATAACAAGTATTGGCAAAGATGTGGAGAAACTGAAACCCTGACCCACTGCTGGAATTGTACATGAAATTGTGTGGTTTCTTTAGATTGTGTTTCTCTTAAAATGTTAAACATGGGCCAAGTATAGTGGCTCAAGTCTGTAATCCCAGCACTTTAGAAGGCCAAGACTGGGGGATTGTTTAAGGCCAGGAGTCTGAGACCAGACTGGGCAACACATAGCAAGACCCTCTCTCTACAAAAAAAAAAAAAAAATTTGAAAAAAGCAAATTAGCCGGGAATGGTGATCCACACCGGTAGTCCTAGCTAGTAGGGAGGCTGGGGTGTGAGTCACTTGAGTACAGGACTTTAAGGTTACAGTGAGCTATGATTGCATCATTGCACTCCAGCTTGGGTTACATTCCAGCTTGAGTGACAGAGTGAAACCCTGTCTCAAAAAAAAAAAAAAAAAAAAAAAAAGTTACCATATAACCTGGCACTTCCACTTCTAAATAACAGAATATCTCTCAAATGCAAAAATACAAGGACAGGCCAAACGCAACTCCTGAAAGACACGTGAGGTAGCAGCAACCATGTGGGAAGACATAAAGAGAAGCAAAGAGACTTCCAATGGCCCAGAGAGTTAGAGACTCCATGAAATGAATCATCAACAAGTACTCATTCCCAAATAGGAAAGTCTCCCATCTGCATGCAGAGTTCAGTGGGCCAATTGGGAACAGCAAGAGAGACTGGAAGAGGCCAATGCAGTTGTCAGTTCACAGGTAAACGAAGGAGACATTGGTAAGCGTGGGCAGTACATGGCAGTCTGGGTCCTGTAAACTCTAGAAGTCAACCTACCATAGCTGGTTTCCAGGACTCAGTTCATGCTGAAAAGAAATCAATGAAAAGCAACTAAATTGAGGAGAAAGGGAGCACTGGGGCAAAGAAAAAATAAATTCCTTTTCTTTTGAAAGTAGGGAGAGGAGCAGACAACACAAATCTCAGAGTGCACAAGGCATATTATTAAATATCTAGTGTTTATAAAAGAGGGTGAATTCCTATAGGTAAGAAGCTAGCAAACATATCCTAAGCCATACCTCCTCTATTAAGAGAATAGAAAAACCAGTGGTTGTGCCAGCCAAGTACATATTAACAATCAGTTTCAAATTCATCCTTCTACACTCTGCTCTGTGATCTGGAGCTGGTACTCTGCAAACTATCTGCTAATTGGCATCCTGTTAGATTCTGTCAATAGTAGGAGGTATTCAAGCAGAACTTAAAGGCATAGAAAGGGAGAACGATTTCTTCCCTTTCTGTTTTCATACTGTTCCTGACCATAATGCCCATAGCCGCAGTGGTTTGTTCCAGTCTCTAGCTACCTTGAGCACTCCAGAAGTGCTCTATTCTCCCCTTCACTGTAATTCTTGGCAGTTGAAAAGGCCTCCTGATAAGATATTCTGAGTTACATCTACATGAGGTCTTCATCTAAGCTTTGGATGTTTTAATAAACCCAACTACTTCCCTGCACTTCTCCAAGCCTAAATGTAATAGCCGTGTCCACAGTTATAATCACCATATTACCCTAGTGTTCTCTGTTTATTCAATCAGACACTCAACACTTGTGCAATCAATTTATGTATTAAGTTCCCTGTGTTACAATATCTAGTTTGGTTGTTGTGTTCCTGTAGAGACCCTGAGAAGGTTCTTTGTTGTTGGTGATATTTTTGAATGCAGGCTAGATTTATGGCAGTTGTGAAATAGAATCCGAGTAATTCACAACATCCAGTGGCATCATATCAATTACATTGGAAGCTGTTGTTGTTTGTGACAATGTGGCTATTGGAGCAAATATTTTGGCACATCAAATGGTGGTTGCCCTTTACAATTGTAAAGGGGTGGGAATGATAATTATAAGACCTATGGGGAAGAATGGCTGCTGCTTCTTGCCTTAGAGAGTTTTGCAAAAGAAGGTGGCAAGTTTGAGACTGTAAACTCTTCATTTAAGTAATAGTAAAAGAACCAAAGAGTTTCTATTCTATGACAAATCTAAAGGAATCACTTATTCCTTACAGCCACAGAGCCAACCCTGCTGAAGATAAGACTACTATTTAATTATACAGGTTAAAGAAGTACAATGTAAGTTGAATTTACAGATTTACCAACTGAAAGAGGTTTGCTTGAGAAGGCTGAGACCCTGTGATTTGAAATGGAAACACATGGGTGAACTTAATGCTGAGCATCCAGAGCCTCCTAGATTTTCTAAGTTGTCTTTACCAGGAAAGGCTTCCCCTCCTTTCTCCAAGGAAACTAGCTCTCCTTTGTTTGAAGACCATATAATAAATGTACCCGAGGCAGTAGTATGGTAGGAAAATACTACGCTCAAGACCTACCCAAACTGCCCTTTACTGGCTCCAGACTTATATTTCATGTCAGATCTCAGCAGGTTTGTAGGAAAAAAATGTGAGGTCTAACCAAGAAAAAGTTTATATTTCAAAATAATTGTAATGTTTTGTTCATCTATATTATCAGAAACCTTGGGAAATATATGTGAGAATGAATTCTAAGAGTGTTAAACCATCGAGAACGAAATGTAATTTTTGATTATGCAAAATGATTGATATGGATGCACTCAACAAAGACTAAATTTAATATGATGGCTCCATCAGCTAGTAGCAGCTCTAGTAGTTTTTATTTTTAACTAAAATGTGGACTTGAAAGTGGCCTATATTCAATACAGTTAATATGCTAGTATTTTAGCAAAATGTAGAAGAAGGGATCTGAAGGTGTAGGAAGACATAGATGTGGAAGTATATTTATTATGTGGTATTTGCAGAGGACAACCCTTTCAACAAAATATTGAGAAAAACACTAAACATGGAGGCTCCCTGAGAGTGAGTGGTACAGAAGACCAACGCTGAATTCCCAATGTCTTTTATGACCTATCCTTACAAATTGCACATCATCACTTCCTCGGCATGTTATTGGTTGTACAGCTTAACCCGATTCAAGGCAAGAGGGGATTGTACAAGGACATGAACAGCAGGAGACGAAGATCTTTGAGGGCATAAAAAATAAAATAAAAACTAAAAATACTTGGAAGCTGGCTCCTACAACTTATTTGTGAATTTCACTTTAAAATAATCAAAATACCCTAAATGATTATGATAAAATTAGACATTTCTGTCATAGCAGTGTCTTAAACTATGAAGGAAAAGTTATAATACTTACATATTCTAGTTGGCTATTGATTTGCTAGCATAATCAGTGTGAGGAAACAAAATAACTAAATAAAAATTTGGCCATACATCCCTTGTTTGATAGACACTAAACACAAAAATAGCTGAAAAAATAATCTCAAATTTTTTGTGTGTGGACATGGTGGTGGTGGTAGTTCCAGTAGTGTTTTGTTTTGTTTTGTTTTGTTTTTTGAAACTGTTATATGTGTATTACATTTAGAATAAAGCAAGTGAGCAATTATACCGGTGTCATCAAGGGCCTGGATTTTCAGGTTAAGAGGAGATATAGGTATAATATCAATGAAGTCATATACAATTCCCATTCAATTAGTTCTACATTTGAATTCAAAGATTCTTCATCAACTCATTAAGTACTATATATGCATCTGCTAGCTCTTCCTTTGAAAAGGCCTAGAAACAACAAATTAGCCTAGTTGCATTACACCACTAGAGCTCAGATTAGAGTCTGTATATATCATTTTCTATACAAGGGAACCAGCAGCTCCTTGAGTGACTAATTCCAGTGCTGGGGGGAAAAATGTGTGAGATGAGTCTGGAACATTTTGTCAACCTGAAAGCAAAAGAATCTAGCAAAGACTACTGGGGTTTTATCAAAAGGACTCAGAAGCCACCTTGAAGCATCCTCTACTGGATAATGAATTAAAATACATCAAACATCATTAAATCCATGGGCCCTTAAGATTCTTTTTAAACACAATAGAAAAGAAAACTCTTTGTTCACCTTTGGAAGATGCTATTCGTTATTTTGAAAAGTGGTTAACACAGAAAAGAATTAAGCATTTATTCACTTTTTTCTATATCAACTGTATCTCAGGGTAACCAAGTATGTCATGAGCAGTTTCACTTGATAATTACGTTTAGCTAACAAGTGTAAGAGATGTAGTATCAGCTGACAGAAGGACATAGGGTTATAGAAACAAAACCAAAAGACCTTACTTAAAATTCTATACAGTTACACCGTCTGGGGATAGAGCTAAAGGGAAAGAGGAAAAAAATATATATTAAGGGAAAAGGAAGAGAAAGGAAAAAAATCCTATCTGCACCAAAAAAAAAAAAAAAAAAAAAAAAAAAATCACAAAAATTAGAAGTGCCAAAATCTGCAGATAAGAAAGAACCAATCAGTGCAAGAATTTTGGCACCATGAAAAATCTGAATGTAGTGACACCACCAAAGGATCACATTAGCTCTCTGGCAAGAGAAAATGGAAACTCAGAAATGACTGAAAAATAATTAAAAACAAAAACTGAAAGGAAGCTGAACAAGATCTAAGACAAGTTTGAAAATTCACACAAAGAAAAAATTTTTAAAGCAATCCGGGAAGTGAAGGAAGGGATGAACATTCTAAAAAGAAACCAATCAGAGCTTCTGCATTGAAAATCTCACTTAATAAATTTAAAACTACAATTGAATCTTCATCAATAAACTGGATTAAACAAAGAAAGAATTTCAGAGTTTGAATACCAGTCTTTCAAACCAACCCAGTCAGACAAAAATAAAAAGTAAATTATTTTTTAAACGGACAAAGTCTTCAAGAAATATGGGATTACATAAGGTAACCAAACCTATGAATTATTTATATTCCTGAGAGAGACAAAGAAAAGAACCTAGAAAATATATTTGAGGGAATAATTCAAGAAAATTTTCATAATCTTGTTAGATAACTAGATGGCCAGATGTAAGAAATCCAGAGAACACCTGTATGATGCTATAAAAAAATGAACATCACCAAGGCATATAGTCACCAAACTGTCCAAGTTTAATGCTAAAGAAAAAGGACTCAAAGGCAGCCAGAGAAAATGGTCAGATCATGTACAAAGGGAGCCCCATCAGGCTAACAGCAGACTTCTCAGCAGATACCTTACAAACCAGGAGAGATTTGGGGTCTATTCTCAGCATTCTTAAAGAAAATAAATTGCAGCCAAGAATTCTGTATCATGCCAAACTAAACTTCATAAGTGAAAACAAGAAATCTTTTACAGACAAGCAAGTGATAAAGAAAATTGTTACCACTAGACCAAGCTTACAAGAAATCCTTAAGAGAGTTCTAAACATGGAAACAAAAGAACTATAACTCCTACCACAAAAACACACTTATGAACACAGTCCACAGACCCTGTGAAGCAACCAGACAATAGAAAATACAAAGCAATAGCTAACAACTTTATGAGAGAATAAAAATCTCATATATAAATATTAACCTTGAAAGTAAATGGCCTAAATGCCCCACTTAAAAGGCACAGAGTGGCAAGTTGGATGAAAAAACAAGATCCATCCATCTGCTGTCTTCAAGGGACCCATCTCACAGGTAATGGCACCCATCGGCTTAAAGTAAAGGGTTAAAGAAAACCTATCATGCAAATGCATCACACAACAAAAGGAGGGGCCACTATTCTTATATCAGATAAAACAGACTTTAAACCAACAACAGTAAAAAAGGACAAAGAAGGGCATTACACAATAATAAAGAGTTTGATCAAACAAAAAGACTTAACTCTCCTAAATACATAAACACCTGAAATTAGAGCACCCAGATTGACAAAAAAAATACGTCTAGACCTGCAAAAAGACTTAGTCACACAATAATAACAGGGGACTTCACCCCACTTACAGTATTAGATCATCAAGGTAGGAAACTAACAAAGAATTTCTGGACTTAAATTCAACACCTGACCAATTGGACCTAATAGATACCTGCAGAATAACCCACCCATCAACCACAGAATATATGTTCCTCTCATTTGCATGTGGAACATACTCCAAGATTGACCACATGCTTGGCCATAAAGCAAGTCTGAATAAATTCAAAAAAATCAAAAGTATAGCAACTATAATCTCAGACTACAGTGGAATAAAAATAGAAATCAGTATAAAGAAGATCTCTCAAAACCACACAATTACTTGGAAATTAAACAACTTGCTTCTGAATGACTTTGAGTAAACAACAAAATTAACGCAGAAATAAAAAATCATTAGAAATAAATGAATACAGGGACACAACATACCAAAATCTCTGGGATGCAGCAAAATCAATGTTAAGAGGAAAGTTTATAGCACCTAAATGACCACCTCAAAAAATTAGAAAGATCTCAAATTAACAATGTAACATCACACCTAAAGGAACTATAAAAATAAAATCAAACTAATCCCAAAGCTAGCAGAAGAAAAGAAATAACTAAAAGCAGAACAAAATTGAGACTCAAAAATGCATCTTTAAAAACCCAGTGAAACCGAAAGTTGGCTATTGAAATAATACACAAGATTGATAGACACAAACTGCTAATATAGTCACCAAACTGTCCAAGTTCAATGCTAAAGAAAAAGGACTCAAAGGCAGCCAGAGAAAATGGTCAGATCATGTTAAAAGGGAGCCCCATCAGGCTAACAGCAGACTTCTCAGCAGATACCTTACAAACCAGGAGAGATTTGGGGTCTATTCTTGTTTTCACTTATGAAGTTTAGTTTGGCATGATAAAATAATACACAAACTGCTATCAAGGTTAACAAAGAGCAAGTATCCAAATAAGTACAATCAGAAAGAACAACGGTGACATTACAACCAATCATACAGAAATACAAAGGATCCTCAGAGACTATTATGAACAGCTCTATACACACAAACTAGAAAATCTATAAGGATATAGATAAATTCCTCGAAACACATAATATCCCAAGATTGAATCAGAAAGAAATTGAGCAGCTGGGCGTGGTAGCTCATGCCTGTAATCCCAGCACTTTGCAAGGCCAAGGCAGATGGATCACTTGAGGTCAAGAGTTCAAGACCAGCCTGGTCAACATGGTGAAACCCCCGTCTCTACCAAAAATTAAAAAAATAAAAATAAAAAAAAATTAGCCAGGCATGGTGGCAGGTACCTGTAATCCCAGCTACTTAGGAGGCTGAGGCAAGAGAATCGCTTGATTCCAGGAGGTGGAGGTTGCAGTAAACCGAGATCGCACCATGGCACTTCAGCCTAGGCAACAGAATGAGACAAAAAAAAAAAGAAAGAAATTGAAACCCTGGACAGACCAATATGAGTTCTGAAATTGAATCAGTAATAAAAAACCTACTCACCCACAAAAAGCTCCAGACCAGAAGGATACACAGCTGAATTCTACCAGATGTACATAGAAGAGCTGGTACAAGTCCTACTAAAAGTATTCCATAAAATTGAGGTGGAGGGACTCTTCCCTAGTTGATTCTGTGAAGCCAACATCACCCTGATAGAAAAACCTGGCAAAGACAAAATGAAAAAAAAAAAAAACACACACACACACACACACAAAACAAAAACTATGTGCCAATATCTTTGATAAGCACAGATGTAAAAATCCTCATTAAAAATGTTAACTCTACATGATCAAGTAGGCTTCATTCCTCGAATGCAAGGATGGTTCATATGTGCACATCAGTAAATGTGATTCACTACATAAACAGAATTGAAAACAAATATCATATGATCATCTCAAAAGATGCAGAAAAAACTGTTAATAAAATCCAAATTCTTTCATAAGAACCCTCAAGAAACTAGGTATCCAAGGAACATACCTTAAAATAATAAGAACCATCTGTGACAAACCCATAGCCAACATCATACCAAACAAGCAAAACCTGGAAGCATTCCCCTTGAGAACTGGGAAAAGACAAGAAGGTGTAGTCTCACCACTCCTATTCAACATAAAAAGGCTTTGCCTGAGCCATCAGGCAAGAGAAATAAATAAAAGACATCCAAAGAGGAAAATAAGTCAAACTATCTCTCTGTACCGATGATATGATTGTATACCAAGAACAATCCTAAAACCTCTGCTAAAAGGCTCCTGAAGCTGATAAATGACTTCAGTAAAGTTTCAGGATACAAAATCAACATACAAAAATCAGTAACATTTCTACACACCAATATGATTGAAACTGAGAGTCTTATCAAGAACACATTCCCATTTTCAATAGCTTCAATTAAAAATAAAATACCTGGGAATACACCTAACCAATGAAGTGAAAGATCTCTACAAGGAGAATGAAAAAACACTGCAGAAGGAAATCAGAGATGACACATAGAAAAACACTCCGTGCTCATGGATAGGAAGAATGAATATTATTCAAAAGACCATACTGCCCAAAGCAATGTACAGATTCAATTCTATTTCTATCAAGCTACCACCATCATTTTTCACAGAACTAGAAAAAAACTATTATAAAATTAATATGGAACCACAAAATAGCCCGAACAGACAAAGCACTCCTAAGCAAAAAGAATGACCCAGAGGCATTACATTACCCAATTTCAAACTGTATTAGAATACTACAGTAACCAAAACAGTATGGTACTTGTACAAAAACAGATATATACACCAATGGAACAGGATAGAGAACCCAGAAATAAAACTGCACACCCACAACCCTCTGACTAATGACAAAGTTGACAAAAATAAGCAATGGGGAAAGGCATCCCTATTCAATAAATGGCTAGCCATGTGCAAATGAATAAAACTAGACCCCTACCTTTCACCATATACAAACATTAACTCAAGATGGATTAAATATTTAAATATAAGACCTCAAACTATAAGAATTCTAGAAGAAAACCCAGGAAACACCATTTGGGACATCAGCCTTGGGAAGGAATTTATGACTAATTCCTCAAAAGCAATGGCAACAAAAACAAAACTTGGTAAGTGGGACCTAATTAAACTAAAGAACTTCTGCACAGGAAAAGAAACTATCAACAGATAATTTACAGAATAGGAGAAAATATTTGCAAACTATACATCTGAGAAAGGTCTAATATCCAAATGTATAGGAAATTAAATAATTCAACAAGCAAAAAACATATAATCCCATTTAAAAATGAGCAAAAGACACAACAGGCATTTCTGATAATAAGATAAAAAAGCAGACATCAAACATGCAAAACAAATTCCATATTACTAATCATCAGATAAATGCAAATCAAAACTGGAATGAGATACCATCTCACATCAGTCAGAATAGTTATTATTAACACATCAAAAAACAAATGCAGGCAAAGCTGCAGAGAAAAGGGAAAGTTTATACACTATTGGTGGGAATGAAATTAGTTCAGCCACTGTTAGAAGTAGTTTAGAGATTTCTCAAAGAACTTAGAACTACCATTCAACCCAGCAATCCCATTACTGGGTATCTATCTAAAAGAAAATAAATAGTCCTACCCAAAAGACATAGTTACTTGCATGTTCATTGCAGCACTATTCACAATAACAAAGGTATGGAATCAATCTAGGTGCCCATCAATGGTTGATTGGATAAAGAAAATTTGATATACATATATGGTGGATACTTTGCAGTCATATGAAAGAACAAAATCATGTCCTTTGCAATAACAAACAACATAGATTCAACATGAGGCCATTCTCCCAAGTGAATTAACACAGAAACAGTAAACCAAATACCACATGTACTCACTTATAAGTGGGAGCTAAACAGTGGGTACTCATGTACGTAAAGATGGCAGCAGTAGACACTGGGGACTACTAGAACAGGAATGAAGAAAATGGGGCAAGGGTTAAGAAACTACTGGGCATTGTACTCAATACCTGGGTGACAGGATCAATCATACCCCAAAAGTCAACCTCACACAATATACCCAGGTAACAAATCTGCACGTGTACCCCGAGTCTAAAATAAAAGTTGAAATTGTTTTCAAAATAATAATAAATATCACCATATTGCATTCCTTAATGAATTAATGAATTTAGATAAATGATAGATTGGAAAAAGAGGCATCCATGCTTCCTTGTGGAAATACACAAAACATCCTCTGAAGTATTTATGCTGAAGAATCTAACCTGAAGATGATCAAGCCCATAGATCTAACTTCCCAGTTTCAGGAAATAAAAGAATCAGAGGAACATACTACATAATTCCAAAGCAAAGTTCAGACTATCATGAACTATAAGACAAATGACTCAGTTTCTTCAAAATATAAATTGCAAGATAAAAGAGAGAAAAGTATTAGTATTTTAAAATTAAAAGGCTTATGTATATAAACCAATTACAATTCAAAAACTTGTTTGAACATTTTTGTGAAACAACAGGCAATATTTGAACATGGACTATGAGATTTTCTATTAAGTTTTTTTTAGTGTAGTAAGGATATCAAAAAATTTTTAAAAGCTTGTAGTATTTTGATATATGTATTAAATATAGATTAAAAATATGACTGATATTTGCTTCAAATTAAAATCAAGGAAGGTAAGTGTGGCTATAGATGAAACAAAATTGGCACTGAGTTGATAATTGTTGAGTTTGAGTTAATAGGTATATGCCATTGAATTATATTATTTTCTATACTTTTACATGTATGTGGAAATTTATATGTGTGTGTGTATATATATATAATGTGCGTGTGTGTGTGTGTGTGTGTGTGTGTGTATATATATATATATATATTTTTTTTTTTTTTTTGAGACGGAGTCTCACTCTGTTTCCCAGTCTGGAGTGCAGTGGCGCCATCTCGGCTCCCTGCAAGCTCTGCCTCTTGGGTTCATGCCATTCTCCTACCTCAGCCTCCCAAGTAGCTGGGACTACAGGTGCCCACCACCACACTCAGCTACTTTTCTGTATTTTTAGTAGAAATGGGGTTTCACCATGTTAGCCAAGATGGTCTCAATCTTCTGACCTCGTGATCCAGCTGCCTCGGCCTCCCAAAGTGCTGGGATTACAGACATGAGCCACCGCACCCGGCTTATAATATATATTTTTAATTAAAAATAAAGGATATATGTTTTAGATTTTTTCTATAAGGCCATGAAAAGTACTTTTAATTTTGATGGTCGTATCACCACATCTTGTATAGTCCTACAGTGGTATACATTTTATACATGACAATTCCTATGATTAAAGTAGCTTCTCCTTGATCTGTTTTGTTCCTGGCATATTAGACACCAGCAACCTTATGGATTAGGACATGGCTTTATGCCCAGGCTCTAAGACATGGGACAAGAGCTAATAATAAAAGTAATCACTAAGTACTGTCTGTTATTTATCTTTAGTTAGAAGCTCAAAGCTTTGCTTTGAATTCAACAATAAACCAGTCTAGTTTTGGCTGAAGATAGTCACTTAATTTTAGAGCTTATTAACTTTGACAGTATAAAAGACCATGAATTGCAGAGAAGAGATTTGACATACATGGGAATAAAGTGACTAGGCTAGTGTCTTATTATCCTTGCACCTCCACATTTTCCCATTGTGCCTGGCATACAGCAAGTAATAAATAATTTTTTTTTAAATTTATTTATTATTATTATACTTTAAGTTGTAGGGTACATGTGCATAACGTGCAGGTTTGTTACATATGTATACTTGTGCCATGTTGGTGTGCTGCACCCATCAACTCATCATTTACATCAGGTATAACTCCCAATGCAATCCCTCCCCCCTCCCCCCTCCCCATGATAGGCCCCTGTGTGTGATGTTCCCCTTCCTGAGTCCAAGTGATCTCATTGTTCAGTTCCCACCTATGAGTGAGAACATGCGGTGTTTGGTTTTCTGTTCTTGTGATAGTTTGCTAAGAATGATGGTTTGCAGCTGCATCCATGTCCCTACAAAGGACGCAAACTCATCCTTTTTGATGGCTGCATAGTATTCCATGGTGTATATGTGCCACATTTTCTTAATCCAATCTGTCACTGATGGACATTTGGGTTGATTCCAAGTCTTTGCTATTGTGAATAGTGCTGCAATAAACATACGTGTGCATGTGTCTTTATAGCAGCATAATTTATAATCCTTTGGGTATATACCCAGTAATGGGATGGCTGGGTCATATGGTACATCTAGTTCTAGATCCTTGAGGAATCGCCATACTGTTTTCCATAATGGTTGAACTAGTTTACAATCCCACCAACAGTGTAAAAGTGTTCCTATTTCTCCACATCCTCTCCAGCACCTGTTGTTTCCTGACTTTTTAATGATCGCCATTCTAACTGGTGTGAGATGGTATCTCATTGTGGTTTTGATTTGCATTTCTCTGATGGCCAGTGATGATGAACATTTTTTCATGTGTCTGTTGGCTGTATGAATGTCTTCTTTTGAGAAATGTCTGTTCATATCCTTTGCCCACTTTTTGATGGGGTTGTTTGTTTTTTTCTTGTAAATTTGTTTGAGTTATTTGTAGGTTCTGGATATTAGCCCTTTGTCAGATGAGTAGATTGCAAAAATTTTCTCCCATTCTGTAGGTTGCGTGTTCACTCTGATGGTACTTTCTTTTGCTGTGCAGAAGCTCTTTAGTTTAATGAGATCCCATTTGTCAATTTTGGCTTTTGCTGCCGTTGCTTTTGGTGTTTTAGACATGAAGTCTTTGCCCATGCCTATGTCCTGAATGGTACTACCTAGGTTTTCCTCTAGGATTTTTATGGTATTAGGTCTAACATTTAAGTCTCTAATCCATCTTGAATTAATTTTCGTATAAGGAGTAAGGAAAGGATCCAGTTTCAGCTTTCTACTTATGGCTAGCCAATTTTCCCAGCACCATTTATTAAATAGGGAATCCTTTCCCCATTTCTTGTTTCTCTGGTTTGTCAAAGATCAGATGGCTGTAGATGTGTGGTATTATTTCTGAGGACTCTGTTCTGTTCCATTGGTCTATATCTCTGTTTTGGTACCAGTACCATGCTGTTTTGGTTACTGTAGCCTTGTAGTATAGTTTGAAGTCAGGTAGCGTGATGCCTCCAGCTTTGTTCTTTTGACTTAGGATTGTCTTGGAGATGCGGGCTCTTTTTTGGTTCCATATGAACTTTAAAGCAGTTTTTTCCAATTCTGTGAAGAAACTCATTGGTAGCTTGATGGGGATGGCATTGAATCTATAAATTACCTTGGGCAGTATGGCCATTTTCACGATATTGATTCTTCCTATCCATGAGCATGGTATGTTCTTCCATTTGTTTGTGTCCTCTTTGATTTCACTGAGCAGTGGTTTGTAGTTCTCCTTGAAGAGGTCCTTTACATCCCTTGTAAGTTGGATTCCTAGGTATTTGATTCTCTTTGAAGCAATTGTGAATGGAAGTTCATTCCTGATTTGGCTCTCTGTTTGTCTGTTACTGGTGTATAAGAATGCTTGTGATTTTTGCACATTAATTTTGTATCCTGAGACTTTGCTGAAGTTGCTTATCAGCTTAAGGAGATTTTGGGCTGAGACAATGGGGTTTTCTAAGTATACAATCATGTCATCTGCAAACAGGGACAGTTTGACTTCTTCTTTTCCTAACTGAATACCCTTGATTTCTTTCTCTTGCCTGATTGCCCTAGCCAGAACTTCCAACACTATGTTGAATAGGAGTGGTGAGAGAGGGCATCCCTGTCTTGTGCCAGTTTTCAAAGGGAATCTTTCCAGTTTTTGCCCATTCAGTATGATATTGGCTGTGGGTTTGTCATAAATAGCTCTTATTATTTTGAGGTACGTTCCATCAATACCGAATTTATTGAGCGTTTTTAGCATGAAGAGCTGTTGAATTTTGTCAAAAGCCTTTTCTGCATCTATTGAGATAATCATGTGGTTCTTGTCTTTGGTTCTGTTTATATGCTGGATTATGTTTATTGATTTGCGAATGTTGAACCAGCCTTGCATCCCAGGGATGAAGCCCACTTGATCATGGTGGATAAGCTTTATGATGTGTTGCTGAATCCGGTTTGCCAGTATTTTATTGAGGATTTTTGCATCGATGTTCATCAGGGATATTGGTCTAAAATTCTCTTTTTTTGTTGTGTCTCTGCCAGGCTTTGGTATCAGGATGATGTTGGCCTCATAAAATGAGTTAGGGAGGATTCCCTCTTTTTCTATTGATTGGAATAGTTTCAGAAGGAATGGTACCAACTCCTCCTTGTACCTCTGGTAGAATTCAGCTGTGAATCCATCTGGTCCTGGACTTTTTTTGGTTGGTAGGCTATTAATTATTGCCTCAATTTCAGAGCCTGCTATTGGTCTATTCAGGGATTCAGCGTCTTCCTGGTTTAGTCTTGGGAGAGTGTAAGTGTCCAGGAAATTATCCATTTCTTCTAGATTTTCCAGTTTATTTGCGTAGAGGTGTTTATAGTATTCTCTGATGGTACTTTGTATTTCTGTGGGGTCGGTGGTGATATCCCCTTTATCTTTTTTTTTTTTTTTTTTTTTTTTGAGGCGGAGTCTCGCTCTGTCGCTCAGGCTGGAGTGCAGTGGCGCGATCTCGGCTCACTGCAAGCTCCGCCTCCCGGGTTCCCGCCATTCTCCTGCCTCAGCCTCCCGAGTAGCTGGGACTACAGGCGCCGCCACCACGCCCGGCTAATTTTTTTTGTATTTTTAGTGGAGACGGGGTTTCATTGTGTTAGCCAGGATGGTCTCGATCTCCTGACCTCGTGATCCGCCCGTCTCGGCCTCCCAAAGTGCTGGGATTACAGGCTTGAGCCACCGCGCCCGGCCCCTTTATCATTTTTAATTGTGTCGATTTGATTCTTCTCTCTTTTCTTCTTTATTAGTCTTGCTAGTGGTCTGTCAATTTTGTTGATCTTTTCAAAAAACCAACTCCTGGATTCATTGATTTTTTGGAGAGTTTTTTGTGTCTCTATCTCCTTCAGTTCTGCTCTGATCTTAGTTATTTCTAGCCTTCTGCTAGCTTTCGAATGTGTTTGCTCTTGCTTCTCTAGTTCTTTTAATTGCGATGTTAGAGTGTCAATTTTAGATCTTTCCTGCTTTCTCTTGTGGGCATTTAGTGCTATAAATTTCCCTCTACACACTGCTTTAAATGTGTCCCAGAGATTCTGGTATGTTGTATCTTTGTTCTCATTGGTTTCAAAGAACATCTTTATTTCTGCCTTCATTTCGTTATGTACCCAGTAGTCATTCAGGAGCAGGTTGTTCAGTTTCCATGTAGTTGAGCGGTTTTGATTGAGTTTCTTAGTCCTGAGTTCTAGTTTGATTGCACTGTGGTCTGAGAGACAGTTTGTTATAATTTCTGTTCTTGTACATTTGCTGAGGAGTGCTTTACTTCCAATTACGTGGTCGATTTTGGAGTAAGTACGATGTGGTGCTGAGAAGAATGTATATTCTGTTGATTTGGGGTGGAGAGTTCTATAGATGTCTATTAGGTCTGCTTGCTGCAGAGATGAGCTCAATTCCTGGATATCCTTGTTAACTTTCTGTCTCGTTGATCTGTCTAATGTTGACAGTGGAGTGTTGAAGTCTCCCATTATTATTGTATGGGAGTCTAAGTCTCTTTGTAAGTCTCTAAGGACTTGCTTTATGAATCTGGGTGCTCCTGTATTGGGTGCATATATATTTAGGATAGTTAGCTCTTCCTGTTGAATTGATCCCTTTACCATTATGTAATGGCCTTCTTTGTCTCTTTTGATCTTTGATGGTTTAAAGTCTGTTTTATCAGAGACTAGTATTGCAACCCCTGCTTTTTTTTGTTCTCCATTTGCTTGGTAAATCTTCCTCCATCCCTTTATTTTGAGCCTATGTATGTCTCTGCGTGTGAGATGGGTCTCCTGAATACAGCAGACTGATGGGTCTTGACTCTTTATCCAGTTTGCCAGTCTGTGTCTTTTAATTGGAGCATTTAGTCCATTTACATTTAAGGTTAAGATTGTTATGTATGAACTTGATCCTGCCATTATGATATTAACTGGTTATTTTGCTCGTTAGTTGATGCAGTTTCTTCCTAGACTCGATGGTCTTTACATTTTGGCATGTTTTTGCAATGGCTGGTACCGGTTGTTCCTTTCCATGTTGAGTGCTTACTTCAGGGTCTCTTGTAAGGCAGGTCTAGTGGTGACAAAATCTCTAAGCATTTGCTTATCTGTAAAGGATTTTATTTCTCCTTCACTTATGAAACTTAGTTTGGCTGGATATGAAATTCTGGGTTTAAAATTCTTTTCTTTAAGAATGTTGAATATTGGCCCCCACTCTCTTCTGGCTTGGAGAGTTTCTGCCGAGAGATCTGCTGTTAGTCTGATGGGCTTCCCTTTGTGGGTAACCCGACCTTTCTTTCTGGCTGCCCTTAAGATTTTTTCCTTCATTTCAACTTTGGTGAATCTGGCAATTATGTGTCTTGGAGTTGCTCTTCTCGAGGAGTATCTTTGTGGCGTTCTCTGTATTTCCTGGATTTGAATGTTGGCCTGCCCTACTAGGTTGGGGAAGTTCTCCTGGATGATATCCTGCAGAGTGTTTTCCAACTTGGTTCCATTTTCCCCCTCACTTTCAGGCACCCCAATCAGACGTAGATTTGGTCTTTTTACATAATCCCATACTTCTTGCAGGCTTTGTTCATTTCTTTTTCTTCTTTTTTCTTTTGGTTTCTCTTCTCGCTTCATTTCATTCATTTGATCCTCAATTTCAGATACTCTTTCTTCCAGGTGATCGAGTCGGTTACTGAAGCTTGTGCATTTGTCACGTATTTCTCGTGTCATGGTTTTCATCTCTTTCATTTCGTTTAGGACCTTCTCTGCATTAATTACTCTAGCCATCAATTCTTCCACTTTTTTTTCAAGATTTTTAGTTTCTTTGCGCTGGGTACGTAATTCCTCCTTTAGCTCTGAGAAATTTGATGGACTGAAGCCTTCTTCTCTCATCTCGTCAAAGTCATTCTCCGTCCAGCTTTGATCCGTTGCTGGCGATGAGCTGCGCTCCTTTGCCGGGGGAGATGCGCTCTTATTTTTTGAATTTCCAGCTTTTCTGCCCTGCTTTTTCCCCATCTTTGTGGTTTTATCTGCCTCTGGTCTTTGATGATGGTGATGTACTGATGGGGTTTTGGTGTAGGTGTCCTTCCTGTTTGATAGTTTTCCTTCTAACAGTCAGGACCCTCGGCTGTAGGTCTGTTGGAGATTGCTTGAGGTCCACTCCAGACCCTGTTTGCCTGGGTATCAGCAGCAGAGGCTGCAGAAGATAGAATATTTCTGAACAGCGAGTGTACCTGTCTGATTCTTGCTTTGGAAGCTTCCTCTCAGGGGTGTACTCCACCCTGTGAGGTGTGGGGTGTCAGACTGCCCCTAGTGGGGGATGTCTCCCAGTTAGGCTACTCAGGGGTCAGGGACCCACTTGAGCAGGGAGTCTGTCCCTTCTCAGATCTCAACCTCCGTGTTGGGAGATCCACTGCTCTCTTCAAAGCTGTCAGACAGAGTCGTTTGCGTCTGCAGAGGTTTCGGCTGTGTTTGTTATTGCCCTGTCCCCAGAGGTGGAGTCTACAGAGACAGGCAGGTTTCCTTGGGCTGCTGTGAGCTCCACCCAGCTCAAGCTTCCCAGCAGCTTTGTTTACCTACTTAAGCCTCAGCAATGGCGGGCGCCCCTCCCCCAGCCTCGCTGCTGCCTTGCCGGCAGATCACAGACTGCTGCACTAGCAATGAGGGAGGCTCCGTGGGTGTGGGACCCTCCCGCCAGGTGTGGGATATGATCTCCTGGTGTGCCTGTTTGCTTAAAGCGCAGTATTGGGGTGGGAGTTACCCGATTTTCCAGGTGTTGTGTGTCTCAGTTCCCCTGGCTAGGAAAAGGGATTCCCTTCCCCCTTGCACTTCCCAGGTGAGGCAATGCCTCGCCCTGCTTCAGCTCTCACTGGTCGGGCTGCAGCAGCTGACCAGCACCGATCGTCCGGCACTCCCCAGTGAGATGAACCCAGTACCTCAGTTGAAAATGCAGAAATCACCGGTCTTCTGTGTCGCTCGCGCTGGGAGTTGGAGACTGGAGCTGTTCCTATTCGGCCATCGTAATAAATAAATTTTGATTTATCATTTTCAAAAGGAAGAAAGAGGTTGAGGGAAAGAGAGCTAGAGGAAGGGAGGGAGGGAGAATGGAAGGAAGCTGTACCATTTATCTGTTGTTGCAATAATGCTGTGTAAAAAGAACCATGAAACCTCAGTGGCATACAAAAATCAGCTTTCAGTGCCTGAATGTCTGTGGTACTTTCTAGGTAGATCTGCTGAACTTTATTGCACTTGCAGGTCTCAGATGAGACAGCAGGAATAAATTGGCTGTACTACATGTCTCTTATAGTCTAGCAGGCTAGATCAGGTATGTCCTCATGGTAATAGAAACAGTACAAGAGAGAGAGCAAACTCAATCCTTCAAGCGCTTTTCCAACTTCCACTTGGTCACGTTTTGCTGCATCCTGCTGACCCAAGCAAGCCACACAGCCAATCTGAGAACATTACTAAGTTAGATGACAAAGGATGTCAATACCTGGAGCTGGGAAGACGTAAGGCCTTTTTTTGTTTGTTTTGGCCACCTTCCACAACAGAAATAAAAATAGGAAATACATGGCCAGGAAAATGGGAGCTCTCAATATTGCTTTTCTCTCCTCTTTCTTTTTGAACTCCTAAAGAAGACAATTGGAATTATAGTGCCGATTAACTGAATTAACTTTTGGCTTTGATTGTTAGTTCCGTTGGAGCTTTTATATCATATTTTCATTAATCCAACAAATATTTATTGAGTTCAACCTCTTTGCAAGTATCTGTATAAAGCATTGTCATTTGCACATGGTAACTACTTGATAAGTATTGACTTAAACAGCAATTTTAGTCATAGATTCTTTGTCTATGTAGCCCCATTTCTTATTTCTTCATTATCTCATATCCAAGAGTTGTTCTAGGTGAAACAAGTGTTAGCCTGCTTTTCCACTGCTGATGTTTCCTTGGATATGGAGGGAGCCCCATTGTCTAGGATCCTTGGCCTCTGTATCCATATTCTGACTCCATGTCAGGTGGATAACTTTTTAATTAGTGAGCATGGAAGGAGAAACTGAGCACTTGCAGTTGTCTTTCTGTTTCTCTTTATAGAACAGTTTTAAACCAAAGTTATTTTTCTACTTTGATCCTCTAGGAAGTCCTTGTTACTGTGGGAAGAATTCCACCCAATTTGGGGCTGAACATTAAGAAGCTCACTTTGCCTTCCAATAGAAGCCTCCAATATTCACTGTATCCACAAAAGAGGCATTTTGGTTTCTGTCTCCTTGATTCTGGTTTAGAATTGGTATGTGGAAAATATATTCTAGTTATGCCTCCCCACCTTCAAGATACATCCAGTAACTCATATTTTATTATTCTCCAGTGACATATTGTACTTATTATCAGAGTGTTGGTAATCACGTGCATTAGAACTAATCCAAAGTAGCATATGTGAATACATTGCCCAGACTACATAATCAGTGGCTTCCTGAAACGTTTTTTCCAGGATGGCAGTGTGCATACAATGCTAAACACTTGACCAGAAGTCATAAATATAATCAATTTTCTGATCTATAAAATGATTACTATCCAGAACTTTGAAAATATCAAAGTGACACCCTTTCTTTTATGCCTTTCAATGTCAACTTTTGTCTGCGGCGTTTAATTTAAAGTCACTTTTACACTGAAAATTTCAATAACTTCCATTTTCAATAACATGTTTCTTTTTATTTCCCAAATGATCTACTAACTTTAGTTTCATGTAGTGTATTTTATACAAGTATTTTCCCAAACCAGTTGTATAATGTATTTAAAAAATCAAAGATGGCTAGCTAATCTTGCAAATAAAGATGCTGGATATAAAAATTTAAGTGACATCAACCCTAGCCTATGTTGGAAGATAAAGAGTAGTTAATTTCTGTGATTTACTATTATTTACACTTATTTGCTAACAACTTAAATTTAAGCTTATTTTTAACCATCAAAAGAGTATTTGCAGGTATGTAATATAAGTGTTCTGTTTATGGGTAATGAAATTATTATAATTATACTCACAGATTACTTATTCAGTTCCAAACTGAATGGTGAGTAATAACAAAGTGAATTAAACATTATTTATGAGTTAAGCTGTACCTTTTCATGACCTACTACACTTTCAGCAGTAAGCAAGGGCATAGGAAAGATAAGATCTATCATATGTTATGCTTCACAAACTATCTCCATAGAAATACAGTTCATTCCTTCTTGTTCAAAAAGTGTTTGGATAGGGTTCACTACTGATTTGAAATTTAAATAAAATTTTGCTCCGGAATGAGAGGATTTTGTTAGTCATGCATGTATTGCTTTTTTTTCTAATATGACCTCTGTTTTCAAATGAATGACTTGTTCCTCTTCAAAAGCTGCTGGATTCTATGAGGGGGAAAAAGCTACTACAGCTTTGAAAGACAACTATTTGCTTTTAATGTTTATTTCAATATTTTTTGATGCAGAAGCTAAAATGCATCAAAACCAATTTTCCTGGCTTTATTTATATCAGGCTTATCATTTTAGAAATGTACTAGGTATATGAATTTAATGGAAGGACTGTGACTTTTTTTGCAATCCTAAACATGGCTCTTAGTTTAAACATGCTGAAAAACGTGAAAAGTGTGGGATAAAAATAACATTGCTTTACTTATGCTATATAATGAGTCTCTATGGTTGCATTATATGGCTGAGTTGCAAGACAATTATGTAGAGTACATATATTGTATTCTTTTCATATTACTTCTTTTATAGTAGAAAATTGACTGATGTAGTTGATTAAGCCCATTTCACCAGAAAATAAGGCATAGTTTATTTTACTCTATCTAAAAATAATTTTAAAGGCCAACCCTAATCTCATATGTAAATAGCTATTAGCTAGGTACTAGAGATGCCTTTCGGTGTCATCAAAATTAAAACCTTTATGTAGCACAAGAAAATAGATTCATTTTGTAAAATAATACTCTTTCATTCTGCCTGGGAAGCCTTGAGGTTAGCAGTAATAACTGTAGAATTAATATTAACACTTATTTTTGTTCATAGAAAATTATATTTACAGAGATTTAACCTTTTAATTTAAAGATTTAACATTTTAAATTTAACATTTTAATCAGTGGAGTTTTCAGACTGTTGTTTCTGTTTTAATTCATAATCGCTGTTGTCTTTAGATGTTTATTATAGCTCAGATAATTCAAAAGATGAGCATAAATTTAAAAAGCTTAGCCAAGGTTTGCCATAAAAGCAAAAAAGAATTATACAGCTGTCTGTGTACAATGGGTAAAACTATAAAACAAATGTCACTTCTTAAAAAGTATTTTATTGTTCTTTTGTTAAACCATTGGACATACATTAAGTAGCAACTTATGCTAGCTACAGCACTAAGTCTATAAGAAACAACAAAAACAAAAATCTGCTAGCATATTTAAGTTTTCTAATTTTTTTAGGACACAGGGTTGGGTACTATTATACTCTTTATTTTCTAGATGAACACACTGAAGCTAGCAATGTTAAATAAATTTCCCAGGCTATACAACTGGGAAATGGTAGAGATTGAATCTGGATTTATGCTTTTTGGCATTATATCATAGATGACTCTTTTTTACTTGATGGTTTATTTGCTTATTTCCTCCACTACACCCTAATCTCCTTGAATTCTGAGATTGTATTTATACATTTTCCTCCTCTTGAAAATACCTTTGCGAATCACATTATCTGGAACTCACTAAATGTGGCACTCACAATAAATGCTTAAACAGTCTCCATTTAAAAGTCATTTTATTCGTGGGTCTTTCCTATCATATTTAAAATTATAAGTCTATCCTATCCCCTCACACAAATTTTCCCTAATTTTTAACTCTGCCTATTTTCCTTCTTATGACCATTTGACATATATACATATATTTTACTGGTTTATTATTATTTTTCAATGTTTGCTGGAAACTAAGCTCTATGAAATAAAATGTTTCTGCTTTGTTCACAGCTGAGACAAAATACTGCTGGAACATAGTAAGACGTTTAATAAATATTTGTCGAATGAATTAATTAATAAACATCCGGTTATTGGGATATAAAATAGACATCACAGAAAACCCAGCGTGATAGCCACTGCAAAAATCCAGATGCTGACTAGCATTACTAAAATGGTGGTAGTGAAAAGAGGAGAGAAAATAAGGAGTCTAAGAAATATTTAAGGGATAAGCAAGGTTGGTCTTGCTTACCAAATAGATAAACATTGGGCAGTGTCTTTTACATGTGCAAAGACTTACATGACATCAAATGAATTCCTGGCATCTTAGAGCTGGAAAAACTTAGACCTCAAGGTCATCACACTTTATCCCCTCAATATGAGGAGGAAACTGAGATTCAGGCTGGTTATGTAACATACCCAAGAGTTCCCCCACTATGACATGGTTATTTGGTAAGCAGCAGCATCTAAGTTTACAATGTATCATTGTAATTTTTGTACAGGTAAAATTTAATATGAAGTTTTGGTTAATTTTGGTATTTACCAAAATCAGTTGTGAACTGAACTAATGCGTCTCTCTGATGAGTTCTTATGTTTTACTAGCCATTCAACCACTCATCTCTAACCCAAATATCAATATTTGCATGTGGAACTAAATAATAGCAAAGTCTAACCTTAAACAAAAGTATTATTGGGTCATTAGAAAGAAAATTATACACTATAAAGTACGGGGAAATTCCATAACAAGAGTTTGATAAGATTATGCTTTTGTACTTGCCATACATCTATTAAATGTTAAAATTGATCTTTAGAGCTAGCTGAATATAAAGGTTTTTGTGATACTTAAGAATGTTACAGGAGCAAAAAGTTCATTTTAGCAAGGTTGTAAATGAAATAAAAAAGGTTATTTCAGAGTACAAATTTGAACCATAACATAGAAAAACTAGCATTTTAAAAATATCCTTTTATTCATAAAATTAAACTTGAAAGAGTGGTTTTAACACCACGCTATTCCAATTCTCAGAGTCATTACACTCTAAATAAAAAGGCACAATGATGACAAATAAGTCTCCACAAATATTTGGAGATACAATTTAGCACACATTTAATTTTTATGTATATGTCTTTACAAGATTACCAATGAATCATTGGTGAAATGGTGATGTTAACTAGGCGGCATTTGATATGTTTTGTTATAACTTTGCAAAACCCTGGGCAAATTCATAATATGGGCCCCAGAAAGATGACTAACCTGGGTCCAGACAGATTAACTATAAAACCAATAAACTGGGAGCAGTGGCTCATGCCTGTAATCCCAGCACTTTGGGAGGCCGAGGCGGGCGGATCACGAGATCAGGAGATGGAGACCATCTTGGCTAATATGGTGAAACCCCGTTTCTACTAAAAAAATACAAAAAAATTAGCTAGGCATGGTGGCGGGCACCTGTTGTCCCAGATACTCAGGAGGCTGACGCAGAAGAATGGCGTGAACCTGGGAGGCAGAGCCTGCGGTGTGCCGAGATCGTGCCACTGCACTCCAGCCTGGGAGACAGAGCAAGACTCTGTCTCAAAAAAAAAAAAAAAAAAAAAGAAAAAAAAAATTAAACTTCATAGGAGTGCTAAGATGTTATTATTTCTCCTCAAATTTTTTTTAGTTTACAAGATTTGTTGCTGCACTAAAATAGCATTAAAAAAGTAAGATTTGAAATTTTTTCTTTTTTTCTTTTTTTTTTGAGACAGAGTCTAGCTCTGTCATCCAGGCTGGAGTGCAATGGCGAGATCTCTGCTCATTGCAACCTCCACCTCCTAGGTTCAAGTGATTCTCCTGCCTCAGCCTTCCGAGTAGCTTACAGGCACGTGCCACCGTGCCCAAATAATTTTTGCATTTTTAGTAGAAACAGGGTTTCACCATGTTGGCCAGGCTGGTCTCGAACTCCTGACCTCAGGTGATCCACCCGCTTTGGCCTCCCAAAGTGCTGGGATTACAAGCATGAGCCATCACATCCGGCCAGCTTTGAATTTTAATCAATTACCCATGATTTAAATAGTTTCTCCCCACACTTCCCATATCCCTTTTGATGACTTCCTTGCCTTGGTGGAGTCAGAAAATGAATAACTATCCCAGAGGCCAGGGTGTCACTCTATTCTGAGGTGTTCCAAGATTGGCATAGTGCTATTTTCTGCTCCTAAAAGAAAAACACAGGTAGTCATATAAGTGTTAGTGTTTTCAAGCCTACACATAGTTCGTCTTGTAACTTCACCTGAACCTGAAGCTTCATGATAGTCAGGCGCCACATTTAGCACCTTCGGGCTTCCGCTCTGTCTACACTGCTTCCAGGGCTATAGCTCCATAAGCAGCTGCAACTGGCCTGACTCCTGATCTGCTGGTTGTTGCCTAGCTCACCTGTATTCCACATCTTTAGAGCCTGTAATATTTTCTCTTTCATGGCTGATGACTCTGGTTCCCATTTCACTGAGAAAATACAAGCACTAAGAGAAGTTTCTAACCATTCTTATCACCATATTTCTTAGTCTAGATTTACTTCTGCTTTTTTTATGAATATACTCTCCATGTGCCTATGAAAGGCCAATCCCTCTTATCTTCTGGATACCATGCATTCAAACACACCATTCCAGCCATTGTTCCCTTCCTCTTCTGCTGTTTAAAATATTTTCTTCACTACTCATCCCTATCAACATACAAATATACTAAAATACCTCTCTTTAGAATGTTTCCCTTGAGGCTCTATGCTTTTGAGTTACCATCCAATTTCTCTTATGTCTGTTTAATCATCCATCATATTCCTTCAGTGCTCCTTTCTCACTCCCCAGTCATTTTGACAGCTGTTCCTGACTGGGGGCTGTCCTGCACCTTAAGACAACAAGGTGGTGGCAGAACATAAGATTAAAAAGTCACCGATGTCCAGCAACTCTAGGCTTCAACTTGTTATTAAAAGTGGAAAGTATGTGCTTGGGTACAAGAAAACTCTGAATATGATGGTGCAAGACAAAGCGAAATTGTTCTTCCCTGCCAACATTCCTCCTGCCCAGCTTTGAGGAATTCCCAAATAGAGTACTAGAGCATGTTGGCCAAAATTGGCATTCATCACTAAGAATGTCGAATTTGGTCAGTGTGCAGAAAATACTACAGAGTATGTACACTTGCTATCACTGATCTAGGTGACTGATATCCTTAGAAGCATGTCGGAACAGACGGGTGAAAAGTAAACCATGCAAAATTTTTCATTAATAAAATTTGCCAAAGTTGGTTTAAAAAAAGAATAAATTTACCTAAGAGAGTCCCATACTGTCTTCTTTCATAGTCTGTTGAGCCCATTCCATCCCCCAACCTGTCACCAAAGTTTCTGATAGCTACTATATTGCTAAATATAATATCCATTTTACTCCACATCAGCAGCTTTTGACAGAATTACTCATACGCTCCTCGACATATTCTCCTCACTTGGTTTCTGACTCCCACATCTCCCTCAGCTCTCCCTTCACTTTACTGACTGGTTGTTCTTAGTCTTTGCTTATTCCACTACATCCTCTCCACCTGCAACCCAGAGCTTAGTTCTCAAGCATCTTCTCATCTCTAAGCACATGAACTCCCTGAGGGACCTCATTCTATTTCATGCTTTTAAATACAATCTATAAAATGGCAACCCTCAAATATATATTTGCAGCCCAGACTTCCCTTTGACATGTATATATTCATCAGTGTCTTCCACATCTCCACCTGGTTGTCTCAATATTACCAGATCCAAAACCAAACTTCCAATTTACCCCCACCAACCCTGTATCTCTCATATTTTTCTCCAGCTCAGCAAATATCAACTTCATGGTTCCATTTTTTTCTAGACAAAATCTTTTGAGCCATCTTCGACTCTCTCTTTTTCTCATACATTGTGTCCAATCCACCAACAAAACCTATAGGCTATAGGTTTTTAAAATAGCCATCTTACTACCTTTACTGTTCTTAAAGTAACCATGCTCTTAAAATAACCATCTTACTACCTTTACTGCTACCACCTCAGTCCTGACTATCACTGTTACAGGAAAAATTTGGGATGCTAATGTCCACTCCAAATTGGGAAGGAGCTGAGAGACCAAAGAATGACTCAGACGAGTCCAGTTTGACAAGAAGATGAATGTATTAAGACTTACTTACATACAGCACCCTCCTGGCTGGTGGCAGGACAGCTCTAGGGATCCACGCAACCTCCCATCACTAAGCTGCTTTTAACTCATTTTCTTGCTCCTTGCCTATTGTGGGTGAGCTTTGATAAGATTCTTTTTCTTGGTGGGTTCTCATATACTCTCTGGGATGTTTGGGTTCTCAGGGACACCTGCTCCTTGGCTAGGCACCACGGTCTTGGCTCACTGCACAGCCTTCAGGGTTTAGGCAGGGGAACATACACCCTTCTCTACTCTGGTGGGGGACCTATCATGCTATAATAATCATTTCTGAGATTATTGAAATAGCTTTCTCACTAAAACCCTGGTTTTTACCCTTGCCCTCTCAAATCTATTCTCCACAGAGATAAGTCACAACAATCCTTTTAAAGTCTAAGTCAGATCACTGCCATTCTATGCTGAGAGCCCTCAATTGCTTCCTGTCTCATTCAGAATAAAAGGCAAAATCCTCAGTGTCCTCTAGGTCTGGTTTCCTGAGTCTTCTTTGACCTCACCTTCTCCACTCTCCCCTTTGTTCTCTGCAGACTTGCAATGATTTTCTTGCTATTCTATGAAAAGAGCACCTTAGTACCTTGGATGTTGCAGTTTCTTCTGCATAAAATGTTCTTGTCCAAATATTGTCACACACTTCCTTCCTATCTCTGATCTACTTTGTTTCATCAGACAGGTTTTTCTTAAACTCATATAACAGGGTAACACTCTATCTTTGACTCTTCTTATCTCCTTGTTATATTTACCTCCATAGCACTTACTACTACCTGACATATGCCAGTCTCCCACACTAGAAGGATGGGTCAAGGTAGAAACATTATTTGGTGCATTGGTCTAACTCCAATACTAAAACAGTGCCCAGTAAACAATAGCTGTTCAATAAATGTTTGTTGAATGCTGTTGTCACCCATTACAGCTAAAAGGACAATTCTGTGCTTGCTAAATGCAGCCAACTCTTTCTTCAGACATTTTAATCAAAACAACAAAAATTTGGTGGAATTCCATGTAGCTCATTATTTCCAATATGTACGTCTTGGCAAATGTACTCCCTTGGTTTTATAATCCCTTTGCTTCCCACCTTGGTCCACCCTTCTTATGTTTGTCAGCATGGATTTAGAAACAGCACTGTCCATTTCATTAATGACCTCCTAGAAACTTTAGAGTAAATTGCTGCAAATAATTGCCACCAGCACCTAAGATGCAGAGAACTAAGGTAACAAACACTATAGCCTTAAATCCAAAGGAGGCCTTCAACTCTGCTCAGATTAGAAGATTTTTACGTAGTAGATTCTGCTTACTATTTGAAGTATCAAGTGAAACTTTGTTCCCAGATTCAAGTCACCTTGAAAAGCTTAAATCCCTGGTACAGAAGCCGTACAGTAGAGCTTATTTCTCCTATAATTAGATGAATAGCCTTCATTGGAGGTTAGCTAGACATATCAGTACAACTGGCTGCTAACAAGTGCAACTGTGGGTGCTGGCACCATGGGGGCTGGCTGGATACATTTTGGAGCAGGTATCAGCAATCTTTTCCTGCAAAGGGCCGGCCAGATAGTAAATATTTTAGGCTTATTGGCCACATACTGTCTCTGTCACATACTCTTTTTCTTTTAACAATTCTTTAAAAAAAAAGTAAAAACCATTCTTAGCTCCAGGGATGTACAAAAACAGGCCACGTACTGGATTTGGCCCATTGGCTACAATTTGCTAACCTCTGATTTAGAGCTTAGCATCTTTTTGTAACAAGTAAAATGGGTTAAATGTAAGATTCCCAGGACCCAGGAGAAGAAAGACCTATAGAGATGGAGTGTTTAATAAGGGAAAAAAACTTCAGGAGGCCAAAGCAGGCAGATCACTTGAGGCCAGGAATTTGATACCAGCCCGCCCAACATGGCAAAATCCCATCTCCACCAAAAATACAAAAATTACCCAGGCACTGTGGTGCATGTCTGTAATTCCAGCTACTCGGGAGGCTGAGGCAGGAGAATCACTGGAACCAGCGAGGCGGAGGTTACAGTGAGCCGAGATCATGCCACCGCACTCCAGCCTGCGTGTCAGAATAAGACTCCGACTCAAAAAAAAAAAAAAAAAAAAAAAAAAAATTTAAGCCACTGAAAAATGTCCTAGCCAAAGAGTAATCAGGATCAGACAGAACAAGTGGAAATTCTACGTGTCGGCCACAGTAAGCTACATGGAATGTTATTTCAAGTGGCCTTACCAGAGGCAGTAGATGAATGTCAAGGCAAGTGAAATATAAATCTGGTGTAAAATAGATCCTATGTTAGAAAAAGGCAGAAGGCCTGAGGACTGGTCTTAAAGGCCTGAATTTTATTTCTATCCTTGTGAAAAGCATGGCATACGTAGAGTTTCTTGCTGGGAAGAACCCAGATGAAGCAGTTGAGCACATATGTAGCTACCATTTATTTGGTGTTCGTATTTTATGGAAGACCTAGCATGTGCCAGCTTCTCTTCTAGGTATTGTAGGTATAGTAGGAGACAGATGAGACAAGGTCCCTGGAATCATGTAGCACGCATTCAAGTTGGGAAATGGAGACAGTGAAAAAAGCAAAAGTAAACAAGATCATTTCCAATATGGTAAGTTCTTAGCAATCAGTATAGAGGTGGTAAATTAGGATAATGAACCAAACTGAAAGTAACAACCAAAGCTTTAATCACTTGCTGCCAGCAATGAAAACAAGAGGCAAAATAAATACTGGCTCACCAATGTTCCATTTTTCCCCATAGAACAGCACAGAATGAGGGGTCAGATAGATGAAGTGCAGGTGGGAGAATCATCCATCTCACTGCCTAGAAGCCTCAAACAAAGGGCTGCTGCCTCTTTATGTATCTACGGGCTGAGGGAGGAGGGGGAAAGGGCTAGGAGTGGAAAGGTACTGAGTCAAAATACATGTGCTGAGCCAAGGTCCCTGATAGACAAAGAGGCCATCAAACACAGGGGCCTAGGCTAGGAATGCAGATATGCCTGTAAGAATATAAACACTGTTGTTGGCTGGCGGATGGAGTGCTATGCTAAGTCCTTGACTACAAACTCCCTCCAGAAAAAAATCAGAAACTGCAATGCAAGGGCTATGGCATTCATCTTCCTGCTCCCACCATGAAGCCTGCCCAGTAAAGCCTTGTGATTGCCCATCATTGGGCCTGAAAGATCACATGTAGAATTTGGGCCTGGAAAAGGACTCCCACTTGGAAGAAAGCTGTGTGTGTGTGTGCCCATGTGTGTGTATGTGTGTGTGCCCACGTGTGTGTATGTGTGTATAAAAACAACACATCGCTGAGGAGACACACTGTCGCACCATTAAGCTGGCACTCAAACAACAAAAAGGAGGTCAGTTAGGACACAAAAAGTTGTGAGAAATAGCACTCCAGCCACAAGAAGAGCAATTCCAAAGTGATACAGCAGAAGCTAGGGAGATTCAAGGAACAGAGAAAAAGGCCACTGTGTCTGGAGCATTGTAAACAAGGAGAGTCTGTTATGAGATTAGACATCTCATCGCCTGAGCTCCTGCTGTGTTCCAGGCACTTGGCTGAAAGCTGAAGATATTGCCGCAAATAAAACACAGTCTCTGCCACCACTGCATACCCATTCAGACTCAGGTATAGTCATTGCAATTAAAAAGAGAAAGCAATAAAGATCAAATATGTATTGAGCCTCCACTGTATCAGGGACTGTGGCAGGAGCATTTTAATATTGAGTCCTCAAAGCAACCTTGTAAACTGAGTTTTATAATGTGTTTTTACCTAGAAAGCAAATACGTCTCATTGAGGTTAAAAACATTATCGAGTACAACCACTTGATAACTGCAACTACAGCCTATCTTTTTGCCTCTATACCACAAGTGACTGGCAGTTCAGAGACTGTCATTAAGAACTAGGGTTCAAGGGCCAGTGAAGTCCATGAACTAAGGTAACTTGCTGTTAAACTCGTACCTACTTTAAGATTCTTTATCTACCTTTGTCCAAGGTTTAGATAAAGGTAGGTAAAGATTTATTTCAGAGTCTTACATGATGCTGAACACATACCTACTGTCTATGTGGCTAAGATTGCAAGTGCTACAAGCTGCTGAGAAGGTCAGCATGCAGACCATTATTCCAGCCAACCTCTCAATACCCCACAAGCAGCCTGGGCCCTTTATCCCTGGGCACCCCAGGGTCATATTCCTCACAATGTGCTATGACTCAATTTTACTTCCACATGGTTTCAGAAATACCATTCTAGCTTATACCTTGAATGGAAACACAGTCCTTTAGAAAAAATGATGGCTGATTAAAAGAAAAAAAACAGCAGACTTGGCAGAATAAGCAAAAACCTGAGCCTGAAGTGCTCAAAGTTATTAGACTGGCTCAGAAATAAACCACTATGTCTGCCTGGGAGATTTCTTTCATCTTCTCTTCCATTTTGGTTTTATTTTACTGAGAATATGAATGTGTTACCTACTGTTCTTATCTTTGAAATGGGGATAACATATACCTACGTTCCAGGGTCTGAGAGGGACAAAGACAGTGTGTCCTGCTCAGCACACAGGAGGCTGGTGATGCAGTAATTACAGTATTTTTATGGTCTGAATATTTTCTCCCATTGTGTAAAACATTTCTCAAGGCTCAAATGGAATGTCCCCATTATTACCTTCATTTGTTATTGTGTTTCTTCTCTTACATACCATCTTCCAGGATTACAAAGAGGATGATTAATATTTTAAAGCAGCAGCACCAGCGTGTTGTTATAGACTGTCATTCTAACCAGGGCATTTTAATGCAATTGTGCAATGTGACTGGAGTGGAGACCTCAGGTTAATGTCTACTGTCTTTCACTTTCAATTTAAACAGTAGATTAAGGATGATTTGCTCTTTTTGAACATGACAGAGACCTTTTGAGATGAAATGTCTTTAAGCCAATTTGGTTGCTGAAGTTGTTGGGATCAAATCCCTGAGGGTAAACATTATAGTGACTGCTGAGAAATACCTCTCAAGTTCTTAGAAATGACTGCTTTTCAACTGCAGCAATGACAGGGATGAATACCAAAATAAAATGCAGCATCATTTCTGTCCCTCACCATCGAATCTATTCATATCAAGACAACGTTTTCCTTAACAAAAAATATTGCAGCTTATCTCTATTCACTATTATGTTTTTTTCCTTTTATTGATTGGTGCATCATTGATTCCTTTCTCTTTCCTGAAAATATGCTATACATCCTTATCCACCATAGTTTTAAAAGCTGCATCATCTAACTCTTAGTTTTTCTTTGATTCAATTCAATGCTGCCATGGGCTGTCAAGCATTTCTGATGCAAGCTTAGGCAATTAACCCCTCTTTTGTATTGTGTTCTCAATTTTTTTCAGTGGGGTAAACCAATATAAGCTTAAAAAAAAAAAAGAGAGAGAGAGATTCTATGAAATGAACAAACATTGTCCTAGAAAACCATAGGAAAAATTCATTATTCTAGTCATTCATATGCAGATGTATTTTTCCCCCACTGTTGCAGAACTTTGCACTTGGTAAGTGCTCAAAAAATGGTTGTTTTCTTTTTAATTTTGTTTGTTTTTAAGGAGCAGGAATGAATGATGCATTTTTGTCAAACTTACTCTCCAGATGAATTTTAATAAATCTGTGATTACACATTTGCCAGAAAGATCTGTGAGGGCTTAGCTGTTATCAGCAAAATATAGTCAGTGACTAAGTCACTTACATTTTATAATCTAAAATCCTTTAGGAGCGTCAAGTTTCAGGACATTCCCATTACAGAAGAGTCTTCAAACAAAAATATTGATAGTGTTTAAAACAGCAGAAAAGAGAAAACAACATTAGAAAAAGTACTCTGAAGAAATTACAATGAAAGGGGGAAAAGCTCAATTTACATAAGACTTACATCTAAGACTAGGATGATCTCTTTTAATTTTTTCCAACTTGCTCAGTAAGAAGTGGGAAAGTTCAGTGAAACTATATTTCAAAAGATTTGATAAGAAAAAAAGGTAAAATTGTGCCATGTTTTTGCATTGTATCTTCATCTCCTTCCTGTAGTATGTTTCATATATTTATAATTGAATCAAAAACATTCCAGAATGAAGTAATTTTGTAATTGCTTTTATATTTTTAAAAATTTTAATTTTGAAGTATAACTTGTTTTTAAAAACCAAATGTAGATCAAGAGCTTCCGCCAGATAAAACCTAGCCTAAGAAATATGTATTAGGTAATGATTCACATAGCTTCCTATTTGTCTTAAAGCAGCAGATGATATTATTTCTCTTAATTCAATCACACAGTCAATCAGCTGTGCATTCTTTGCTCTTCTTGCTTCTAGTTCCAGAAGCATTAACTTTGCATCAAAAGCAAACTAGGATGTTTTATGTTTCAGTTCTCAGCTGGAGAGAACACATAGGGTTACTTCTTGGCTACCTCTCCCGGGAATGCTCCTCCTACTGGCTTTTGACTGTATCACAGTGAAGTAAATGGGGCTGTGATCTTTTTCATCCCAGTTTCCTTGTGTTCTGAAAAGTAGCTGTGTCAGAGCAACAATCTCTCAAGCTCAAAATTCCACACTTCAACTTAAATTCAAAGAGATTTTTATTTGAAAAGAAGCTGAGAATACCACTATGTTAGTACAATATACCATATTGTAGATTGCAATCCTCAAAGGCAGGGGAAAAAGTCTCTGAATCTATGCTATGAATTTTTCCTCTACATTTACTCTCTCCCCTCCTCCCTCTCTCCTCCTCCCCTCTTGATGACTGAATTCCTGAAGGATGCAGAAGACACACACAGCTGGGCCTAAAAATGTTGTATGCATATACGGGTTGCGTGTATTAAACTATTTACACTGGTGTGTGGGAGAAAGCAAGAGATTCTGTTGCCCGATAAAGAGCTGGGATAACAGAGGAATGGGAATTGAGAATAATAAACGTTAAGAGCCTCAACAGCTGACATTTTAAATGTTTACAAACCACAAAATTTCCATTAACATAAGCTGTGTTATTATAAAGCAGTAAAACACAACATAAAGGGACTCACGTACACAAATAATCTCTATACATTTCCTGCATCAGAACAAATGGCACTAGATGACCTCTAAGAATCTTAAGGAATGACTACCTTAGTCTTAGTTCATGTAGATATATATAAATAATAGATATTTGTAGAGTTCAGAAAATGCGTAAAGCATGAGGACATTTTCCTTTTAAATTGCAACTATTTCTTCCACAGAACATTATGTTCTAGTGTTCCCTAATGGCATAGTCAACTTCTATAAAGTATCTATTTATATTAAAATATTAAGGACTAATAATGTGCTTAAATTTTTTTCTTAGTTCTCAACAAAATACATTAGTTCAATGCAGACTCCCTGATTTTTCTAATCATGTTTGCTAATCTGCAAAATTTAGTAATTTGCAATGGATCTCCCAGTCATTAGCGTCAATTAGGGAGGCTCTCCCTCATACCAGATGGTACTGAGGGAACAGAACAAGAGAGTGGGAATAAAACGTGTTTTCTAAAACCCTCCTACATACCACTTTAAACAAAAACTGTGTGACTTTTAAAGAAAAAATATATAGTAAGAGTAGAGAACGTAACACCTCATACTTGTGGAGCATCTTAAACCCAAGGAATTCAAGAAGTAAAGAACTGACTAATGACACCCTTGTAAGCTAGGTATACAAAGACCATACGGCAATGATTTCCCTTTGCATCTAAAACAAAAATGGTAGTCCACACGGGCAAGGTTCTGTTTTCACACTGCCCCATGCTTAATTTTAAAACCTCCATCATTTACAAATGAAGAACTAGCAAATCCTCCTTTTTCCATCCTATCTACTTATGATTTGTTTCCTGAGACAGTAAGAAAAAGCTGAGAAATAATCTCAGCCTTTACAAGGTTCCAGATATTTCATTAACAGTGAGTGTCCCATTCATGGGAGCCAATTTTTTTTTTGTTTTTTTTCCCTATGAGACAGGGTCTCACTCATTCTGTCACCTAGGCTGAGTACCGTCAGTGACGTGATCTCAGCTGACTACAACTTCCACCTCCCAGGTTCAAGCAATTCTCATGCCTCAGCCTTCCCAGTAGCTGGGATCATAGGCATGCACCACAATGTCTGGCTAATTTTTGTACTTTTACTGGAGAGGAGGTTTCATCACGTTGGCCAGGCTGGTCTTAAACTTCTGGCCTCACATGATCCACCCACCTTGGCCTCCCAAAGTGCTGGGATTACAGGCGTTAGCCACCACACCCGGCCTAGGAGCCAATTCTTATCCATCATTATGAGGTGTCTGCCTTAGTCATGGGCACATTGCAGGTTGTAAATAAGTAAATGGTGAATGAGGGAATAAAGGAATGAATAACTGAATGAATGAATGTGCTCTGTCTTCATCCATAAATTTCTCTTTCTGACCATCCTAACCATAAGGCTTCTGCATCCTTTTATGCCTCCTTGTCTTAGGTCAGTTTCCCTGTAGGAGAAAAGCTGAAGATAATGATTTCAGCGTTATAGCTTATTTGAGAAGTAATCCCAAGAAACACAAGTACTGGAGTGGGGAAGTGACAGAAAAGGAAGTTTATACAAAATATGTAATGAGTAGATCAATGTGGCATAGTGAACCGCTAGGGCTCAGTCCTGCTGGGGGCTTCTGGAAGACTCCATAAAGTAGGCTGTATAGTGGTCCCACCCAAGGGGCAATGAGGTTGGCTATTTATATGTCAAATGCTGTCCATCACTGGTTGAGGTCTGCTCCTGGAAATGTTAATAACCAGGCATTCCCAGCTTTTTGCCCAAAGTGTTAAGAAAGAGAGAGTCACAGAAGCTTACAGGCAGAAGCCATGGGTGTGTATAGTGAGTGCTGAGGAGAAATGAGCAGGATGGTAACTGGTACTATCCCATGTAACAATAGACCTTGCAGGTTTTTGCCACTACTCTCTATGACAAAATAACAAAAATGACATAGACTTAAGTGATGGCAGTCTAAGCCAATTACATTTTTCCTGTCATTTAGAGACAATTTACCTATACAGGTACAAATATGCATGCAGGTAGAGATAGCATCCTGTATAACTCAATAAGCAAAAACTTAATTCATAACTTTCTTATTTTTTTCCATTAAAACCAACTCAGTCCAGACCCATATGTAAATATCAAGCTATCAAAACAGGTCAGTTATTTTAAAAAGAAGGATCATTTGCTTTGGTATCAGTTCTTTTAAAATCTGTGGAGTCTGTATGGAAAAATGGGCCATCTCATCATAACTCTTGCAGGAAGATCACAGTCCAGACTGGTCCAATATCAGTAATGGTTTTCTTGATCTTTATAACCCTACCACATTAGATACCTCCAACCAATTTTTAGGACCCATCATCCCAACAAAATATATTTTGTTAGTATTCAAAAGTGAGAAATTAGCTCCATCTTGGCACATAACTGACTTTAGAACTTCCTGTCCTCATCAAAATAGCTTATTATTATAGCATCTGCAATAACTTGATTTTTTGTCCAGAATTATCCCAAATGTCTTCATACTTCACCTTCCTATTAAGAAAGTTTAGAGCTCTCAGTATGAAGTGACTTAAGTGCTATGATTTGAAGGAGGAACATGCACAAAGTAGGAGTTTTTGGATGGAAGAAATAATCTAAGAAGGTTTCTAAGTATGCTACAATACTTGAAGTCCACAGGCCCATATGGCCCCAACAATCTGTGTCTCTGCCCACATAGGAACTCCTGATGTGCTTCTGAATGTAGTCAAATGTTCCCTGAAAAGCATACATATTTAGGGCATTTGTTAAAGTCCAAATAGTAGGAACAACCACAGGAGGGCTTATTAGTGTAGTTACTGATGGATATAAGAGGTTTTCCAAGTTACAAAGGCTGCTGCTGAATCTTAAATCTGACCAAAATCCATGTCACTACTTTAAAATTCATTCCGTTTGCTAACTGTCATCAAATTTATTGCTATGAACACTTTTTAAAAGATTTTCTAGTCTCCACTTTCTAGTTAAGGTAAATTTGAGATTCTCTTTTCTCTATTTTCTTTCTCTCTTGCTGTCTTCTCAATTGAAAATTTTATTTTACAGGTTAGGAAAAACTAATGCTTAAAAAGATTAGTCAAGTTTTCCCAGGACACACACTTACTTAGCAGCAAAGCCAGGATGCTCATACACAACTGACTCCAGAGCTTAAGCCATTGTCCCCTGTGTTGTGTTTGCAGTGACAACATGACAGAACCCAATATAGACAGAGGGTGAGGGTTGTGGTGGAAATATTAAGAAATTAAGGAAGAATCCATCAACAACTGAGAAGAAAGGAAGGGATCACAAGAGAAAATAATAGAGAAATAAGACAAGAGTCAATGAGTTACATAACTGTATTTTGCATTTATACAGCAGTATCTTTTTCCTCAATCTTATCAATGTATTTTGTACATGTAAAGTATCCAATATACATTCAATATTTGTCAGTACCTACTATAATCCAGGTACTCTTCTAGAAACTGCAGATTCCAAAACAAAGCCCTAGACATCCTAGAAGTTTCCATTGCAATGGGGCAGAGAAATAACAGGCAAAGAAAGAAATGGACAGATAGCTAATAGAACATCAAGTAGTGAAAGATGAATCATATTCAGCAAAGAATGAACTATTAAATTAATGCATCTAGTTCATTCTTCTATTTCTAGTTCTAGGTTATGCATGTAGTTTGAGCATCAAGTTTAAGTATCTAGTTCATTGTTGAATTAATGAAACAGGTGCTATTTCAGATAGGCAGGCCTCACTGAAGAAATAACACTGATTATCACTTCTCTGTGATTGTTGTTCCAAACACTGTTTCAGGGAGGCAGGAAGGAAATAGGGCGTTCTCATTTTCCTAAGAGGACTTAAAGTCCCAGCTCAGTGAAGGGACTTGCCTACTTGTGTCATTATAAAATCTGGGATGAAATAGAAAACTTCAGATATTCAATTCACTGTTAATAATAATTGTGTTTGTAAATTTGTTTTCTATCTCTATAATCTCCTCTGCCATTTGTCCCTATTGTCTAGACAGGGCTTACCGCCTCTTACTCCATTTTTTTTTTTTTTTTAACTGATAAGCAAACTCAGGGAAAAAATCGTAAGAAACTTACCCCAAAGTCAGAGAAGGAAGGGTATGGGTCTTAAGTACAGTTCAGTCTTCAACCCTCTGTTCCTGTGTTCTTACTGCACACTCCAGTATCTTCTACTGGATCAACAGGCTTCTAGTAAATATTGATCCACTTTCTGTAGCAGTAATTTAAGGGAGTGGACATATTTCAACAAATGTCACCCACCATCCACTCAGCCTTCTTAAAAAGAGCAGTGCTATATTTCAAAGGAATGTATGAACAAATTTCTTAGTAGTTTGTCATGTTCATCAGTCATGAACATTTGTTGATTTTTCTTGTCTTAGGTTTTTAGAAATCATGGATCCTTGTAAGAATATGATGAAGATTATGAACAGCCTCCCTATAAAAATAAATAAAATTTCAGGAGGCACTTTGAGACATGTTCTTGAACTCACTGGGGTCAATGGACCCCCAAATTAAGAATTTTTGCTAAGGACTATTGCAATTGTGGGCCCACACATCCCATAAAAGCAAACAAATTAGCCAGCTTTCCTTAGTTATATCTTCTGCATTTTCAAATGAATGCAGTGTCCATCAGGAGATTAAGGGAATGGAGGTGGGGGGCGGTCAGAAAATGTACATAATTAAGAGAGGGGGCAACCTATGACCTGAGTCACACAGAGATGGTTTATTTATGTGAGCTTTATATTCTTGGACATGGTGCTTAATATCTTTGAACCTAGTTTGCTTATCAATAAAATGTGGAAATGGTCACCAATCATTATAAACGAGATAATATGTGCCAAGCACCAAGGACATTGTTGACACCTCTGTAAATACTCCAGCACTGGTCCTTCTTTGGCTTATTGTTATTGTTGTCATGGTGGTGCTATGACTAACAGTGGGTTACCAATCCATCAGTAAATTACTACACTCCACGTGACAGAATTTTGACAAAAGCTCTTATTTGACATGAGAAGTTATTAATAAATGGAAAGTTCCAAGTTTGGCCAGAAGCAAAAATAGGGAAATTATCAGAAATTAAACCTCTATATATTGCACATAATATTTTCTAACAGAATATTATTTAATTGAAATAAAGTATAAACACACAAAAATAGTAACAGATTTTTTTAATATTTAAAAATTTTGTTTGTGAGCAAAACACATTTATATGCATGAGATTTTAATTGGACACATTTTCCATTAGCAGAATTATGTCTCTATGTTTTGAAACATTATACAATGAAAAAAAGGATTAGCAGAAAGTCAAGAACACCCCCAAAATATTTTTCACTGCATCTGGGGATATGCTAAACAACATCTGAATAAAGATAGTTGACTTTTCACTGCCCCACTGATGCATTTGGATTTATCTACGAGAAAGATGAGACAGTCGGTATTTATATATTTGAATATATTTGCTTTAAATATTTACACTATGCAAACTGCTAGAGCATTTTGAGGATATTTTGTGAATTCCTCATAAAGTTTTAGTTCAAATGAAATTTGTTGAAAATGTCAGCATGAATGAAACCATTTGTTGACCAGAATGAGCCTTATGTTATCAGGATGATGGGAAGTGAGGAAGGGTGTAGGTACAGATATTCATTCTACCTGACCTCAATTTTTCTTACCTATAAAATATGATATAGTTGAGCTCCTCCAATAAGAACTGAGTTCTCAGTACTTCTAAAAGGACTCTTATTTGTTCCACTCCCTCTGTTTTCTATAATCATCATATGGCAGATACTGTGAATTGTCCAAATGCACACTCATTCTCTTCTACTTTGTTAGTAACAGAAACCCCATTGTAGCTAGGAAACAATACTCCCAGCTCCTTTGAAACCGAATATGATCACTTAATATCTGACTGACAAAGCATAAAGAGAAGTGATTTGTGGGACTTCTGGGAAATCTCCTTAAAGGGTGTGCCCTTTGCCTCCCATTCCATGTCTCCATTGCCTGGGGTATGGAACTGCTGGGAGAATTTGCAACGCCGTCATGGTGGGTTCATATGGGGCATTCTAGGGACAGCAGGGCAGTAAAATACATGCAACCTAGGAATCTGATGAGTGTGGAGCTACTACACTAGTCTAGGACCACCTACCTCAGGATGTTAAAATGATAAATTTCTATCTTTTGCTTTTCTATAATTTACAATGGTAACTAATTCCAATTTTTATTAATTTTTATCAGCAAATCTTTTAAAACCGATTTTCAAGCCTCCAACTTGAGAGTTGGTTTTCATTGACCACCATTCTTTCATATACTTAATTCAACAAATATTCAGAAAGAACCTACTGCATGTCAGTTGCTAGGCTAGCAGCTGATGGTTGATCAAGAAACATATTAGATACAATTATGGAGCTTATAGTATAGCACGGGGCAAAGCATTAAACAAAGAAGCAAATAAATAAATACATAATTATAAACTGTGGTGTAAAAATGGAAATAATATGAGGAAGGTTAAAACAAAATATTGATTTAGATTGAAGTCTCAAGCAGGATTCTCTAGAAATGATATTAACTGAAACCAAAGGATGCACAAAGTCACTAGGAAGAGATTTTAGAAGAGAGTAGTCTGTCAAAATAATGAAAACAAGGTAAGAGTTTAATTCACTTAGAAAACTGGAGGAAAGTCAGCAGAGTCAGCACGGCTGGAGGTTAGAAGGTAATGAAAGGGGAGGCAAGAGATGCTCCTAGAAGGGTGTGCAGAGGATATGGGAACCAGAGACTGTTGGTAATGCTGATTTGAAATTTTGTTCTAAGGGGAATAAGGAGATATGGAAGTGATTCAAACAGAGCATAAATTTATTTTTGTTTTTTGTTTAGAAATATTATTCTTGCTGTAGTGGGAAAAAAATGGATTGGAGGGGGGCAAAAGTGGAAGATGAGAAGAGATCAGAGTTAAATACAGGGATCCAGGTGAGAGAAGCTGGTAACTTAGACCAAAAGTGATGGCAGGGGAGATGGAAAGATGTGCATATTTAAAATCCATCTTTCTACTTGAATTGACAAAATATTTAAAGAGATTTAGAGGTAGTTGGAACAAAGGCATGATGGCATGAGCACCTGGGAGTAAGGAGGTACCATTCCTGGAATATAGAAGCCTAGAAGAGAAAAATATTTGGAAGGAAATAAAAAGTTTACTTTTAAACTGGTAATAGTTTTACCTCCTCATGAGACATCCAACTGGGAATGTCAAGAAGGACACGGGATAAACAAGCAGGGAGCTTTGAAATGTGACTTTAAAAAATGCAAGCCCTATGTATCTCTTTCCTGCTCAAAACCCTTCAATGCTTCTACTTGTCTACAGGTATGAAAACATTCAAACTCGTAAGCATGGTGTTCTACTCCATTTATGATTAAGCACTAATCCACTCTTTCAGTTACATATCCTACTATGCCTTCCAAATGCCCTGAATCCTGGTCACACTGGTCCTTGAATACACCAGGAATTTTCACAACTGTGTGCCTTCTTTTTTCATATTGTCTGCAGCTGGTATATGGTTTCTACCCCTGCCTCTTTCCGATATTTTTAGCCTAAATATTGTGCCCATATTGCAAAGCTCAATTCAAATTCCAAATCCTCTGTTTTCCTTAATTCCTCTCTATTATTCCTTCCTTAGTTTGATGTCCTTAGTCTACTTACCTAAGCATGCAGGAAACATTTTCCAGACTTACCTTGCTTTTTATTTGAAGCCAACAAAAACAATGTAATTTAGTCAGCTACAATGTTTCTAGGAGGTTTCTCCAACGTAAATTTAACTCAAGCACCAAAATGCTTTCAGTCAATTTAAGATTGTTTCAGTCATTTCAGGATCCCACACTGCTTCCTCTTTTGTCTAAAGAGATGCATTATATTTCCTTGGGTACTTAGTAACAGGTACTGGGGAGTGGGATACTTGTTATCTAATAACATCCTCCACATTGACTGATACCTCTTTATGTTTTCCAACATCTGGACATCACCCTCATCTTTCCTGGTCCCCCGATTCATACGTTTTTCCACTTGGCATTCTCTTTCTCCCTACTTCAGGTCTACTCCAGGATGGAAGTCTCTCTCACCTGACTTCCACATACTCTATGACAGGAAAAACGTGGTGTTCTCTCATGTTGACACAGGCTCATAAAATCTATTGGGATTGTCTTAGGCTTTCTGATTCTTCCCTAGAAGCACATAAACCCTAGACATCCATTTCATTAACATTCCCATTCCATGGGGATCTTCTGAGACACTGCCGACCCCTGGTCTTCCAGCCAAAAAAAAAAAAAAAAAAAAAAATTCTGTCCACATCTGCACTACTGTCCAGATCTCTAGAAGGATTAACTGAGGCTTTTATCACTTGCCCTCTCCCTCCAGGTTTTTAGACTCCCTCTCTGAGGCTCTAATTCACTTGCCTCCTCATGGACTCTTCTTCCCAGTCCAGGCTACTCCAATTTCTGAGTGAGAGGTAGACCTGTCCTCCCTGTCTGCCCTTTTAAATACATTAAGAACATGAACTTCATTTCAATACTCCTACCAGCCTAACCATTTGAAATGCAGAAGTCCTGGCTCCAACACATCACAAATCTTGGCTCAAAAGACTAATTACCTCCCTCATGAGTTTAAAAAGTCAATTCAGATATTCAAAAGCAAAAACTTGGCTCATGGTTCCCTGTAGTCGGTGTCATCATTCTTCTTAAGTAATGCTTGGCTCCTAGGGGGTAGGGGTGTCTCCTGGGGGGTAAGGAAATAGAAAGGGAGGAAATGATGAGGTTTACAAAATTGTAAAACTTCACTCCACCACAAATCTTCCAAAGAAAATGCACTCTGCTTATATTATAGTTCACTCTTTTTGAATCTATCCATGCTTTAAGAGAGGTAGTCTTTGAGATAGTTTAAAGGTCCATAGCTTTTGTGTCTCATTGTCTCAGTTGAAATCTCAGCTGCACAGCTTACCAGTTGAGAGGCTTTGGGCATTGTCATTAGCCTTACTAAGCTTCAGTGTATTCATGATAGGAATTGTACCAAAACTCAAAAGATTGTTATGAGAACTGAATTACATAATCCATATTAAGCACTTACAACAGTGCTTTGAAATGTAACTAAGAAGAGCTCAGAAAGACCTAGTTTTAATTATTATGGCCAAAAATATATTCCTTGAGTTTCAGAGCAAATGAGACCATATGGATAATCTAATCTAACACTGTCAATGTGCAGACGAGGAAAACAATTTTCTAAAAGACACGAAGCCTGGACTCACTGAATCTCCTGACTCGAGCACTTTGTTTTCTTGCTTTATGTATTACACCACGCCAGCCACCCAGCCACTTCATTCAGCTGAGTGATCATAAAGTCTGAGTCTATTTAAGGGATTATGTTATATTTATTAGTAATAATCTCCAACTAAAGATGTACAAAAGAATAATATTGATGCTGAACATTGATCATGAAAATATGCAAAAACTTTAGGCTATGTTTGAAGATCCAAATCCATGAGCAATCCTTTCTCTATATTCATGAATAAAATGCATTCAAAACACATTTAAGGCAATAAATGTAGTTTTATTGCTGACTTTAGCTTTAAAGTTAATTCCTCATCCTAAAAAAAAAAAAAAAAAAAAAAAAACTGTGTCTCAAACTCTAGTATTTATCTTCAGTAATCCAGGAATTCTCCAAATTAAAAAAATATTTTCCTTTTGATGATAATCTAAGAATTAATAAAAGTATATTCTGGGTCAATCTTTTACCTACCTTTTAACAGAACAGGGCCTATTTTTGTATGAAATGCATAGGGAAAAGTTGGTGCCAAGAGATTATATTAAGTGATATTGTTAATGTATATTGGTTATATGTTTAATTTTAATATACCTTACTGAAATAAATGTTAAATGATTGAAAAATGACAGCAATAATTCCTCATTCATTGTGTATGTTGTTTGTTACAGATGAAAAACATTATGTTTGCATGCTATTAGGAATAATAGGTTAATAGAAAAAATCTGATAATGCAGAAAAGCAGTGATATATTTGCAGAGCAAAACTCCTTGAATAAAATGAGTGGAATCAAATACATAAGTATACCATCTTTTATAAGAGCAGTAGTATTGGATGCATGTAGCAGGAGGGAAGATAGATTATATAGAGACACATGTATGTATTTGGTAAATGTGGTGCCAGCAAGATAAGTAAGTTTTCTTCTCACTGCTTTAATATTTTTAGTAAAATAAAAGCAGAGCCACCAGATCAGTCCATTTTGAGATTCTGCGAGTGAATTCACTGGGAAATATAGTGGATATTGTCTGCAAGTGCTGAAAACACACTTAAAGTTTAACCTAACCAACAAACATATCCCTATAATAAATAGAAGAAATCATGGACAAAAAAGAGAGAATATGAATAAAAATGCAACCAAGCTGTGGCACTAAAATAAAAAATTTTGATAAAAGTGATTTTTTGTGTTTTTGAAAAATATAATAAAGGGGTAAAGGATGGATGCAGAAGAACAAAAACACTTAGATTGACACTAGTCTTATGAAGGTACTCTATTGCAAGTTGATGATGTGCTTGAAAAAAATGGAACCAGAAAGTAATCCACTAAATGCTCAGACAACTGACAGGTATAGAAAGTGGCAGAAAAATGAAGCCAGAAAATGTAAATAAATGCTTCTGGACATATACTAGAGGCATAAAGACAAAATCACTGTTTGAAAATGGTTGGCAGCAAGTGAAGATCCTGATGTAATTGATATCCATGAGATATTTACTCAATTTCAGGAAAGAGAATGCCAGAAAATCCTAAGCATTTGTTAGGAGAAAAATGAAAAGAGTGGCTCCAACCATCTAATGATTTTTACAAATAATAAAGTATTGCAAAGTAAGAGTAAGCATTTAGGCTCACCTAGGAACTACTTACCATGTGGATATAATTTGGGAAAAGATTTTTTTAAGTAACCTAAAGCTGGTATCACTAGGACCATTTTATCTCTGTGGTACCAAATCCATGCTCTAGAATAAAAAAGAAATAGCAAAGATTCTGTAAACATTGTTTTGGTGCTTATTGACAACATATTATGAGACCGATTCCAAATAATCTTAGCAGACAAATGAGAAGTAAAAGCAAACAGATGGCGACATTGGTTGCTTTACATTAGTTGATGAACTGGATAAAAGTAAAACATGAAAACTGAATCTCCAGTCAAAATTTTGAGAAAACCAAGAGTATAAATTATATAAATCATGATTAGTGTATGTGGCCATAATAGTACAAATAGCAACTTTCAGGGAACCAGAGGCTTGCCAAGATGTGCCCCAACTTGCACAAAGTTTCCAGAAAAAGCAATAGAGCACATGCAATTAAATTAGCCTTACTTCCATGGCAGGAAAGTTCTAGGCATAATCCTATTTTCAGAAATGTAATCTATTGAGATCAAGGCAACATTAGTTCTCACTAATCTACTAGAATTATTTGGGAAGGACACATAAATGGATGGACAAGGAGGAACTGGTGCATAATTGTTTTTGACAGGAGAAATTTTCAAGATGTTATTAAGCCTCTGTAATAGAATCAAATTCTGTTGGCAAGGCAAGAAATGATGTTTTTTTTAAAGTCTTTGTAAAATAGCCAGTTGAACCTTGTCTTCTAACCCACCTCACTTCCCACCCTTTCCAGATTCCAAAGGAAATTATCAATATAACATAAAAGTAAGAATCTGTACATAAAAATATCAGTAGGTGCTATCCACATTCCGAAAAAATATCGTGAGAAATAAATAGCATATTGTAGTGCAATTGGGTCCAAAAGATGTCTTTTGTCTCCTTTGCTTAAGAAGGCAAGCAAGGGAGCAAGTAGAGGAGATCTTGATCCCTCTAACTTGAAATTATGAGAGCTGGAGTTGAAAGAAGGCCATAGTCCAAACTGGATACACTCCTCATGGTTTACTTTCCCCGTTAGAATTCCACAGCTGCCCAGACGTGTTCCACACAGTCTCAGCAAGTGGAAGGATGGCAGGGCTTCCACCTGACAGGACAGTGTGAAAGTGAGGGCAACAACAGTAAGAAAGCCAGATAGTATTATAAACATACATTTGTAAAAAAATAAAAATAAAAAAAAGGCCGAGCAGAAAATAAATAGTAGATATACTTGATTTTTCAGACAAAAAATTCAGTAATCATGAAGTCTCCTGGAATTTCATAGTCAGTCTATAACCTCTTCCAAATGTAATTTTACTTCAGGATCTCTGCACTTGTCACATAAGCTGACACAAGCCAGTCCTTCAGACAAAAACAAAACAAGAAAAATCTTTAATAAACAAACACACCAAATACACACACACATGTAGACACTGTATAGATCACATTCTGTGACCCATATTCAAGTGAGAGAATATAGAAGGAGAAGCTGGTTTAGGAGCAACATTGATAGAGTTAATTTTGGACATGTTGATGTTCAGGTGCCTGTGACAGCCTGGGAGGAAATGTTTGGTTGGCACCTGTGGTTGGCTGCCTCTGAGGGGGTCCCCAGTGTTCCAGGTCCTGGCATTCAGGCTCTTGTATAATCCCTTCATCTTGAGGAAGAGTGGACCAAATGACTCACTTCTGATGAACAGAATACAGCAAACAGGATGGGTTAACACTTCCAAGATTAGGTTATAATAAGTTTGTGATGTCCTTCTTGCTTGCCATTCTCTCATACTCTCATTCCTAGGAAAGCCCTCTGCCTATCTGCCCAGTGGAGAGGGCTGTACAGGAAAGAAATTAAGAGAGGCCTCAGGCCAACCCCGGGCAAGAGCTCAATCCTTCCAACAATCATGACAGTGATCTTGGAAGCAGATTCTCCTCCAGCTGAGCCTTTAAATACGCTACAATCAAAGCAACACCTGGATTGCAACCTTGTGAGAGACCCTGTGCTAGAGGACCAGCTAAGCAGGGCCCTGATTCCTGATCCACAGAAATTATTATGAGAGACTGTCTGTTGTTTTAAGCTATTAGGTTTTGGGATAATTTGTTACACAATGATAGAAAACTAATATAATACAGTAATTGAATAGAGCAGTTTGGAACTCAAGGTAGGGCCTGATTTGGAGTCTGAGGTGGAATTTTAGGGAAATCAGTGTGTAGGTGATAGCTGAAGCCATGGTTAAGAATGAGATAACTCCGAGAAACTCTTTAACGATCGGAAAGAGGACCAGTGAGTGAAGTCTCCATGTTAAGCAGGCTAGCTTACCTGCTCACAACCTCAAAAAATAATCTCTTTGTCTTTCTGTAGGATTTTTTTTTTGTTTTGAAACAAATTCATTTCATACACAGTGATAAATAAATATTCAGAAGCATGTCAACATCACATAATTAGTGACTCTAAGCTCGAGATTATACTTTTTTATACAGTGTAATGAACACAAATATCACTCTGGCTACTGCTTCTCAGGACCAACTATAAAATAGAAAATTGCTAACTTACTGAGATATTTTTATTCTAGGTCAGAGTGTTCACCAAAAATGCCTTTGAGTTATTTTTAACTGAGGCTGCTTTCTGAGAAAAGGCAAAATGTCAGCAACAACCAGTTAAATTGGGTTTTTCTCTTGGTTTGTTTCATTTTGTATTTTTGGATCATGCATTATGCTATTTGGGGAAAACAATAAAGAATAATTGGAAAAATAAATTACAGCTAAAATTAAGTAATTTAACTTTTTTCCTAAATGATGGTAGGAACAGTAAACCTCATACTATGGTGAGATTTTAATCATCAACATTTTCATGCCAGTGCCAGCAGCCCCTGCCGGCTTATATTCTGTCATACCTATGAACATTTAAATTCCAAAAATATGATAGAAACCATCTCTATGTGAAAGATACAAGCTATTCATATAATTTTTTTACATTTCTATACCAGCAAAACTGGTTATATTGCAACAATAATTTGAGAAAACTCTTTGGCCATGCTGAGGTCTAAATGTTTGTTACAAAGCTTAAATGTCCTGGGCTTCTTTTTTTCCATATTATAAAACAGATTGCTATAATGGAAAAATTGAGAGAATGTTTGAGATAACAAAAGGCAGCTAAGTATAACAGTCATAAATTGCAGACAATAAATTTAAAAGAAGTAACCTTTATGGTAAAAAAAAAAAAAAAAAAAAAAAAAAAAAAAAAAAGGTTGTACTATTCCTTTGAATGAAATGGAGGCATAGATTTTATAATTTTACAAAACCTGGAGCTTAGTAAAAAGTCTCACCTAAGATAAAATCCAGCAATTACTATTTCTTCTTTTTTCTGTAATTTTGGGTATGGTTTTGACTAACCAGTAAGTAAAGATGAAGGACAACGCACAAAAGATGGCTCAGAGTCAAATAATCCCAGAAGAAATATCCTATAATTTCCACAGATCTTTCCTATTGAATCTTCCTTTACTTCCTCATCAATTCCACATTGGTGTGCTGATTCCCTCAGTTTGCCTCTTCACATCAACCCTCCACGATTCATTCTGCTCTGTGTTGGGGGAGAATGACATTGATGGGCTGCATAAACAGACCCTCTTGTCTTCTAACCCTGTTTGGGTTTGGCCTATGGCAGGCATTGGTAGGAAATCGGAGGGCTAGAATAAATAGAAGTCAAGGTATCTATTTCTCTGGGTCCTTTCCTATCACACCGCAGGTTTTGGCTGGTGGCCACAGGTGGTTCCTGGTATTCTCTACCAAAGGCATCTTTCCTAGAGCTTCAACTTACTTCAGGTGTCGCTTCCTTCCCTCAGCCCTCTTCTCCTTTTCAGCATAGGATAATGCCACTCACCCACAATTTTTAGAAGTAGTAATCCCTTCATTAAATTCCTCTCAATTATTTCATTTGGGTGTATCATCTATTTCCTGCTGGGACCCTGAGTAGTGACATAGCCAACACATATACTATATAAATGTATATATTTATATAAAATCACCAAAAAAGGCAATGATTTTTTTTTTTTTTCTAGGGACAGGGTCTCACTCTGTCACCCAGGCTAGAGTGTACTGGCATGATCATAGCTCGCTGCAGCCTCAAACTTCTGGGATCCTCCCGCCTCAGCTTCCCCAATAGCTAGGATTATGGACACATGCCACCACACTCAGTTAATTTAAAAAAAAATTGTTTGTCACATGAGGACTCACTATGTTGCCCACGCTGCTTGCAAACACCAATGGTTTTTAACTAAAAGAATATATATGCACACACACACACATACATATCTGTATATTTCCATATGTGTATAACTATATATTAGGTGAATATGAATATATTAGCAGGTCTTTTTTTTTCTTCTTATGTATACTTTCTTGCTCTGTAAGTTCAAAAAATAAAATGTTAGGAAAGAGAAAGTGTCTTCGGGCTCAAAAATTCCACTTTTCTTCCAGACCTTAATTGCTAATTGTCAACTTACTTAAGAGCAATATGGGCTGCAGTAGCACTCCCTTCCCTGCTTAAAACAATGTACTCTAGAAATAGCAACATCCCAGTCTTATCTTTCAATTGATAAGTGACCCACTTTTAAAATGTTTACATCTGCAATTGGATACTTCCATTCTTCACAATTTACTGAGATACATAGACATTGCTGTTTCCCGGGGTACCTATTTGATTCTTGCCCACTGTCTACTACTCTTCCAAGTGGTCATGTAAATAGAATATAAAGGAAGTAAAGTACGGAACCATCTTCTTCTCTCTGATTCTAATGTCCCACCCCTTCTGCTGTGAGCCAATAAATAAATGAGCCAGAGCCTTATGTTCCTTTCATCAAGTAATGTCTTCACTCTTCACAGCAATCCCTAAAATTTCTGCACATTTTTCAACGTCGAATCTGAAGCTTGGTCTTTTCTCCAGGAAAGGTCTCTTTTCTACTTCTCAAGTTGGCATTTAAAAACCACAAACTATGATATGAACTGTAACGTAAAAGCCCTTTCCTACAAAATGTAAAATGCCAAAGTGATATTTACAGAACTGTAAATATCTTCCTCATTTAATTTGGAACTGTCATATGTAAGGGCAAGAAGTCACTCCTTAGTAGTGCTGAGGAAAATTAGAACAAAGTCAAATAAGTAACTTTTCAGTCACGGTTCACCCTCACACTTTCAAATGTCTCTGTTGTGGAAAGTCAAATAGGAAACAAGTGTGTCATGGCAAGACCTAAGAAATCATTCCTCCTTTAATACATGGAAAACAGGCCTTGAGACTAAAATTTACCAGAATTTTGTCAAAGCTCTATTCCAAACATGAAGAGTTATTAGACTTGTCTGGGCCTTCTTATCTGTAAAATGAAAATAGTGCCATTAACTACAGCTCTTGAGAAGATATTGTGCCTTCTCCATAGGAGTCTTCATTAAACGTTAGACCTTTTCTTCATCACAGCCTAGTAAAGGAGATAAGGCATATCCACACAAAACAAATTAGGCAGATGATACACCATTTCATTTAAAAAGTATAAATTCCTGTTAGAAGGGAGATAGTCATGTCAAATATTAAATTTTGGCAGTAATGCGTGATGGGAAAAAGTAGGGAGTGAAAGAAAAGAATTGTAACACTATGTGATACGTTTTAAAGAAAACAAGATGTGTTTAATGAAAGGAAGTAATAGCGTGCCAGCAGACTAAGTTACTTTTCAGAAGAGCTTCTAGGAGACAAGTCTGGAAAAGTGAGTCTGTACCAAGTCATAGATGATCTTTGAAGCGCCCTCTAAAGCTTTGAAGAGCCCTCTAAAAATAGTGACCTACAGTCGATAGGTAATAGGAAGCTTTAGTTTCAATGAGTTCCTATTTTTTGTTTTGTTTTATTTCTATCCACATGACTAGAGACAGGTTTTAGGAAAAACCCATTTGCAGGTTGTGTATAGATTGAATTAGAAGAGCAGCTATTGAAGGGGGGAGATCAGCCAGGAACTGCTGAGGACAGCTGTAGCGATGATGGTGTGAACCATGGTGGATGCAGAAGAACAGGAAAGGGGCAGAAAAATGCGAGAGACGAGTCAGTGACGACTGTAAAGGGAGGTCGAATTTTTTGAATTTGTTCATTTGTTTCATTTTCAATCATATTCCAGTGAATATTTAATAATCATTCCTCTGTCAGTCTGACATTATGCTGGTTTCTTTCAGAGATGTCAAAGAAGTTTTTTTATCGCTTTTTTTCCTTCCAACTTTTATTTTAGGTTCAGGGGGTACATATACAGATTTGTTACATGGGTAAGTTTTGTGTTGCTGGGGTTTGATGTACAAATGATTTCATCACCCAGGTGAGCATAGTACCTGATAGGTAGTCTTTCTATCCTCACCCTCCTCCCACCCTCTATCTTCAAGTAAGCCCTGTGTATATTATTTCCCTCTTTGTGTCCAGGTATACTGAGACCATATGGTATTTGGTTCTCTGTTTCTGCTTTAATTCACCTACAATTATGGCCTCCAGCTATATCCATGTTGCTACAAAAGACATGATCTCATTCTTTTTTATGGCTGCAAAGTATTCCTTGGTGAATATGTACCATATTTTCTTTATCCAGTCCACCACAGATGGGCATCTAGATTGATTCCATATCTTTGCTACAGTGAATTGTGATACAATGAACATATGTGAGCATGTGTCTTTATGGTAAAATGACTTATATGCCTTTGGATATATACCCAGTAATGAAATTGCTGGGTCAAATAGTAGTTCTATTATAAGTTCTTTAAGAACTTTCTAAACTGCTTTCCACAGTGGCTGAACTAATTTACATTCCCACCAGTAGTATATAAGCACTCCTTTTTCTCCACAATCTTGCTAACCTCTGTTATTTTTTCTTTTTTGACTTTTTAATAACAGTCATTCTGACTGGTGTTAGATTGTATCTCATTTTGTTTTTGATTTGCATTTTTCTAATGATTAGTAATGTTGAGCATTTTTTCATGTGTTTCTTGGCCACATCACGTGTATGTCTTCTTTTGAGAAGTTTCTGTTCATTCATTTATTCATCGTTCCTGTCCTTTGTCCTTTTTTTTTTTTTTTTTTTGAGACAGAATCTTGCAATGTCACCCAGACTGGAGTGCAGTGGCATGATCTTGGCTCACTGCAACCTCTGCCTCCCAGGTTCAAGCAAGTCTCCTGCCTCAGCCTCCTGAGTAGCTGGGATTACAGGCACCTGCAACCACACTTGGCTAATTTTTGTATTTTTCATAGAGATGGGGTTTCGCCATGTTGGTCAGGCTGGTCTCAAATTCCTGACCTCATGATTCTCCCACCTCGGCTTCCCAAAGTGCTGGGATTACAGCCATGAGCCACCACACCTAGCCCATTTGTCCACTTTTTAATGAGGTAGTGTGATGTCTCTGGCTTTATTCTTTTTGCTTAGGATCACTTTGGCTACTTGGGCTCTATTTTTAGTTCTATATATATTTTGTAATAGTTTTTTCTAATTCTGTGAGGAAGATGTTGGTAGTTTGATAGGAATGGCATGGCTGTATGGCCATTTTAACAATATTGATTCTTCCTATCCATGAGCATGGAATGTTTTTCCATTTGTTTGTGTCGTCTCCGATTTTGTTCAGTATTGTTTTGTAATTATTGTCGTAGATATCTAAACGTTAAACCCAAAAGAGAACAAGTAGGTGAGTGTGGTGGCATGTGCCTATAGTTGCAGCTACTTAGGTGGCTGAGGTGGGAGGATCACTTGACCCTAGGAGTTTGAGGCTGTAGTGAGCTATGGTCATGCCACTGCATTTCAGCCTGGGTGACAGAGTGAGACCCCATCTCTAAAATAACAACAACAACAACAACAACAAGTAGATGTTTCTGTGAGGAAAAATGATGAGTTTAGGTTCTCCTATAGTGCCTTTGAACTCTGAGGACGTCAAGATGGTCATATTCAGCAGAGAGTTGAAAAAAAAATTCTGAAACACAGAGGGTCCTCAGTTCTGGAGATATAAATTTAAGAACCAAGACCGGGCACGGTAGCTCAAGCCTGTAATCCCAGCACTTTGGGAGGCCGAGATGGGCAGATCACAAGGTCAGGAGATCGAGACCATCCTGGCTAACACAGTGAAACCCCGTCTCTACTAAAAAAAAAATACAAAAAACTAGCCAGGCGAGGTGGCGGGCTCCTGTAGTCCCAGCTACTCGGGAGGCTGAGGCAGGAGAATGGTGTAAACCTGGGAGGCAGAGCTTGCAGTGAGCTGAGATCCGGTCACTGCACTCCAGCCTGGGTGACAGAGCGAGACTCTGTCTCAAATAAATAAATAAATAAATAAATAAATAAATAAATAAATAAATTTAAGAACCAATAAAGTTGAATACTGAAGACACAACTGCAGGTGACATGGAAAGATAAAAATAAAGAGTACTAAAGGCATTGATGTTTTAAAATGCCTATACTGATAAAGTGGAAGAAAGGCTATTTGAAGAGATATAATTAAAGAGCTCACTGGAGTAGGAAGAAAATCAGGGTATCATAGAGTGTTGTGAGATAGTATTGCATAGCATTTAAGAAATTAGATATGCTACAGTAAATCTAATAGCATGAGACAAATATTTAGTAGCATGTTTGGTACAGTTACTACTCAATAAATTTTGTTAATAAAATAATAAGAATAACTTTTTTCTCAAAAAATAAAATGTGACACTGATGGGGTGTTAGTATTGTTGCCATTTTACAGACCTGAAAAAGAGGCCAGAGATGTTAAGTACCTTGCTCAAAGAGCCATAAGAGTGCTCCAGGCTCTGTCTGACTTAGAATATGTTCTTACCTGGTGAAATTGATCTTTGGTGAGGCAATTTGGACTGAAATTCCTTGTAAAATGATTTGTAGTTAACATCTATTCAAGAGTGTATATTCCTGCTTGGTTTCTGAAATTAGTTTTTTTTTTTTTTTTTTTTTTTTTTTTTTGCTACAAAAATTTGGTTTTGCTCAGAAATCTGGAAGCAGTGGCTTAAAATAGCATTAGTTATCAAATAAGTGTGGGTATCATCAATTAAGTAATTATTAATGCCCACACTTGGCCTCTAGTCCCCAGACATTTTGCCTCTAAAATGTTGCCTAGGCAGCTTAAATTTGTTTTAGTAAAGGGTTCCTGGGTTTACAAGAAAAGTACTAGAAATTGTGTTGCTTTCAGTTTGTGAAACATTTGTATTCTGGGCTTCCGTTTTGAGATTAAATTCAGAAATGAATTAACTAAACAAATACAATTAGCTCTCCCTTGATTAGTCGCCTGCTTTGCTGATTATAAAAATATTATCAACAAAAGCAAGTGCATCAACCACTCAAAAGAACGCTTTTTTTATTTTGTTAACTATTAACTTCTTAAGCCAAAATAAGGCAGTATAGCAAACTGAAGATACATATATGTAAACCTACATATCACATGTATATACCTATAAGTTGATTAAATTTCTACTCTTAAATTCTCTAAGAAGAATATATTTTTCAATATTTGATAAATACTATCCAATCCAATATGCCTTTTGCAAGACACACTTAAATCATTAGTGAATGTATTTAAAAGAAAGGTATCAGCAAACACTAGTTAGAAAAAATAGTTTCTATAGCTCTGTTAATATCAAATTGAAAAGGCTTCAAAGCAAAAGGAACTTCAATAGACACTGATCACTATGTGAAAATAAACATTACCAATTACCAGGAAGCTAGCCATTTTAAACATGTATGTTCTTAGCAACATAGCTTCAAAATTGAAAAATCAACTGTTATAGGTGGAGATCTTTAATACATCTCTCCCAGTAGCTGATAAATTAAAAAGACAAAACCAACAACAACAACGAAAGTAAATTAAAGTTACTTGCCTCAAGATGGATGAATTTCAGAAGCACCACGGTGAGTAACCAGCAAAACACACAGAATGTAGACTAATGATGGTATAGGGTTGAGGGCTGCAAAGAGGAATAGGGAGTGACTGCTAATGGACACAGAGTTTCGTCAAGGATAGTTAAAATGTTCTAAAATTAGATTCTGTCGATGGTTGTATGATCTGTGAATATACTAAAAAGCACTGAATTGTATACTTCAAATGGGTAAATTTTATGGTATGTGAATATCTCAATAAAGCAGTTTTTTTTAATGTCACAGAAAAGTGTCCAGAGTGTAGACACTACTCACTGCAATTAAGAAGGCATAAGAAAAATTTTATAATACATGTTTTAAAATATGGCATTCATGGCAATAAACATATGTACAAGATAATGATAAGTGCAAAGTCAAAACCGTGCTATTTCTTATCCCTGGCTGCTACCACAGTAATGGTCTATTTTTCTGATTAGATGCCTCCATAATTTTATTGTTATACTTTAAAATTTTACACGTTACATTATGTTCTTTCATCTGTATACATTATTTCATAATTTAAAAACACTGATAACTGGTTTCATATCAATTCTAATCATTTGTCTACTCAACAAAAGTCTAAATATTGCAGGTATTACTACTTTTCAACACAACTTCCCACATAGTATCTTACTTTACCCTCACAAATAGTTGAATTGGGAAACCCAATATCATCATTCCGGCCAGGCATGGTGGCTCCCACTTAAAATCCCAGCACTGTGGGAGACCAAGGTGAGAGGACCACTTGAATCCAGGAGTTTGAGGTTGCAGTGAGTTACGATCATGCACACCAGCCTGGGCAAGGAAGCAGAACCTTGTCTCATTAAAAAAAAAAAATCATCATTCCATTTTTTAAATGAGAAAAAGAAAAAAGTCCAGTTGAGTTGATTAGTGCATAGTCATAGTAAATTCTTGCTGGTGGCAGAACTAGTACCCACATCTTTCAACTGAGCCACACTTTGTTGTTGTCTATTTCTTTTTTTTTTTTTTTTTTTTTTTTTTTTTGAGATGGAGTCTCGCTCTGTCGCCCAGGCTGGAGTGCAGCGCGATCTCCGCTCACTGCAAGCTCCGCCTCCCGGGTTCATGCCATTCTCCTGCCTCAGCCTCCCGAGAAGCTGGGACTACAGGCGCCCGCCACCACGCCCGGCTAATTTTTTTGTATTTTTAGTAGCGACGGGGTTTCAACGTGTTCGCCAAGATGGTCTCCATCTCCTGACCTCGTGATCCGCCCGCCTCGGCATCCCAAAGTGCTGGGATTACAGGTGTGAGCCACCGCGCCCGGCCTGTTGTCTGTTTCTTTAATTTTCTTCTCTAGAAAAAACTCTGTGTAAATAATAAAAACAATCCACCAAAGTAACCTGCTACGCATTAAATCCACTGTCAGCAAGAATCTCTACTCTCATTATTTCATTTAATCCTTAAACAACTATCTCTGTGTTGTAGGTACTGATATTCTGATTTTACAAGTGAGAAAATGAAAACATAGAGAAATGTTTACTTACCTAAGATTATAAAGTTAATAATTGATAAAAATGTCATTCCAAAGCCCAGGCTTGTGTGGTATCAGACCAATATTTTCAACCAGCATATTATCTGGCTAGAATTTAATGCCAAAACACTGACTGTAGTTAAGAGGGCATAAGAAAAGTTTTATAATTTCTATGAAAATACATTAAATGCATGTAACTGACAACACACAACAATAATACAAAAATTGGTACTTTAGGATCTTGTCTCCTATTTTCCTGACATTAGCAAATGATTTAAACACTAAAAATAACACTCTCCACATTCATTTCCTGAAACTGATGAGTTTAGTTCCTAAATTTATAATTTTATATGTTTTTCTTAACAGATGAAATTTCTAAATTTCACTTATATCAGTATAATCTCCAATGCCTGGAATAAATAAATGCCTCAGCATGGGAATCAAATTTATTTATTTTAAGTTGGAGCTTCATTGTTGTTTTCAAAGAAATGTCATGAGCTGGAATATAGGGTAGAGAACTTGGCAAAAAGATAGGTGATAGGCTTCCAATATAAGATGAATCCATTGCGTTCAGACCACCAGTGTCATTCAAGCCACTGCTTAAGTCACAGAATTTGTAAAACACCTATATTTATTTTAATTTGTTTGATTGTGAGCCAGGCAAACATACTTTTTGATATATAGGTGAGTCAGATAGAATATTTGGGTACTCCTTAGGGTTAGTACTAAAATGAAAGAAAGCAATACCTATCCCTTCTAACAGAGGGTCAGTGCTAGCCCTTATTGCATTGCTGAATATCAAGCTCTAACCTGGCAAATCAAATTTGCATGTTTAGAATTTAAATAGCACTGTCAATCATTACTTTTTTAAAAAAATCGTGGAACACAGCAACAGAAGTGCAACAACATCCGCAATTTTCTGCTGTATTTGGGGGTGTTGCTGAAGGAGGGAACTTATGTTTGCAAATGACACATGGTCTATCTCCACTTAAGTTCTTTCATGCCTCTATGAGGAACCTGACTATTCCCATCCATCTTGAGAATAAAGGGTTATATTATAGTCTGTTCGATGTATGAATAGTGTTTATCAACAAAAGATTGAAACTTACACTTTACAATTATTCCGTGAATATTTTATGTTGGCTTCATAATTATCAAGCTTATTTAATCATTCTGACATAATCAAATGGTAAAGAAAATATATGACTATATGAAAGTTCTAATATTGTGTTTTTAAATTTAAAAAAGCTCTAAAAGGAATATTGGTATATTCTGTATCAGTGGCCTATTATATTAATAAAGATGTTTAAATTTCCTTTGGATTATATTTCATTAAAATAGATATTACACAGAAAAAATAATTACTTTGGTAAAATGCTTGGAAAGAATTTATGTATGTTTGCTCTAGCGCAGTGTGTATGCCCAGTTTCATGTTATTGTTTCCTAATGTATTTAATCTCTTATAGTCTTTTTATTAATTAATACATTTTAATTCTATTTGACTAACCTAGCATATAAAATGTCGATATATTAAAGGATTAATAATGAATAGGTTATTAATCTTTAAGTTCAGTATATAATTAAAAAGGGAATAAAATATAAAGTTTGAAAATAAAAATTATTTTAAATCCTTTTAAAATGGATCCAGGTATATTTATATAAAATAAATGTATACATGTAAAATAATTCTGGGTCTAGAAGAGTATAGGGACCATAGAGTTCTGACATGAGGTGAGACTTCAAGATAAATGTTTGGGATTGTTGAAGGCAGAAGGAAAGTGCACCATAACATGACAAGCTTTTGGTGATCAGGCCACACTCCCTGCCAGGACTTCTTGTCTGTGGGATGAAGAGATTCAGCTTTACAGAAAAGCTCAAAGACTCTATTTTGTCCACTTTCTAAAACTGGATATTTGAGAATCAAGGAATCCTATTTAACTTCCTGCTGCCTCCATGATGTGGAAATAAAGAGAATAGAAGACCTCCGTATTGATGAGGTCATGTTGCCCACAAGCTTAATTTGAGCAGAGCAGATCCACTGGGTTTCCAGGATGTCCATATGTGATTGAGGTGACAAAAATGAACTCAACTTTTCATAATTTTAGGAGTAGATTTTTAACTCTTTTTCCATAGTAAGAAGGACCTTGGGGTTCCTAGTGAACCTTTAAAATTATCTGCTCTGCTGAAGGCCAGGGCCAATGGGGATATAACTGTATCAGAGGTTTTCAGAGGCTTTGATTCCTGGAGCATACTGATCAATTGCAATGGAAGCCCTTGAGGAAGATATAAGTCCCAGGAAATACATACTGAGTGGATTACAAGGCGAAAACTTTGTGAAAACTGCAAACGTGTGATGCTGCTTTGAAAAATGGGTCAATGAAAGACAGCTGGAAGACCGGTTTTCTAGCCTTGTTTGCATCATGGAAATGTAAAGAAATAAAACCCTCTGGGAGAGAGAGTAAAACACAATAAAAGAGTTTGGGAAAGAGAGATCAATGCTTAGGAAGCAAACCAAACAAAGTCCAGGAAAATAAATACATAAGTTATAGAGTCTTAAAACCTAGGAAACACTGCAGTACCCCAATATGCTAAGGGTAACATGTATCCTCAGGCCACAGGCAAGAGGGGTTCCTGCTCTAGTTCTTATGCTTTATAGGGCCCCACATTATCATACACACATGCGTGCATGTGTGTGTTTGCACAAATGGATTCAAACACACCTGGGCAACTCCTCACTTTGATCTTATGCTCAGCACTAACAGAGTATGACCATGAAGACACCACAGAAAATGCTTCTCCACATTTCTGGTCCTATGACTTCAAATAGGTCACTGAGTAGGAAAGCCATGAACGCTTGCAAGTTGTGCTGCTGCAAATGTAAAAGCATGGTTCCTAGTGAGAGGGATTTGAGTGTGTGAAATTGCTCCAGTAAGTAAAATGACAAATTAATTTTCTCGTCAAACCTTTTCTCCCAGGTAGCATGAAGAAATGAATTCCAATGTAACAAAGCATCACTCTCATTAGCGCCAAGCATTCATTTTTATTGTTTTGCTTTGTGTTCCCAACAATGCCCCTAGAGGTACTCTTGAGTTTGAGTGGTATTTACAATAGTTGCACATGATGGCTGAAAACGTTTTGTAACATTAGACAATTCAAATTCCTCTTAACTATGCATATGCTTAGGTCTACACATAACCAGATGGGCTTGAGTGTTAGAATTCAAACATTGAAACATCATAATTTTTTAAAATCAGATTTTATTTGATTTTTTAAATATAAAATTATCACATTTACTTATATAATTTTCAGTTTAAATATTTGTATTTACTAATTTTAATTTGTATTTTCTTTTGATTTTAATATATGATTTGAATATTTTCAAAGAATATGTTTTTATTTGTATTTAACTTAATAGTACAGTACTTAGGGTCCAGTCAGGAAAACAGAATCCACACCAGTTATCTTTACAGAAAAAATTTAATATAAGAAATTTGTTAAATAGATTTTAGAGGACTGAAAGGGGAAAAATATAACACTGAGTAATATAAAGTTAGCAACTGCTGAAAGAAGCTGCCACTCTTTGAGTGGGGTAAACAAAATGAAAAGATTTGGTTTGTAGAACCTCGAAGTTTATGTGTAGCCCTACAGAGCAGAGACCCAAACCTTTTAAAGAATAGTATTAACCAGACAGTGCTGGTACCTCAGGGGCCTAGAAAAACATCCTCACACAGCTGGAACTAATAGCTGAGGAAGCTATGCCAACTTTCTGGTACTGGTATCTCTTAGGGGACATAATGAGGCTGGTGCTAAAATATGAAACCAAACAAACAAAAACAGGAAACTGAAAGCAAACAACCATTGTCAGGATGAAGAAATATTGCCAAAGGGACTCTAACAAGAATAGGAAGTAAAGTCATAGGGAAACAAGCCCTTCTTTGTACTGTCTTTCCTCCTTAAAAATTAAAGAAATTTGTCTGAATCTTCAGTAACCTAAAGACTAAACTGCAAAATGAAACAACAACGATCCTAGAATAAAGCAATAAAGTAGCATGCATATGTAACAAGCAAGGGAAAAGATGCCCAGAATTTAAATCCCTCAGGCCTATAATCCAATTGGCCAGGAGTCCCTAATTACTTTTCTTACATTATCCATTTTTTCTTACCTTTGCCCTCAACCAGAATCTTGGCTGGTTGGCGTTATCTTATGGGATGAACCAAAACTTCATTCCTAAAGAGTCTGAAACCCTAATGTTTCTACTTGTTTGTTTACCTTGCTGTAGCTGTTTATTAACTTTTACTATTAGATATGGAAATATGAAAAGGGACCCCAGGGAAATCACTAGGTTCTAGCCGTAGTCCACCATAGCCTCATTATAAAGGAGGATCTCAATTTCTTCTTGATAATTGCCATAGCCATTAGAGAGAGCCCTGCCTTTCTTGCCTATTGGTTCAATAGCATAAAAATTCCAATATACATGTAGCAGTCCAATTCAGTGGAATTCTTGTCATGACACATTACTCCTTTGAACATCAATGCTCTAAAGCAATGTAACTCTTAAGTTGCAGGGACTGGAAGCAAAAAATAAATAAATAAATAAATAAATAAATAAATCCTGTGAGTGGATTATTAAATGTACTAGTGAGAAGAGCCATTCCCATGTCTAACCCTAAAGCCCAGATCAATTATTAAGTAAATTACACAATGAGTTGGTCACTGATTCAACCACAAATTAAGTCCTACATATAGAACTCCACTGTTTCAGGGTACTGTCTCCCAACTAGTGTAACTGAGTATTATTGGGAAAACATCTTAATTTACCAACACATAGATGAAATATAATTTTAATTTTTTGACATTTAGTATACATTTTTGATGAAAATACATTCCATTTTGAACTCTTTAACTGCAATTACACTTTATTTTGTAAAACCTTAGATTACGTTGATTGCAAGTCTAGATCATTCTAGAATATATACTACTAAAATATATTTAAATGGAGCTCAACAAAAGATCCTAAAAAGAAAGAAAATCTGCAAAGACTTATCTTCCTGTGCTTTAAACATGCTTACAAGTAATGCCAGCTACTCGAGAGGCCAAAGTGGGATGCCCACCTGAGCCCAGGAGTTGGTATCCAGCCTGGGCAACATAGTGATACTCACCTAAAAAAAAAAAAAAAGAGTAGAAAGCTAACAATAAAAGTGAATAGACTTCTGTCAAAGATGACATACAAAATCCACAAGTGAGATATTAAAAATATTTAATGATGCTTTAGTTATGAATAAAAACATTATAAAACAGTATAAATATCATTTAATTATCAACTTAAATTGGTGAGATGAATAAGACATATTATTTAATGTATGTTATAATTAGTAATCAAAGCATCAGAAATATAAAAGAGAACTACCCATATCAAATCCATGATTCACAACCAACAAATGTAACTCTGGAGGACTGCCTGTTAGAGAATGAAGAGAATTATATTCATGATGTTGGTAAATTGAACAAGGGAAAAAACAAAGGTTCCTGATCATTAACTATGTTTATTGGATGTTATTTCTGGAAACTGGTGATCATCATTTTGAGAGCATGAGAATATCTCTAACAAAACCAAGTGCTAGGAAGATTTTTTTAATACAATTTTCCTTTCTATGATCCTGGCAGAATATTTATACTTATATTTATTCTATGCCAAAAATCATTTCAAATATAGAAAGAGACTTTAAAAATGGGCTATTTTTAAATTGTGGTAAAATATGCATAACATAAAATTTACCTTTATTTATTTATTTGTTTGTTTGTTTGTTTTAGATGGTTTCTCACTCTGTCACCCAGGCTGGAGTACAGTGGCGTGATCCCGGCTCACTGCAAGCTCTGCCTCCCAGGTTCATGCCATTCTTCTGCCTCAGCGTCTCAAGTAGCTGGGACTACAGTTGCCCGCCACCACGCCCGGCTAATTTTTTGTATTTTCAGTAGAGATGGTGTTTCACCATGTTAGCCAGGATGGTCTCGATCTCCTGACCTCGTGATCCATCTGCCTCAGCCTCCCAAAGTGCTGGGATTACAGGTGTGAGCCACCACCCAGCCCATTTTATCAGTTTTAAGTGTACAGCCTAGTAGCATTATAAACATTCACATTGTTGTACAACTCGAATATTTCCAGTCACAGATTGGTATGATTTGGCTCTGTGTCTCCACCCAAAATCTCATCCGGAATTGTAATCCCCACATGATGAGGGAGGGATCTGGTGAGAAGTGACTGAATTATGGGAGTAGTTTCTCCCATGCTGTTCCCATGATAGTGAGTGAGTTATTTCCACTCTAGAACTTTTTAAACTTTTTCACCATTTCAAAACGAAACTCTTTACTCATTAAACAGTAATTCCCCATTCTCCCCTCCCCCTAGAGAAATGGTTCTTTATATTCCAAATTCAAAAGCATTTAGTTTCTACTATTGGATTTTTCACAACCAGTCTTCAAGATCGACTTTGGACTTCATTTGTGTATTAGTCTGTTTTCACACTGCTGTAAAGAATAACCAGGGACTGAGTAATTTTTAAAGGAAAGAGGTTTAATTGACTCACAGTTCCACATGGCTGGGGAGGCCTCAGGAAACTAACTTAAAATCATGGCAGAAGGTAAAAGGGAAGCAAGGCACATCTTCCCATGGCAGCAGGAGACAGAGAGATTGCAGAGGAAGTACCACACTTTTAAACCATCAAATCTCATAAGAACTCACTCACTATCATGAGAACAGCATGGGAGAAACTACCCCATAATTCAGTCACCTCTCACGAAGTCCCTCCCTCAACATATGGGGATTACAATTCGGAATGAGATTTTGGGTGGAGACACAAAGCCAAATCATACCAATTTGTGACTGGAAATATTTGAATTAGCAAATGAAAGACCAAACCAGGAAACATCACTTGCACAGAAATACACGCATACAAGCAATTACTAGAACCAGGGGGGAAAAGAGTGAGAAAAACAATAGGAAAACAGTAATATTCAACACAGATGAGTAAAGGCCAATATAGAACATTTGTCTCATGCAACTAGAAGCTCCTTTCAGGGGCAAAAAGATACCTACCGGGGCTTCTGGTCTTTATGCTTGTACTCTAGGCACCTACATCAGTGTCAAGCTAGAATTTTGTTTCTGAACCATGTTGTGTAAAAGTTGGTGTATTTAATATCTTTCTTCGGGATAATATGAATTCTCATTTAGAGTCTCTATAGTTTACATGAAAAAGGTATTAAGAGACCATTCAGTACTCGGAAACTGCAGAGGTAAAAAAATAAAAGAAGTTTCCATTTGGAAACAGAGTTCCATTGTTCACATTATGAAAGCCACTCTCCTCTGAGCCTGTGGTTCCTAACCACCATGTAGCCTGGCTGGCCGTCGGAGTGCTCACCCGCGTTTGTGTGAACATGTGCATTCTCCATTTCCTCCTTTCCCATGGGCCCAGGATGTACATTCAGCAATTAAATATTATATATGCCATAGCGATCACACAACTAAAGAATTCTTGGTGTTCAAATCTACAGAGAAATATCTGGTCTTTTGAATAACAAAACCAAAGTTTGCTAGCTCACAATGCTTAGTTATTTTGTTTCTATTTTAGGTATAATTCCTCGCATTTTAAAATAGCATTTTTTTAAACTTATGCATATGTTCCCTTTTGTGAAGAGTGACAGAAGGTATTTCTATTAACTTAGCAGTTAAAAAAAAATGTGGCCGGGCACAGTGGCTCACGCTTATAATCCCAGCACTTTGGGAGGCCGAGGAAGGCGGATCACGAGGTCAGGAGATGGAGACCATCTTGGCGAACACGGTGAAACCCCGTCTCTACTTAAAATACAAAAAAATTAGCCGGGCGTGGTGGCGGGCGCCTGTAGTCCCAGCTACTCGGGAGGCTGAGGCAGGAGAATGGCGTGAACCCGGGAGGCGGAGCTTGTAGTGAGCTGAGATCGCGCCACTACACTCCAGCCTGGGCAACAGAGGGAGACTCTGTCTCAAAAAAAAAAAAAAAAAAAAAAAAAAAAAAAAAAGTTACCTGTATTACTTCAGTGTTTTGTTTGTTTGTTTGTTTGCTTTTTTCCTTTTCGTGGAAGAAGGCTGTTAGCATAAAAACCAGGCTGTAGTGGGTAGTGACCCAGTGAGGTGGGATGTCAGCCACAGATAAAAAGGCAAATATATTTAAAAGGCCATTTTCTTTCAATGAGTTATTAGGTGAGACATTTAAGCCCTTGAGTTTCCTCCACCGCACCCCGAGGGCACTGGCTTTTACTCTGAAAGAAAAGAGAATGAAAACATTATTTTTTCTTTTTTTTAGAGAATGCCAAACATAAAATAATTTTAAAATTTATTATATTCTTAAAGTTTGCAAAAATGGATGGCATAAAGAACTGAGAAACCTATCACTCCTTAGTTCAGCGTTTCTTGTCTGATGATCCCACCCAAGGTAAACTTTTCTGAGGTGTGAATGTGGTTCAACTCTGTGGTAACATGTAACTAAGACTCAATACAAAATCCAAGGGAGTAAGAGGCTTTTAATTTCCATGAAAAATAAAATTTTGGATGCTTGTACTAAAACATTTAATGTTTGTCCTCATGCTATTCACTCTGAACATCCATCAAAAATGAAGGAAGGGAGGAAGGGAGGAAGGAAAGGAGGAAGGAAAAGTGAGAGGAAAAAAATTATAAGAACCCTGGGTCCTCGTAAGGGGATTATGATTTTGTAATGCAAATGTACAGTGTAATTAAGACTTTCGCAATTTGATTTTTGTAGAACTAGGTGACATTTAAAGGCTTATATGGAAATTGTTTCATGTGAATTTTCTGGATGAGAGTTTTTATGTTCTAATCCTGGACACATTTTTCCCCAGAAATTCTTAATATGATTTCAGTTTTGCCCTCTAAGTGACTCTAAGCGATTTAGATGAGGTGCAAATTTAATTGGGAGAAACGTCAATAGCTCGGATACCCTTGTCACTCACCTGGCAAAATTAGCTTAATTTTGTATGAAACAAAGTTTTGGGAACTGCTTTCACTATTAACATTTTATGTTTAGACATAGGTAGGAAACTTTTATTTGCATCACTATAGCCAAACAGACATTTATATTATTCAGGAAAAAAGTAACAGGCACAACCAAAGAAAAAAATTGAAAGGATGTGACCAAGAAAAAGAAGGGGAGGCAATAGTCTCACGGTGATGCTAAAAGACACACGATTTTCAAAATGGAGAAATAAGCACCTCTCAAGCTATCTATGATGAGGAAGAGGGAGAAAGGACAGCCTAACTCCATGCAGTTCAAAAAGTAGGGCTCTGTTGTCATTCTGGAGCCTTGATTCTTTATGGTTGGAGACGAGGTTAGGAATTTCTTTCTCTTTTCAGGTAGCTGGAACTGGACTGCAGTAAGGCCGACAGAGGCTACAAAGACCTGCACTCTTCTAGGCCACTTTCCAGATGGAGGAAAGAACAAAAAAAAGCAGAAAATCATTTTCACCACATTCAAATGTGTAAGTAGAGCCTCTATTCCCATAAAGGCTCTCCTCATACATTTTATTTATAAATCATATTAATCCTTGGAAGCCAATAAGAGGCCAACTAATGCACAAGAAATGTTCCTTTATGGTATAAATGGATGACACCTAAAACTCTGGACAGTGCTGTAATTTAAACACATGGACTGGGAATCAGCTTCTAGCATTAAAATGTTAAATTTAGTAGGATAATTTATATATACATACACACACGTGTGTGTGTGTGTGTGTGTGTGTGTCTAATGCTTTAATCAGTCAATCATACTGGAGCAATACTAAAAAAGAAAATACAAGCCATGGGCGGTGGCTCACACCCATAATCCCAGCACTTTGGGAGGCCAAGGCGGGTGGATCATCTGAGGTCAGGAGTTTGAGAGCAGCCTGGCCAACATAATGAAACCCCATCTTTACTAAAAATACAAAAATTAGCCTGGCATCGTGGTGCATTCCTATAATCCCAGCTACTCAGGAGGCTGAGGTAGGAGAATCACTTGAACCCGGGAGGTGGAGGTTGCAGTGAACCGAGATTGCACCCATGCACTCCAGCCTGGGTGACAGAGCTAGACTCCATCTCAAAAAAAAAAAAAAAAAGAACAGAGTTATGCACAGGTCATTTGTAAATGTCGACACAAGTTCATCACCTTAAGGAATTTTCCTTTTTTTTTTTCCTGTCTACCATTGCAGCCAAACAGTTTTCTATAATCTCATCTAATCACCAATAAATTATATCTAAAGAGGCCAGCCATGCCCAGATTTCATTTCCCCTGCACTCTAATTTTACTCTCCTGTACTATCCTTTCTTAAATTAAACCAGGTATTTTAGAAAGGTATTGGAAACTGGATTTGGAGTTAGTAAAAGAGCAAGAAAAGGGGCAAGACATTCTTGTTGCTCTCAGGGATATGAAACATGAACCAGTATAAAACCAAGAATCCAGACTTCCATGAAACTCCTCTAGAAAGGCGGTGATATATTGAGCATTAAAAAAAAACCACAGTAACTACATTTATGTAGTAAATAGCAATGGTTCTATGATCCTTGCAGTCATTTAGAACACGTTGAATGTACCAAAAGAGCCATGTGCATTTGTGTATGGATTTTCTGGTATGTACATAATTTCCAGTGTTTTTATTCAAAAGTTTGCATTTGAATCAAAAATAACTATTTAACAAATTGTATTGCTTTCCTGTGAATTGCCAGGCACTTAACGGTTCTACTGGTGATGCAGCCGTGTACAAGCAGGCTTAAAATCGCTGCCCCTATTAAACTAAAATTCTGTTGCAGTTTTTATTCTCCAGTCTGGGTCAATGTTCATCTTCTAGATTACGAATGGTAAATAGAAGTAGAAGAGAAAATATAATTAAGAAGCACTTTTAAAAATCATGTAGTTGTATTATAGTCCACTCATTTTAAGTTGGGGAGTATAACTGCATAAACATTGAGACATATGAGGATCATCTAATATCAAAACAACTAAACATAAGTCTATGATAAAATTCAGCATGGCTCAGAGCTATAATAATTTGTAGATCATTGGTGATATCCAAGTTTAAGAGTTCTGGGGAGAACAGCCTCCTGCAATCTTATGAGAAAGCTGAATACTTTTAAGAGTTGATTTTGGCTCTGTGTACAAGTTGACCTCTAATACCCTCAGGTGGCTGACTACTAACCTAACCACAGCTGTCACACTTCAAGATCTGGCCACTTAAGATTATATCCATAAAAAATAGCCATCGAACAAGGAAATCCAATTCTCCAACCAAGATACAAACTGGATCTTCCTTTAGATAAATAAATAAAACTCAATGAAAATGAGTTATGGGTTGTTGGCCAGAGAGATGGGACCCAAGAGCCCTACTTTCTACCAAATATCTATAGGTCAACCTGTAGCTGCCTGCCTGTCTGCCTTGGTTACTACCGAGAGCAAAGATGGGGCTTTAGGATAACCATTTGGGGGTTGCCTGATATAAAAGGAGAAAGTAATAAAACATGGACTTTATGACAACCTTTTGATTCTCAAATAGGGATCAGGTGCCAATCACAAGTAAGTCTGAAGATGTCATTTCATGTAGCTTTCTCCATTGATTTTGCAAGCTTCAGAGTCTTACTACCACTTGTTGCCTGCTTCAATGAAAGGCCACTCCACGTGGAGTGGAGATAAGACAGCCTGGGGCTTCGCAAAGGTCAAAGCCTTCTGGAACTTATTTGCATGCATTTTGGAAGCCTCTGGGCTCTCCAAACTCAAACTTTGTGACGCAGATGCTTTATGCTGTGGATATGAGTTGGTGACAACAGTGAACTCAATGAAATCGAGCCACAAAACTTAGAATATGACAGGCCACAGTGATTTAAATTTATTCAAATATTCCAGCCAGATATAAATTCCATTTTCAGTGATATACATATAGAAAGGCCACTTTTCATAAAAGCCAGATCTAGTATTTAATATCTCTTTTCCCTCTAATTTTTATTTTTTTGGAGATGATACAATTACACACACACACACACACACACACACACACACACACGCAACTTGTATATAAACATTGTATCACTCTTTTGTTTGTTTGTTTTTGTTTTTGTTTTTGTTTTTTGAGACGGAGTCTCGCTCTGTCGCCCAGGCTGGAGTGCAGTGGTGCGATCTCGGCTCACTGCAAGCTCCGCCTCCTGGGTTTACGCCATTCTCCTGCCTCAGCCTCCTGAGTAGCTGGGACTACAGGCGACCGCCACCGCGCCCTGCTAATTTTTTGTATTTTTAGTAGAGACGTGGTTTCACCGTGGTCTCGATCTCCTGACCTTGTGATCCGCCCGCCTCGGCCTCCCAAAGTGCTGGGATTACAGGCGTGAGCCACCGCACCCGGCCACATTGTATCACTCTTGAGCCTTTTTTCCCCACATAAAATAAGCTCAATGTCTTTTTCTCATACTCTTTCAAGAACGTTCATTATATTTTGCTAATAAGTAACTTATTAGTTGTATTTGGAAATATTTAACTCTTACATTAAAATTGTTCAGAGGGAAATGTATTTCATAGATGAGATAAAATTTCCCCCATCTCAACGTTATGAAAACTGAATTTCCTGTTTCACATTAATTTCTATACCTTCCTAATTTTGTTTAATATTGATAGCACTTCCACTACACCTGCTACTCAGGCTGAAAACTTCAGGGACTGCAGAATGGGGTCTTGTTTCTCTATTCTCCCTTCTTTCCTTTCTGTTTCCCCCAAATTTTCATCCATATATCATTACTAAATATTAGGTAAAATATTCTCCTTCCTCTCTAAATTCCTTCCCAAACTTCATCCTAACCCCAGTTATTTGGACTTCTATACTGTGACTTACATTTAGTGCACATCCCCTTGTCACTGCCTTATTCTATGTGAGTGCTTGTTACAAAGGTGGAACTTAGTCCTTTAATCCAACCTACTTACCCCTTCTCGGAAGCAAAATTTTAGTCAATCTCTGCATGGTTTATAACTCAAAGATAAGTTTTGGGTCCTCTGATTCTTAGGAATTGAACGGGAAACATTTGGGCTTGACCCTCAGTTGACATAAGAAGTGGCACCAGTCTCTGCTCTTTAATGGTAAGCCATGCTCCCTAGTGCATTCCTGCAGGGGTTATTTCCCTCCCCATTTCCCCCTCCCAACATGTGCTAAGTGCATCTCTACAAGCCCCTTAGGTTCTGGATTTGGTATCCTGAATTTGGAATCCTAGATATGCTGCTCACTAGATTTGTGAACCTAGGCAAAGTGATCTGCATCTCTGAGCCCCAGTTTCCTACCTGTCAAAAAGGAAAAACGGATAGCACTTCTTTCATACAGTTGCGAGAACTGAGTTAGCAGAAAGTTCTTAGAACTGTGCCTAGCATCTGAAAAGCACCAAAGAATATTTTCCATTATTTTATTTGAAGGATAAATAAATTGGGAATGTCTCAAGATTCTTTTTTAGTTGGGCACTCCAGTTCCTCTTTAGTGGTTCCATTCATATGTAGCTTCCTGCCTGTCCTCTAACTCTCCCCCCTTAAACTCAAGCAGTATTCATCACTTTAACGTATTGAAATGTACCTGCTCCAGGAAATATTTCTATGCATACCCAATATCTTTCTTATTACTTTGTTATTCTTAGTCCTAATTTAGGCAGGTGCACATGTGTGTGTGTATGTGTATGTGTGCACATTACATATATGTACACATACATATATAATTCATTGTCATAATTTTAAACAAGTATTACAACTGTCCTCAAATTACCCACGTATTGGTTGCTCATCTCCTCAATTAGAGTTTAAACTCTCTATCCACTCATTTTTCCTATGTAGTCCAGGACTGTAGCAACAGCATACTAATTCGTTTTTAAAACTCCTCTTTATTATGTGCCAGGTACAATTACATGGGACATTACACTTAATCCTCACAATGACCCATGAGGTGAATATTATTACCCCCACATTGATGAGCAAACTGAAACCTTGAGACTACATAATTTGCTCAGACAGGACTTAAATCTGAGCTTTCCAGGCTTTTAATAATTTTCTCTCCTACAGCGAGTTTACCTGCAGTACTTAGAAAGCACTTATAGAGAAAAGAAGTAACTAATCTGAATGCTGTCATGAAGTAACATGATCTTCTCTTAAACAAGTCCAGAGAATTAAATTTTAAACGTTTCTGTACTTATAGGAGTATAAGTTTTAAAGTCGGACTGACTTGAGGTCAATACTTGGCTCCAACAATTCCTGATGTATGAGTTTAGGCAAGTAATCTAATCCCTCTAAGACTTGGTTTCCTCATTGATAAAACAGGATTCTATCAACCTCAAAACATTTTTTAGGAATCAAATGGACAAAACCATATAACTCTTAACTCTTTAAAACAGCTAAATACAAGTGTGGAAAAAAGTTCCATGGGACACTTAAAAGTGGATTGATGTTTGAGATGAAAACAAAACAAACATCAGAAATATCTGGAGGAGCGGAAGTGGGATGACATGGAGGGTAGGGGATGTGGGCGAATTTGACGTAATTAAGTCTTTATCACCTAAACCTAGTTCTGCCTTTATATTTAAAAATTAACATGATTTATTGTTTGTTGCAATTTTCTCAAGTATTTAAAGTGTAAGGAAATCAAAGGATTCATTATACAGTTTTGGTTCTGTAGAGTTGCCATGGCAATACTCTATTTTGTTTATCTTACTTATTTATATATTCTTCCTCTCCATATACACAGATAGCTTGTCTCCAAAAGGCAACCAGTTTCACAATTCAAACCAAAAGATTTCCTCCCACCTCCTGGAAGTACATATGATCAAGTTGGGTTTCAGTATGACAGCTCATACTGAAGAAAGGAAACCAAAACAACAAATTAAAAATCATGAGAAAGCAAAGCAATTCTGAGTTCCTCTTATATTTATAAATCTACTTCTAAATATCCTCAAACAACTTTTTTGAAAACTGAATTCATTCTAACGCTAGGAGTCATTAATGTGGTAAAATAGTAGAAAACAAATTTCCAAGTCACATAATCTAGTAATCGTTCCCTGTCAGACTCACATTTCATCTCCTAGTTGTTACTGTATACACTGGAGAAGGGATGGCATGAGTAGGTGACCAAAAGGATGCACCTTCTAGTGCCTTCCTAGGCGATCGGGCAAGTGGACTTCTGCCTATATGCCATGAAGAGTACTTTACATAAAAATGATGACCACAGTAAACTGACTGATAGAGATAATTTTGACATGTTTTATTTCAATCAATAGCAAGGTTATGACTTAGCTGTCTTTCATAATAGAGAGCTTTGGCCTCACAGACTTGTGTCATCAGTTCCATGTATCTTCACTTTCTCAAGAGTCCTGAGCATTCCCAAATAAAAAACGAAATTACCTTTGGCAAGAGTAATATGCTGCTCAAAAAAGCATAATGCTTGATACAAGTTCTTGGTCATCTAAAGTTTCATATTAAATCTTGCCCTTATCAAAATATTAATACTGCTTCATGGAATAAACATGGTCTTATTACCCACAAAGGGAAATTTCTTTTTCTTTTTTTTAACTCACTGTAGCAATACTGCTATTCTTAAAGTTTTTGCTCAAATTTGTAATATAATATTCTTATCTCCTTTCATCATACTGCAATATGTTTTTTCATGTGGATGAGACTTACAGGAATACAGTGGCTCTCTTAGTTGCAATATTCAGAAAAATATTTTGATAGCTTTCAATATTCTAAAAGTTTAGTGCAGGTGTCAAATTTAATTAAAATAAGTGTGTACAAGTAAAAGTTGTACAAAATCAGGCTGAATACAATATATTGATACTGGATTTTATATTTAAAAGGTCATTTTTAACTTAAAATTGAGATGCTGAAAAACCCAATTTTCTGATATCTACTAATTTTCCTGCAATTTTCTTCTTAAAAATTCAATGAAGATAATAGTCTTATCAACTGAGTGTATTTTTTATTGAATATATTATTGCATATTCTTGCATATGTATGTATGTATGTGCATATTTAACAAATGTCACACGTTTACTTCTAGTAGAGTGTCTGACATATATGAGTGGCTAAATAATATTAAATAATTTTAAATATTTGAATTTAGATCTTTAGGATTAGGGAGGAGCATCTAAAAATGTTTTTCTTAAATAAAAATATCTAATTATACAGTTAAAGTGGGCCATAAAATGTCTTAAAAATTCTATCTAGTTTACAGGACATATTTTTCAATATTATTTAAAAAAGAAAATATTGGAAAAAAGTTCTGTGCAGCTCAAATATTTAGATAAATCTATAGAGTGAACTTTAATAATTAAATATAGCCTAATGGATAGTTAATATGAAGCATGCTGCAATGCACACTTTTATATCTTAATATTTTTTCCTTTTATGTTTGCATTGCTCTTCTAACATAGTCCATGCCTGTACTAAGCTTTATATACCAGAAAATTATCTGTTTTGAAAAGAGAGGCTTTAAAAAGCCTAAACTCTAGATGAGAGAATGTTTTATTATTTATCTATGCATTTGGCATTATTTAAACATGAATTTAATGACCAATGCGTGCAAAATATGCACTTATCTAGTATATGGGTTCTTACACAGCATTCGCTTTAGGTACTCACCTACTTCAATTCCTTATAAAACAATATTACTAGTAGTCAGATTTCACAGCTCACACTGCCCTTAGAACATCAAACTGCTTTTATTACTGCCACTTCATCACCTTATTCTAAATCATACCACCATCCTGCGACCTGTTTCACAAAAGGCAGAAATTGTCAGGAATGAACTATAATATTTTAAATGAATATATTCCCTAAAGCAATCTTCTATAAGTCCTTACCTCCTTTTTGTTGTTGCTGTTAAATCAACTAGGACCTCTCTTTTAATTGATGCTTTTGTACTTTTAGTGACTCTTCTAAAAATGCTTCTGTCATTGGGCATGTGTTTTGAATAGCTCCTTTTCATGGAGTCATTGGAATAACTAGGAACAAAAATAATAAATTTGATGTATTGCTTCACTGGAGATTTAATTTTCTGTGGATCCCTACTTGTGCATTTAGTTAAGGTTTAAGAGCTCAAAGTATTATTCCTGACAACACGTTAAATGTTTGAGGTATGGATGTATAATGGAATAATGCAATAAATGTCTTGTGCCCATATTGATTTTTTAGATGAATCTGCTTTGAAAATTCTGGCACCCAGCAGCCCAACAGCATTTAACCATGGTAATCTTTGAGTTTTTTTAAAGAGTATGGCACTTCTGTAGTCAGGTGTAATCCCCAGCAGACTCTCAGAGACAGAAGAATTGATCCTTATCCTCTTGTGCCCTAAAGTCATTTCAAGGAATCAGGCTCTCAAGGGCCACACTGCCAGGAGAGCTAGGCAGCACCAACAAGTCAAGCCACAATGTGATATTTTCTACATGGGCTGGTATCACTTTCAAGAAGAAAGTGTTCCTGGAGAATGAAGGAATGACTGGCGTACGTAGCTCTGCAACATGTGACAAATAGGAAGCACTATTTCATGCCTTCACATGAGACTTGTTAATACAAGTTTTTTAATGACTTTATGAGATCCCTTAGAAAGCTGGATGAACTAATAAAACAATGAAGGGATTCTCTCTTCAGTGAACATAATTGAAGGACCAATAACATGTGGAAAATCAAGGGAAGTATTTATCGTGCATGGTAGATGCCTAAGGACTTATGCAAATGTGTGAGAGCAAAGACAGGCTGTGGAGGGAATAAACAATTGAAGGAAAATAAGGGCATGTTATCCCTCAGGGTCTCCTTCATTTTCAAATCCCTGTACTTTCCTGGTCCACATCCCTGGCATCCGTTAAAGTGAGTAGCTTCTGAAAAGGTCCCTTAGACCTGTCAAAATCTCAAAACTGCTGTGGGAATCTTTTAATTTTAATTTTAATTTTATTATTATTTTTTGAAACAGAGTCTCGCTCTGTCGCCCAGGCTGGAGTGCAATGGCACGATCTCGGCTCACTGCAACCTCCGCCTCCCCGGTTCACACCATTCTCCTGCCTCAATCTCCCAAGTAGCTGGGACTACAGGTGCCCACCACCGCGCCCGGCTAATTTTTTGTATTTTTAGTAGAGACGGGGTTTCACTGTTTTGGCCAGGCTGGTCTCAAACTCCTGACCTCGTGATCCACCCGCCTTGGCCTCCCAAAGTGTTGGGATTACAGGCGTGAGCCACCACGCCCAGCCGGGAATCTTTTTACATAGCTTTCATTTTCCTACGGTTCAGCAGGAAGGGAGGGAAGGAAGGAAGGAGAAAAGAAAGAAGGAAGGAAAAAATGAATGAAGAAATAAAAGGATAAACAAAGTGGTCTTTAGTGAGAAACTTTGATGGAAGAAATAGAGCCACCAACTATATTACAATATAGTTTTTTTTTTTCTTTTTCTTTTTTAGCTTTTAGGATCAAGGGGTACATGTTCAGGATTGTTACAGAAGGATATGGTGTAATGCTGAGGTCTGCGGTATAAGAGAAACTGCCACCCAGATGGCAAGCACAGTACCCACTTGTTAGTTTTTCTGCCTGTGCCCCCTTCTTTCCTCCCCCATTTTGTATTTCCCAGTGTCTATTGACCCATCTTTATGCCCATGTGTACCCCACGTTTAGCTCCCACTTATAAGTAAAATCATGCGGTATTTGGTTTTCTGTTACTGTGTCAGTTCACTTAGAATAGCGACCTCCAGCTGCATCCATGTGGTTATTATGGCTGTGTATACCTGGTGTATACGTACCACATTTTCCTTATCCAATCCACTGTGTATACATCCCACGTTTTCCTTATCCAGTCCACCATTGATGAGCACCTGTGTTTATTCCATGTTTTTGCTATTGTGAATAGTGCTGCAATAGACATATAGGTACATGTGTCCTTTTGGGAGAAGGATTTATTTTCCTTTGGATATATACCCAGTCATGGGATTGTTGGGTCGAATGGTAGTTCAACTCTTAGTTCTTTGAGAAATCTCTAAACTGCTCTTCACAGCAGCTGGGCTAACTTACATTCCCATCGATACTGTATAAGTGTCCCCTTTTCTCCGCAGCCTCATCAACATCTGTTACTTTTTGACTTTTTAAGAAAAGCCATTCTGACTGGTATGAGATGCTATCTCATTGTGCTTTTGATTTGCATTTCTCTGGTGATTAGTGATGAAGAGCATTCTTTAATGTTTGTTGGATGCTTGCCTTCTTTTGAGAAATGTCTGTTCATATTCTTTGCCCACTTTTTAATGAGATTATTTGTGCAATTTTGCTGCTTTTTATTTCTGTTTTCTCTTGGTCACTTTTCCTATCAAGGAGCAATTTTCAAAAAATAACAAAAAACAGTGCTATGTTCCTTTTTATGTTAAGTATTTCTGTTTATCTATTCTGATGATTTAGGACACAGGTGATTTTAAGTTCATCTTTAGACCATGTTTTAATTTTTATTACTTTTTTCCTTTAAAGAGCTGAAAGTAGAAAATTATTGGGGAAAATTATCTTCTAGTCATGTTTCATTGTTAAATGTATTCATGTCAGTTTGGCAAAATCGCTTTCATCATCCTGAATTGATTTCACTAATATTTCCTCCAGATTGTTTCCATATTACGAGTTATATTTTGACATTCGGCATTCACTATCTTTTAGGGCCCTCATCCATACATTCAACAAAAATTTCTTGAGTGTCTCAGAGTCTGTTATGTGCCCACACTTGTCTAGCCCGTGGGGTTACAGCAATGACCCAGGAACCCTTGCTTTCAGGTACTTAAGGGGCTGATTCAAAAGCACAGTGATCCAAATCATAAATATCCACTTTGAACAAAACCTTTTCAATAACATCTAAATCATTAGGGACTGAATCATACATTACTGCTCTTTCTTCAGAGCACCATAAGTAAGCAATTGAGAAAAATAATTCTAAGTCATTTTCCCGAAATAGGAAAAAAAATGATTTTTATAAACTTCTAAACTTTGTTTCTAATACAAGTACATTTTAGTTTGTTTGCTTCTAATTTTTCAACTTGGTAAAACATCTGTAACGTTAATTGGACCATTTGTCAATTGTCAGCATGTTAGTTTTTTCAAATTTAAATTCTCTTCTCAGCATTCATTTGTCATATCATTTAATATTACAGAGTGCACCCTTTTAAACTGTGTGCCCTACATACAAAACCATCTAGCATAAATAATATCTGAAACCCAGAGTAACGTTAAATTCTTCAACTAATAGAATTGAGCCCTATGAAAACAATATGTAGGCCAGTGAAAATAAGTTTGTTTTGGACAATCCTGACCCCAGTAAAAACTTTTTAGAGTAGAAACATTATCCAAATCTACAGCAGTGGAAACCAATAGTAACTTTTAAAATTCATATTTACCTTTGGCTTAAATTTTACTGGATTAAGTGGCATTTAAGAAGAAAAATACATTCTATGTTCCTTTCACACTATTTCACTACTGCTAACAGATTTTGAACTATCAAGTGACCCCCCTTAAAAAAAGCATTACAACTATGAAGGACTCTAAAGCAATTTTGTAAAATGTTCTTTGAAGTCTCTGAGGCTGCTAAAGGCCAAACACATGGAAGTTTATTTTCCATTTTTACTGACTGTAGTTTTATCCAGACCAATGGGCCTTTTATTTCATAGTATTTTCTCAATCCATTGCTCTAAGTTCTTCGCTCTCACCACAATCAGGATGATGGAAGAACGCAGAGCTACAGTTACCACTGGGAGATCCTATCTGACACACTACTTTCCAAACTGCTATAACGCCTTAGACTGTCTTTGACCTTTTCCTCATCTCAGTGAGCTATGAAGAAGAAACTCTCCCTGAGCTGTTATTTTTCTCCTCAAATCCATAACTTGTAAAGCCTTCAAACTGAGATATCCTGATCTGAAGAGCATACAATCACAATCTATTACCCCAGAAGCTTCCTGAAGATTCTAGGTTACTGCTTTTGCTGCTTTTTTTTTTTTTTTTTTTTTAAGTAGTACAAAACACTGGTTAGCAGTTGTTTCAAATCAGAAATCAGTCTAGTGAATTTTATCTGACATAGCATAAATTCATGACTGTGCTGTTTTTGTCTTGCTGAATAAGGACATATTGAAAATAATTGGAGTGAGGAAAAGTTTTGTTGTTTTCTTCTTTTATGTTCATGTGTTCTTTGCTGTAATTTATGAATATACTGCCTTGTATTTTTTCATTATATTGTCTCGCTATTGGAGTAAGGAAAAGTTCCTTGTTTTTTTCTTTTATGCTCATTTTTTCTCTTATGTTCATTTTTCTTTTATGAACATAAAAGAAATACTGCCTTGTATTGTTTCATTTATATTGTCTCTCTAGGTGGACTATAGATTCCTCAGATCAGTGAAGAGATTTCATAATTTGTAAAAGCCTCTTTTCAGATTCAACACTGAATAAAATGTAATAAGTAAAGCCTTTCTGAAATAACTAATTGGTTAATTAAAAGACCACTTGCTTTGAAAGAAATAAATCCTATAATAATTATTTATAAAATCAAGCATTTTATTTCCAAAGCATCAAAATTAATTTTGAATAAATTCATTAATATTTGTAAGGTAAAAAATTGTTTGCATTTTTCTGTGGTAGATTATATGTTATACTCAGTTATCATACATAACACATATATACACTATACATATGAAATATAGATATACAAATATATTACAATAATATCAACTAAGTTGTGAAATCATGTGGCATGAAATGAACGAAGTTCTCTTTAAATTGTAAATACAGAATAGTGTGTGTTTTTATCAAAGGAAAATATTTATAGTCTATTTAATCTCACATTCCTAAGAGTTATTCAAAATCTTAGTATTAAAAGTCTCTAAGAATGCAGTTGTATATCCAATGAAATTGATTGTTTTATCTAATCATCTAGATAATGACTTAACTTTCTGGGTAAAATATAAACCAGCTGGAATCTTTGTTTATTCCCCCTGGACGGCAAGTCTCTGACTGTTTTGTTTGTTTGTGTAATCCAAACACCCAAAACAGTGCATGGTGCTTAATAGGAACTCAATAAATATTTGCTGAGTAAATGGCTTCTTATTGTGTACAAAAGAAAATATGTGAGTTTATATTTGATGGAGTTATCTAAGTGAAGGAGACAGGATAAAGGGTTTTGCAGGGAGAAAGAACACCATGTGTGCAAAAGCCCTGTGTGGAAGATAATGAGTAATGTTTGAGTACTGAAAATCCCAAGTGGCTGGAGTACAGAAACTGGGGGAAAGTGCTTTAAGATAGCCTCAGAGACATAAATGGGCCATATTATGAAAATCTTTTCAGGTCATGTTAAGAATGCAGTCTTTATCTTTAAAGCAATGAGAAGTGATGTGGAATGTTAGGCAGGGTAGTGGCATAAGCTGATTTGTATTTGAGGAAAATTACACTTGTAAAGCTGATAATGGTTGGAGGGGACAGCATGAGTGGAGGCGAGGAGCCCAGTTTAGGAGGCTGTGTGATACTACAAGTGGCAGATGATGTGGGTTGCAAAGACAATAATGGTGACTATAGAAATAAGTTTACAGCTTTGATGTAAAGTCACAAAGTCATCTCCATGCCATTTATCAAACTTTGCAATTGCCCATTTGTTTCTATGACTGTAGAGCAATGTCTACCACTACTGATCTCTGCCCTCCCTCAAGCTGACACTGGGTCTAATTTGGCTGTCCATTCTACCCCAGTGCTGAATACCTGGCACACAGTAACTGCTCCATAAAGATTTGTTGATTACCTGAATGGAATTATATTCAAAATTAAAATTGTATTCTCACAATACATAAAAGTGAAGAGAGTTTTGCTAAACAATCCATGTCCAAAATGGTTAATTTTAGAATTTTAAAAGAAATTTTAAAGTATATTAAAAAACCATAAAATATATAGGAATCCTAGAGTTTAATATGTCTCACAGAGTTTCTAAAAGCTGGATGGTTTAAGTAGCTCCACCATGAGTAGCCCACTATCTTATGATGTAATTTATTGCATTGGCAAATAACTGGGTTTTAACAGTAATTCTTACAATATGACAAAATCTATATTCTTTTCACTTTCACTGTTATTTCTAGTTCTGAAGTCTGGACCAACATACAAAATTTCTAATGCTTTTATTATTTCAAAGTTATTTAAATATTTAAAGATGGCTTTGCAGAGTCTAGTCTTTCCAGTCCAAATAATTTCAGCTGCTTTTTTTTGACATGCTTTCTAGACTTACCATCCTAGACTTCTGAAAATTGTGATGATTTCCTCCAAATGCCTTTCTTTAAATGCATTGAGGTTTGCCAATGCTTCTAAAATGTATAGCTATATTTGAAAAGCACCATATTGTATAAATATACAGATATGTATTTTTAAAGTTTATGAGACAAAGGGTCAACACCATGCTGCAACTGTGGTTTGATCAGCATTGTGTGCAATGAGTTTGTTGCTTCCCATGATCTTAGCATCATTCATACACCATTTAAAACACTAAAACTAACTGAGGAGAAGTCACATGCCTAAGTTGGGATGTGCTGATTCATAGTCTATGTTTTCTACCTGCATAATTAGATGTAGTTCTAAATGCTTACAATAAAAAGATGATGATCAAAAGAATAAGTGATCTTTGACATAATATACTTCCATTGCTAAAAATATTGCACATCTAATTTCCAGACAAGATCTCAAAGCACTTAAGTGCAAATACTTTTTAATAAATTAGGCTGGTTTTCATATAGGCACATAGATAATGTTGTTGTTATAACTCAAGTTCTCTTTATATGAAATATAGCTCACCCAGGGAATGCACATCTGTTTTCTGAAAAAAAAAATTCAAATTGAGAACCTTGTCAGTATTAATTAGGATAACAATACAAACCACACTAGTGTAGTTATTTTCACTCATCTAATAAGCTCTTCAGTAAAGATCTAAAAATGTATTTAAAACCCATAAAACAAAATCATGTCTAATTATGAAGGGCAGTTGCTATTTTAATCTGCTTGCAGTGTTCAAACCAGAAATAATTTGTTTTAGATGTTGTATCTGATATACTGAAACCCAATTACTATAGGATAATTAAGTTGGTTGTTAATTGTGGGATGTAACTGAAACAGAATCCATTATAAACTATAATATCTGTTATTAAATGACAATTATTCCTATAAATGTTATCATTGGCTTAATATATCAATATGGGTAATTTGAGAAAATATTAAGAAATGTTAATTTTAAAATGTATTAAATTATACTTTGTCTTATTGGATCTTCTAATAACAGACAAAATAGTATTTGTATGAATTTTTAAAACACACTGGTATGGACAAACACAGAAAGACTGAATCTGCATGGCAAAAATACATGTCATAATATATCATATATACAGCTAACATTTATTTCACAATCAACTTTTTTTTTACTGAGTACCTAATATGTAAGGTAGTATTATACAATCTCTAATAAACTTTGGTTAGAACCTGTTTTAATTGTGTTATATAATTTTAAATAATAATGTTTAATAATATACATATACTACTTTTAAATAATATATAAGAATATATAAACACTAGAATATATGCATATTTTCATATGTGTATATATTTTTAAACTGGAATACACTTAGATAATTATAGATATTCATTTTTCTATATGCAGAACAGTCATTAGTTTTTTAATATATTAAATATTGAATGTAATTAAATTCAGATTCATATTCACATCAGGCTCTTTCCACATGGCAAGTCTATGTGCTAGAACAACAATTATTAGTGAGTACAATAAATAAGTCTCAGCTCATAAAATTCAAGAAAAAAATACCATCTGGACAGTAACCTAAAAACTAGACCAGGTAATCACCTGAGGTTCCATTTATTTGCATTAATCTTAATTTCTACATTGTAATTTTCATTTGTTGAGTAAATTTCCTGTTATTGCAGATAAGAAACATTCTACAAATATACCAGAACTAGTCCAGCATTTTTCAAACTTCTATTTTGATGCCACCTAAACAAATTTTGAAAGCCCTTCACGAAATATTTAGCTGTTTAATTTTTCATAAAATTCTAGTCATTGTAAATTATATAATTTTTTAACACGTTGCAATTATTGACTTTTAAAATAAAAATGTTATGTCATTTAAAATGTAGCCGATGGTATCTACATATCATGGCAATTTTATACTTATCATTATTCATATAAAAAATACATTAAATCTTTTCAACTGTCAGAAATGTAATATCATGACTCTTCTACTTGAACTTATATATCCATTTCACTTATGCTGACAATTTTATTAAAATTTAATGAATTACTATGTTTTAATCTTTTCTTGTTCCCCCATCGTACTTCTCTGCTTTATAATATGTATGTAAATTGAAATTTAATTTTTGAAAAAGTTTACCTGACTATAAAGTGCTGAAGTGCTAAAAATTTCTTTTGATATATACATAATTGCAATAATTAGTTGTAAAAATGAGTAAAACAACATAAATATATTATGTTTTGTAATAAATTTTATACATAAAGAGCAAAATTTTCTTGGAAACTCATTTCTTAATGAGATGGAAGCAGTTCTATTCCCCTGATTAATTTATATATCCAGGGATGAAGATTATTTATTGCCAGACAAAATAGTGGTTCACTATCAATTCTATTCTATTTGATCTACTACCAAACACCGAAGCAATTAGATACTCCTCCAATTTTGATGAAAGCGAAAAATTAGAAATCATAACATGCAAATGGATTTGGTATTGTTATTAGACTCATTTACTTCCTCAAAGCAAACACATTTGTAATTGTCATTTTATTTAATACTGAGAGTAGGGTTTCTACACTAAGACAATTCAACAATGGTTGCAACACAAGATAGAAGAAAAGGGTGCCCCTTTTTTGTGGAGTAAGGGAAGGGCAATTGTAGAAGGAAGTGGGAAAGGAAATCAGCTTAACTTCTCAGTTGTGCTTTTATAGGCTGACACATATTATTTTTAGTACGTACGAAAATTAGAAGACCTCTGATCTATTTCAGCATTCCACTAGCAAAGCAATCCATTCTGAAACAACCTTGAGAGGTATGAACAAATATTGCTAGCCCTCCATGTCGACATTAAGCTCAATCCAACTTTCAATGTCTGAGATATTCTCATTTTGGAAAAGAAGCAGGGCTGTGGAGGAGGGATTCTTTTGTCCCTCACTAATATCCAAAAGTTCCATCCACCTCTTCTGAACTTCCCATTTATCTTAATTGTTCTGGACAGTAGTGAGACTGAGAATAATGATAATATGTACCACACCATTTTGAGACCTCTCTTCCTCTGATGATTTTAAGCAGAATCATCATTCTGGAGAACAATATACTTTTAAGGCATGGTGTCATCCCTCCCATCCCCAAACACAGGCACTCACCATTCAGAGTCACAAGGATCCATTTCTGCAACTACTGAGAATTCAACTTCATTGGTTGAATTAACTTTGTTTTACTAGTAACACTGATCATAGCTGTTTCACTTCATTATATAGGTCACATTTTAACATCTTGTCCATACTTACATCAGGAAAAAACTAACCCTCTATATATGGCATTCCCTTGAGTTAATATAGGCAAACAATTGTCCAGACAGAAAATGGTGTTACATGGATATAAGGCTTTCTTAAAGACTCATGCTCGTACTAGTGAAGCTTAACTTATGTTAGAGCTCACAAATCATCTGACCTAGAGTTTTTCCATGAATTGATACAAGGTTACCAAAATGAAATATGTAGGATTTGCCCATTTCTCTTTTTTTGAAAAGTACTCAAACATTTGCCAGTTTTCCAGCCTTAAGTCATCTCTACTATTTACATTGATTTACCAAATATCAAAATCTTTATATATCTATATGCATATATGCATTATTCTCTGCCCTAGGATTTAATTTGCATTTACATGGACACTGCTAATATAAGACATCTAAATTGATTTTAGTTTCTCTTAAAATGAGTAACTGTTTTACTCTCTGCATTTTGAGAATATTTTCTTGACAGAAAAATAAGGAAGCACCAAGGTGGGAGGATCACTTGAGGCCAGGAGTCTGAGACCAGCTTGAAGCAACATAGCGAGACCCCCATCTCTACTAAAAAAAAAAAGTAGCTGGTTGTGGTGGCACATACGTGTAGTCCCAGTTACTTGGGAGGCTGAGGTGGAAGAATTGCTTGAGCCCAGGAATTCGAAGCTACAGTCACACCACTGGACTCCAGGCTAAGAGACAGTGCAAGATCCTGGAAAGAAGAAAGGAAAGAGAAGAGAAGAGAGAAGAGAAGAGAAGAGAAGAGAAGAGAAGAGAAGAGAAGAGAAGAGAAGAGAAGAGAAAAGAAAAGAAAAGAAGAAAAAAGAAAAAGAAAAGATCCAGAGAGGAGAGGAGAGGGAAGGAAGGAAAGAAGAAAGAGAGAGAAAAGAAAGAGAAGGGAGAGGAGAGGAGGAAAAAGAGAAAGAAACATGAGGAAGCAAAATATTAATTTTATTAAATGAATCATAATGTGCTGTTTCCATACTAATTACAAAGTTAGAATGCTTTCTGTTTTCATCAATTAGAACAACAATGTATTTATATTTTTGAATATGGCACTTTAAATATTGGATATCATCTACTTAAGCAGACATGCAAGCATGGATGCTTAATCTGTGAACTACTCCATTTCCATAAGCATTTAAATCACTGGTATATATTCGGCTAAATGTATTCCACTGAAGTGGTTATTGTCTGAGGACTTAATTTCCCTTAGGGTAGTTTTTACACTCTAATATTGTCCTTAGCATAAAAATATTAGGATTTTTTTCATGTGGTAATATTGATATCTGTTCTCAAGACTCAAGCTACAACCTTAAAATTTTTCTCTGAATGAGATCTTTTATATAGTCTTCACAAAATAAATATTGCTCATCTCTAATAATTTTGTATCATTAGAAATATCAAATTGTCAATATTCTGATATTTAATAATTCCAAATATTTAATAATTCAAGAGAGACTATTGAAGAGTGAACTGGAAAATTTCCCAGTTTTAAAAAGTGACAACACATTAACTTAGTCATAACTAGTCATAACTTAGTCATAACTTAGTCATAACTAGGTGCATAAGAGATGAAATACCAAAGTTAACACCAGGTCCAGGTAAACTTAAAAAGCAGAAATACACAAACAGGCAGGGTAAATTAGAGCACATGTGCCTTCTATTTGTATATGAATCCCAAATGGATGGATGTCAGGATTGGAATATTTCTAAGTTATTATTCAAATCAAGTCCTATAGCATTTTTTGAGGACTCTACTCTTACAGGAGCCATAATAGCACCTAGAGATACAAACCTCTTAACCATAGAATCTATTCTCCACATCAACACACTATAGAAATAAGCATAGATATGCCAATAAATAATGTGCCCAGGGCGTGGTGGATCATGCCTGTAATCCCAGCACTTTGGGAGGCCGAGGGGGCAAATCACGAGGTCAAGAAATCGAGACCATCCTGGCCAACATGATGAAACCCTGTCTCTACTAAAAATACAAAAATTAGCAGGGCGTATAGTCCCAGCTACCCGGAGGCCGAGGCAGGAGAATTGCTTGAACCCGGGAGGTGGAGGTTGCAGTGTGCCGAGATTGTGCCACTGCACTCTAGCCTGGTGACAGAGCGAAACCCCATCTCAAAAAAAAAAAAAAAAAATGCCCAGGGAAGGGAGTAATTATTCTTCCTCTCTGGGAGAGGTCAGTGACTATTTCATAGATAACAACTAGGCCGCTTTGGCAGATGAATACTCATCTAACAGGAAGACACATAGCTAGTGAATATTAAGTTCTCTTCTGCTTATATGAGATAAAAAATTGTCTCAAGAAGTGATCAGGGCCCACTCCTGCCACCACTGACACATATGAATGCTGCTTGGGGACCTCAGGACCAGGCCACCAGTGTTCTAGTCTTCAGCAAAGGCTCATCACAGCCTCCACAAACAACCACAGCCTAAGCCACTGAGGAACTCAAGGACAGTACTGATGTTGATCACAGCCAAAGAAATCATATGGAGACTATACTGTGGTGGTCACCCCAAACCAAACCAAAGTACACTACCCAGCCAACATTATAGATCCATCTAGAGGAAAAACGTATTTTTCTATGAAAATAATTTAATAGGAAAGCTATGTCATAAACTTGGAAGAAATTACTGTTAAGCTACATGCACAAATATTAACTTAAAAACACAGGAAACATAAAAAAGTAAGGAACCTGACACTTTCAAATGAAAATAATAATTCTCTAGTAACATACCCCAAATAAAAGGAAATCTATGAAATGTCTGAATTGAAAAGGAATTCAAAAGAATGATCTTAAACTCAATGAGACACAAGGGAATACAGAACATATAATCAGGAAAACAATTCATGATCTGAATAAGAAATTCAACAAAGGGATATTGTAAGAAAGAACCAAAAAAAAAAATAGTGGAACTAAAGAATTCTATAAAATAAAAATACCATCAAAACATTAACAAGAGACTAGCTCAAGCACATGAAATAATTTCAGAACTTGAAGAGAGGTCGTTTGAAATAGCACAATCAGACAAAACAAAAAAAGAATGAAGAAAGTCTACATGACATATGGGACACCATCAAGTGAACAAATAATACAATTTTTGGATTTCAGAAAAATAAGGGATGAGAAAAGTCATTAAAAATCTATTTTATGATAAATCTCCAAACTGCTTTCCACAGTTGAACTAATTTGCATTCCCACCAACAGGGTATAAGTGTTCCCTTTTTTCTGCAACCTTACCAATATCTGTTATTTTTTATCTTTAGTAATGGCCATTCTGACTACTGTGAAATGGTACCTCATTGGGGTTTTGATTTCCACTTCTCTAATGATTACTGATATTTAGCATTTTTTCACATATTTGTTGGCCACAACTATGTCTTCTTATGAGAAGGTGTCTTCATATCCTTTGCTCTTTTTAATGGGGTTGTTTTTCACTTGTTGATTTGTTTAAGTTCCTTATATATACTGAATATTAAATCTTTGGCAGAGTAGAGTTTGCAAATATTTTCTCCTATTCTCTAGGTTGTCTGTTTACTCTATTGATAATTTATTTAGGTCCACCTTGTCAATTTTTGTTTCTGTTGCAATTGCTTTTGGCGACTCAGTCATAAATTCCTTCCCAAGGCTGATACCCTGATATTTCCTAGGTTTTCACTAGGATTCTTTTAGTTTTAGGTCTTACATTTAAGTTTTAATCCATCGTCAGTTAATTTTCATATAGGGTGAAAGGTAGGGGTTCAGTTTCATTATTCTGCATATGGTGAGCCAGTTATCCTGAAATTTAGGTATTCAAGTCAGTAATCCCATTACTGGGTATATATTGAAAGGAAAGTAAAACATTCTGCCAAAAAGACACATGCACTCATATGTTTATTGCAGCAGTATGCACAATAGCAAACATATTATGTCAACCCAGATGCTCATAAATATGAACTTGACAGAGAAAGTATTTGTACATGTATTCCATGGAATACTGTGCAGTCATAAGAAATGATGAAATCATGTTGTTTTCAGCAACATGGATGCAACTGGAGACGATTACCCTAAGTGAATTAACACAGGAACAGAAAACCAAATACCAAATGTTTTCACTTATAAGTGGGAACTAAACATTGAGTACACATGGGCAAAAAGATGAGAACAATAGACACTAGGACTACTAGAGGGTAGAGGATAGTAATGGAGGCAAGGGTTGAAAAACTATCAGGTACTATGTGCACTACCTGGATGATGGAATCACTTGTACACCAAACCTTAGCAACATGCAATTTCCCCATGTAACAAACCTGCACATGTACTCCTGAACCTGAATGTTTTTTGAAAAACTAATGAAATAACGAAATAGGGGGAAATTTCTTAATTCTTAGAAGAAATATAGACATCAATATTCAAGAAGCTAAAAGTTCCCAAACAGACTCAACCCAAAAAGATCCTTTCTAAGGGACATTATGGTCAAACTGTCAAGTCAAAGGAAAAGAGAGAGAATTATATTTTCAAAAAAGCAGAAAAACATAAAATCACATATAAGGGAATTTCCAACATATTAACAACAGATTTCTCACCAGAAGCCTTATAGACCAGGAGAAAATGGGATGATATTGTCATATCAAAAGACAAAAATGCTACTTAAAAATACCCAGCAAAGTTATCTTTCAGAAACAAAGACAAAATAAAGTATTTCCAAGACAAGCAAAAACCAAGGGAATTCATCACAATTATATTGACCCTATAAGAAATGTTTAGCGGAGACCTACGTCTGGAACTAAAGGATAACATCTACCAGCATGAGAATACATGAAAGTATAAAACTCTTTGGTAGAGCAGATATGCGAGTGAGAAAGAGTAAGAAAAAAATATTACCAAAGATAATCAACAGATTGCAAAGATAAACAATAAGAGATGAAGAAAGGAACAGAGGATATACAAAACAATCAGAAAACAATGATCAAAAATGACAAGAGTAAGTCCTCATCTATCAGTTAAAAACTTTGAATGTAAATGGTTTAAATTTCCCAATTAAAAGATAAACACTGGTTGAGCAGATTAAAAATAAAAAAGAACCAATTATACACTTGTTACAAAAACCTTACATCCCTGTTAAGTCACACATAGATTGAAAGTAAAAGGATGGAAAAAAAGATATTCCATGCCAATAGAAATAAAAAATATGCAGGAATAGCTGTACTTATATCAGAGAAAACAGACTTTAAGCCAAAACACAAGAAAAAAAGATTAAGTTCATTATACAATGATAAAGGGATCAATTCAGCAAGAAGACAAAATACCTTTCAAAGTATTTGCACCTACCAACAAGGAACACAGATATATAAAGCAAATATTATTAGAGTTAAAGAGAGAGATAGACTCTAGTACAATAATAGCTGGGAACTTAAATACCTCACTTCCAGCATAGGACAGATCATTTAGACATAAATTCAACAAAGAAACAAAAGACTTAAATTGCACTATAGACCAAATAAACCTCACAGAAGTTTATACAATATTTCACCCAACAGCTGCAGAATATATATTCTTCTAATTAGCACATGGAACATTCTCCAGGATAGAACACATGTTAGGCCACAACATGAATTTCAACAAATATTTTCAAATGGAAACTATATAAAATATCTTCTTAAACAACAATGGAATAAAACTAAAAATCAATAACAGGAGAAATTCTGGAAACTCTACAAATATTAACACATGGAAATTAAATAGGTGGGTGCTTCCAAGATGGCCGAATAGGAACAGCTCCAGTCTGCAGCTCCCAGCAAGATCAACGCAGAAGACAGGTGATTTTTGCATTTCCAACTGAAGTACCTGGTTCATATCATTGGGACTGGTTGCACAGTGGGTGCAGCCCACGGAGGGCAAGCTGAAGCAGGGCGGCGCGTCACCTCACCCAGGAAGTGCAATGGGTCGGGGGATTTCCCTTTCCTAGCCAAGGGAAGCTGTGCCAGACTGTACCTGGAGAAACGGTACACTCCTGACCAAATACGGAGCTTTTCCCACAGTCATAGCAACCAGCAGACCAGGTATACCCTCCCATGCCTGGCTCGGTGGGTCCCACACCCAGGGAGCCTCGCTCACTGCTAGCGCAGCAGTCTGAAATCGACCTGTGATGCTGCTGCTTGATGGGGGGAGGGCTGCGCACCATTGATGGGGCTTGAGTAGCTCATAGTGAAAACAAAGAGGCCAGGAAGCACGAACTGGGCAGAGCCCACTGCAGCTCAGCAAGACCTCCTGCCTCTAATGACTCCACCTCTGGGGGCACGGCATAGTAGACCAAAAGGCAGAAGACAGCTTCTGCAGACTTAAATGTCCCTGTCTGACAGCTCTGAAGAGAGCAGTGGTTCTCTCAGCATGGCATTCAAGCTCCAAGAATGGACTCCTAAAGCGAGTCCCTGACTCCTGTGTAGCCTGACTGGGAAACACCTCCCAGTAGGGACCGACAGACACCTCAAACAGGTGAGTGCCCTTCTGGGATGAAGTTACCAGAGGAAGTATCAGGTAGCAATATTTGCTGTTCTGCAGCCTCCGGAGTGATACCCAGGAAAACAGGGCCTGGAGTGGACCTCTAGCAAACTCCAACAGACCTGTAGCTGAGAGGTCTCTTAGAAGGAAAACTAACAAACAGAAAGGAATAGCATCAACATCAACAAAAAAGGACTGCCACAACAAAACCCCATCTGTAGGTCACCAACATCAAAGCCAAAGGTAGATAAAACCACAAAGATGGGGAGAAACCCGAGCAGAAAAGCTGAAAATTCCAAAAGACAGATCACCTCTGCTCCTCCAAAGGATCTCAGCAACTTGCCAGCAATGGAATAAAACTGGATGGATGATGAGTTTGATAAGTTGACAGAAGTAGGTTTCAGAAGGTGGGTAATAACAAACTTCTCCGAGCTAAAGGAATATGTTCTAACCCATTGCAAGGAAGCTAAAAACCTTTCAAAAAGGTTAGATGAATGGCTAACTAGAGTAAACAGTGTAGAAAAGCCCTTAAATGACCTGATGGAGGTGAAAACCACGGCGCGAAAACTGTGATGCATGCACAAGCTTCAATAGCCACTTCGATCAAGTGGAAGAAAGGATACAGTGATTGAAGATCAAATTAATGAAATAAAGTGAGAAGATAAGATTAGATAAAAAAGAGTGAAAAGAAATGAACAAAGCCTCCAAGAAACATGGGACTATGTGAAAAGACCAAATCTACATTTCACTGGTGTACCTGAAAGTGATGGGGAAAATGGAACCAAGTTAGAAAACACTCTTCAGGATATTATCCAGGAGAACTTCCCTAACCTAGCAAGGCAGGCCAACATTCAAATTCAGGAAACACAGAGAACACCACAAAGATTCTCCTTAAGAAGAGCAACCCCAAGACACATAATTGTCAGATTCACCAAGGTTGAAATGAAGTAAAAAAATATTAAGGGCAGCCAGAGAGAAAGCTCGGGTTACCCACAAAGGGAAGCCCATGAGCCTAATAGCAGATCTCTCGGCAGAAACTCTACAAACCAGAAGAGAGTGGGGGCCAATATTCAACATACTTAAAGAAAAGTATTTTCAACCCAGAATTTCATACCCAGCCAAACTAAGCTTCATAAGTGAAGGAGAAATAAAATCCTTTACAGACAAGCAAATGCTGAGAGATTTTGTCATCAGCAGGCCTGCCTTACAAGAGCTCCTGAAGGAAGCAATAAACATGGAAAGGAACAACAAGTACCAGCCACTGCGAAAACATGCCAAATGGTAAAGACCATCGATGCTATGAAGAAAATGCATCAATTAATGGGCAAAATAACCAGTGAACATCATAATGACAGGATTAAATTCAAACATAATAATATTACCCTTAAATGTAAATGGGCTAAATGCTCCAATTAAAAGACACAGATGGGCAAATTGGATAAAGAGTCAAGACCCATCAGTGTGCTGTATTCAGGAGATTCATCTCAAGTGCAAAGAAACACATAAGCTCAAAATAAAGGAATGGAGGAAGATCTAACAAGCAAATGGGAAGCAAAAAAAAGGAGGTGTTGCACTCCTAGTCTCTGATAAAACAGACTTTAAACCAACAAAGATCAAAAGAGACAAAGAAGGCCACTATATAATGGTAAATGGATCAATTCACCAAGAAGAGGTAACTATCCTAAATATGTATGCACCAATACAGGAGCGCCCAAATTCATAAAGCAAGTCCTTAGAGGCTACAAAGAGACTTACATTCCCACACAATAACAATGGGAGACTTTAACACCCCACTGTCAATATTAGACAGATGAACGAGACAGAAAGTTAATGAGGATATCCAGGACTTGAACTCAGCTCTGCACCAAGTGGACCTAATAGACATCTACAGAACTCTACAATCCAAATCAACAGAATATACATTCTTTTCAGCACCACATTGCACTTATTCTAAAATTGACCATGACTGGTAGTAAAACACACCTCAGCAAAGGTAAAAGAACAGACATCACAACCAACTGTCTCTCAGACCACAGTGCAATCAAATTAGAACTCAGGATTAAGAAACTCACTCAAAACCACACTACTACATGAAAACTGAACAATCTGCTCCTGAATGACTACTGGGAACATAACGAAATGAAGACAGAAATAAAGATGTTCTTTGAAACCAGTGAGAACAAAGACACAATATACCAGAATCTCTGGGACACATTTAAAGCAGTGTGTGGAAGGAAATTTATAGCACTAAATGCCCACAAGAGAAAGCAGGAAAGATCTAAAATCGACACCCCAACATCACAATTAAAAGAACTAGAGAAGCAAGAGCAAACACATTCAAAAGCTAGCAGAGGCAGGAAATAACTAAGATCAGAGCAGAACCGAAGGAGATGAGACACAAAAAAACCCTTAAAAAAAATCAGTGAATCTAGGAGTTGGTTTTTTGAAAAGATCAACAAAATAGATAGACTGCTAGCAAGACTAATAAAGAAGAAAAGAGAGAAGAATCAAATAGACACAATAAAAAATGATAAAGTGGATATCACCACTGATCCCACAGAAATACAAACTACCGTCAGAGAATACCATAAACACCTCTATGCACATAAACTAGAAATTCTAGAAGCAATAAATAAATTCCTGGACACATACACCCTCCCAAGACTAAACCAGGAAGAAGTTAAATCTCTGAATAGACCAATAACAGGTTCTGAAATTGAGGCAATAATTAATTGCCTACCAACCAAAAAATGTCCAGGACCAGATGGATTCACAGCCAAATTCCACCAGAGGTACAAGGAGGAGCTGGTACCATTCCTTCTGAAACTATTCCAATCAATAGAAAAAGAGGGAATCCTCCCTAGCCTAATTTTATGAGGCTAGTATTATCCTGATATCAAAGCCTGGTAGAGACACAACAACAAAAAAAGAGAATTTTAGGTCAATATCCCTGATGAACATCGACGTGAAAATCCTCAATAAAACCCTGGCAAACCAAATCCAGCAGCACATCAAAAACCTTATCCACCACGATCAAGTCAGCTTCATCCCTGAGACGCAGGACTGGTTCAATGTGCACAAATCAGCAAATGTAATCCATCACATAAACAGAACCAATGACACAAACCACATGATTATCTCAGTAAATGCAGAAAAGGCCTTCGATAAAATTCAACATCCCTTTGTGCTAAAACTTTCAATAAACTAGGTATTGATGGAATATATGTCAAAATAATAAGAGCAATTTATGAACAACCTGCAGTCAATATCATTCTGAATGGGCAAAAACTGGAAGCGTTCCCTTTGAAAACTGGCACAAGACAAGGATGCCCTCTCTCACCACTCCTATTCAACATAGTGTTGGATGTTCTGGCCAGGGCAATCAGGTGAGAGAAAGAAATAAAGGGTATTCAATTAGGAAAAGAGGAAGTCAAATTGTCCCTATTTGCAGATGACATGATTGTATATTTAGAAAACCCGACTGTCTCAGCCCAAACTCTCCTTAAGCTGATAAGCACCTTCAGCAAAGTCTCAGGATACAAAATCAATGTGCAAAAATCACAAGCATTACTATGCACTAATAATAGAAAAACAGAGAGCCAAATCATGAGTGAACTCCCATTCACAATTACTAAAAAGAGAATAAAATACCTAGGAATCCAACTTACAAGGGATGTGAAGGACCTCTTCAAGGAGAACTACAAACCACTGCTCACGAAATAAAAGAGGATACAAACAAATGGAAGAACATTCCATACTCATGGATAGGAAGAACCAATATCGTGACAATGGCCATACTGCCCAAGGTAATTTATAGACTCAGTGCTATCCCTATCAAGCTACCACTGACTGTCTTCACATAATTGGATAAAACTACTTTAAAATTCATACGGAACCAGAAAAGAGCCCACATAGCCAAGACAATGCTAAGCAAAAAGAACAAAGCTGGAGGCATCATGCTACCTGACTTCAAACTACACTACAAGGCTACAGTAACCAAAATAGCATAGTACCAAAACAGATATATAGACCATTGGAACAGAACAGAGGCCTCAGAAATAACACCACACATCTACAACCATCTGGTCTTTGACAAACGTGACAAAAAGAAGCAATGGAGAAAGGATTGCCTATTTAATAAATGGTGCTGGGAAAACTTGCTAGCCATAAGTAGAAAGCCGAAACTGGATCACTTCCTTACACTGTGTACAAAAATTAACTCAAGATGGATTAAAGACTTCAATGTCAGACCTAACACCATAAAAACCCTAGAAGAAAACCTAGGCAATACCATTCAGGACATAGGCATGGGCAAGGCTTCATGACTAAAACACCAAAAGCAATGGCAACAAAACCCAAAATAGACAAATGGGATCTAATTAAACTAAAGAGCTTCTGCACAGCAAAAGAAACTATCATCAGAATGAACAGGCAACCTACAGAATGGAAGAAAATCTTTGCAATCTACCCATCTGACAAACGGCTAATATCCAGAATCTATGAAGAACTTAAACAAATTTACAAGAAAACAACACCACCATCAGAAAGTGGGTGAAGGATATGAACAGATACTTCTCAAAAGAAGACATTTATGCAGTCAACAGACATAGGAAAAAATGCTCATCACCATTGGTCATCAGAGAAATGCAAATCAAAACCACAATGTGATACCATCTCATGCCAGTTAGAATGGTGGTCATTAAAAAGTCAGGAAACAACAGGTGCTGGAGAGGATGTGGAGAAATAGGAACACTTTTACACTGTTGGTGGGATCATAAAGTAGTTCAACCCCTGTGGAAGACAGTGTGGCAATTCCTCAAGGATCAACAACTAGAAATACCATTTGACCCAGCCATCCGATTTCTGGGCATATACCCAAAGGATTATAAATCATGCTGCCATAAAGACACATGCACACTTATGTTTATTGCAGCACTATTCACAACAGCAAAGACTTGGAACCAACCCAAATGTCCATCAATGTAGACTGGATTAAGAAAATGTGGCACATATACATCGTGGAATACTATGCAGCCATAAAAAAAGGATGAGTTCATGTCCTTTGCAGGGACATGGATGAAGCTGGAAACGATCATTTGGACAGAAAACCAAACACTGTATGTTCTCACTCATAGGTGGGAGTTGACCAATGAGAACACTTGGACACAGGGTGGGGATCATCACACACCAGGGCCTGTCGGGGGTGGGGGCTGGGGGCTGGGGGAAGGATAGCATTAGGAGAAATACCTAATGTAAATGAAGAGTTGATGGGTGCAGCAACCCAACATAGGCACATGTATACCTATGTAACAAACCTGCACATTGTGCACATGCACCCTAGAGCCTGAAGTAGAATAAAAAACGAAATTAAATAACATTCACCTGAATGACCATTGAATCAATGATCAAATTAAGACAAAATTAATCAAAAAAATTTTTGAAACAAATGAAAATTGAAACACAAAATAACAAAATTTATTGGATATAGCAAAATCTAAATGGAAAATTTGTAGCAATAAATGACTACCTTTAAAAGGCAGAAAGATTTCAAGTAAACAATCTGACAATGTACCTGAAGGAACTAGAAAAGCAAGAACTGACAAAACCACAAATTTGTAGAAAGAAAGAAATAATAAAGATTGGAGCAAAACTAAACCAAAAGAGACCAAAACAATACAAAAGGTTATTAAGAAAAAGCGAATTTTGTTTTCTGAAATGATACAAAAATCTGCAAATTATAAGCCAGATTAAGAACAAAAGAGAGAAGACACAAATAAAATCATAAACAAAAAGGGAGACAGTGCAATTGATAGCACAGGCATGCAAAGGATCATTAGAGACTATTTTGAACAGCTATATGCCAGCAAATTAGAAATCATAAAGGAAATGGATGAATTTCTGAATCTGTATAAACCACCAAGATTGAACAAGCAAGAAATAGAAAACATGAACAGACCAATAGAAGTAACAAGATTGAATTAGTAATAAAAAGTCCCCCCAAAAAGAAATGTCCAACACAAGATAGCTTTGTTCCTGAATTCTACCAGACTTTCAAAGAAGAACTAATAGAAATTCTTCTCAAAACCTTACAAAAAATTAAAGAGGAAGAAATTCTTCCTAACTCATTCTATAAGACCAGCATTACCCTGATATCAAAACCAGAGAAGGACACAACACAAATTAAAACTGTAGGCAATATTCTTACAAATATGATGCAAAAATCCACAACAAAATACTATCAAACAAAATTCAGCAACATATCAAAAAGAAAACACATCATGATCATGTGGCACCTATCCCAGGAATGCAAGGATAGTTCAACATATGCAAAAAAATTTTGGTACATCACATCAACAGTATGAAGGACAAAAGCCATATGATCATCATAATTGATGCAGAAAAAGTATTTGATAAAATTCAGCATTCTTCTTGATAAAAACTCTCAACAAATTAGGTGTAACAGGAATATACCTCAACACAGTAAAGGTTATATATGACAAACCTGTAGCTAATATCATACTGAATGGGGCAAAGCTGCAAACTTTTCCTCTAAGAATTGGAACAGAGAAAAAAAGGTCACTTTCACCACTCTTATTCAACATAGTCTTGAAAACTCCCTAGTCAAAGGCAAGAGAAAGAATAAAGAGCTTCCAAATTGGAATAAGGACGTCAAATAGTGCCTCTTCACAAATAACATGATCTTGCATATAGAAAAACCTGATACTCCACCAAAGAACTCTTAGAACTGTTAAGTGAATTGAGTAAAGTTTCAGGATCCAAAATCACCATATAAAACTCAGTAGCATTTCTATGCATCAATAATGAATTTGCTGAATAAGAAATCAAGAAAACAGGGTGGAGTGATATGGCAGAACAGAAGACCCTGTGATTTGTACCCCTTGAAAAACACCAAATATTAACAACTATCTGCACACAGAAAAGCACCATCACAAGAACCAAAAATCAGGTAAGCAATCCCAGTACCTAGTTTTAAATTCATGTCATTGAAAGAGGCATTGAAGAGGGTCAGAGAGACAGTCTTGAATCAGAGGCACCATCCCTTCACATCCAGCAATGGCCATGCAGCACAGAGAACCTGTACACTTGGGAAAAGGAAAGTGCAGTGACTGGAGGACTTAACATTGAACTTAGTGCTTCCCTATTATAACTGAGAGCAAAGACATGCTGGGCTCAGCCAGTGCCCGCTTATGGAGGAAGCATTTGGACCAGACCTAGCCAGAGGGGAATTGGCATCCAATTGGCCAGAGCATGAGTTTCTCGGCAAGCCGCACCACCATGGGCCAAAACCTAGGTAAACTTGAAAGATAGCCAAGGACACAAGAATTGCAATTCCTTGGCAACTACTGGGCTGGCTCAGAGCCAGGGATCTAGAATGGCATTTGACCTAGGGAAACATGAGCTAGGGTTGGTAAGGAAGCGCTTGCACCACTCTTCCTCCAACCCCGGTCAGTGTAGCTCACAGCAATGACATTGTCTCCTTCCTTCTACTGAAGGGGAGGAGAGTGAAGAATAAAGAGTACTTTCTTTTGCATCTTGCATACCAGCTAAGCCACAGTAGGAAAGGGCACCAGGCAGAGTCCTCAGGCCCCCGATCCAGTCCCTAGCACCCTGCAACCAAAAGAAAACCTGCTTTCTTGAAAAGAAGGACCCAGTCCTTGCAGGATTCATTACCTGCTGACTAAAGAGCCCTGGGGCCCTGAATAACCAGCAGTGATATTCAGGTTGTACACCGTGGGTCTTGGGTTCTGAGTTAGGCTGACTACAGGTGTCACTCAGAACATTTCCAGCTGTGGTGGGTGTGGTGGAAGACTTCGTCTGTTTCATAAAAGCAGAGAGAAATGTAAAGAGGACATTGTCTTCTACCCTAGATACCAGCTCAGCCACAGTGGGGTAGAGCAACAATCAGGCTCTTGGGGTCTCCAATTCCAGGACTTAGCTCTTGAACAGCATTTCTGGACCAGCCTTGGGCCAGAGGAGAGCCCACTGCCCTGAAGGGTGAGTTCCAAGCCTGGCAGAATTTACTATAGAGCCTGACTGAAGAGCCCTTGGGCTTTAAGTGAACACTGGTGGCCTGGTGGAACCCCCAGGTGGGCCAGTGGAGGTGGTGCCCATAGGAAGAGGCTCCCCTGCCTTGAAAAAGAGGAGGAAAAAGCAGGAAGGATTTTATATTGTGGTCTGAGTGCCAGCTTAGCCACAGTAGAATAGAAAATCAGGCAAAAATCTAAGGCTTTTGACTGCAAATGCTGACTCACAGACAGCATTACTGGACCTGCCTAGGGCCAGGTGTAGCTTCGCACCCTGAAGAGAAGGACACAACGTGACTGGCTTTGCCACCTGCTGATTTTAGAGCCCTAGGGCCTTGAGAGAATATAGGTGGTAGCAAGGTAGTGGTTACAGTGGACCTTGGGCGAGACTCAGTGCTATACTGGCTTCAGGTGTCACCCAACACAGTCCCAGTGTTGGTCAACACAGGGGTTGTTACATCACCACACCCCCTGTTCCAGGTGGCTCAGTACAAAGAGACCCTTTTTGTTTGATAGAAAGTAAGGGAAAAGGGAAAAAAGTAAAGGAAAAGTTCTCTGTTTGGTAATCCAGAGAACTTTTCTGGATCTTATTCAAAACCACCAAGGCAGTACCTCTACAAGTCTGCAAAAACCACAGCACTATTGGGCTTGGGACCCAAGTCCCTTTGAATACCTGGAAAGCCTTCTCAAGAAGGACGGGAAAACACAAGCTCAGACTATGAAGACTACAATTAAAACATAATTATTCAATTCCCAAACACCGACAGATGTCTACAATCATCACAATCATCCAGGAAAACATAACCTCACCAAACGAGCTAAATAAGGTACCAGTGACCAATCCTAGAAAAACAGAGACATATGCCCTTTCAGACAGATGATTCAAAATACCTGTTTTAAGGAAACTCAAAGAAATTCAAGCTAAGACAGAGAAAGTATTCAGTATTTTAGCAAATAAACTTAACAAAGAGATTGAAATAATTGAAAAGAATGAAGCAGAAATTCAAGAGTTGAAAAATGCAACTGACATACTGAAGAATGCATCAGAGAAACTTAATAGCAGAATTGATTCAGCAGAGGAAAGAATTAGAGAGCTTGAAGACAGGCTATGTGAAAACACATGTTCAGAAGATAAGAAAAAAGCATCAAAACAATAAAGCACACCTATCAGATATAGAAAATAGCCTCAAAAGGGCAAATCTAAGAGCTATTGGCCTTAAACAGGAGACAGAAAGAGATAGGGGAGAAAGTTTATTGAAAGGTATAATATCAGAGAACTTCCCAAACCTAGAGAAAGATATCAAGACACAAGTACAAGAAGGTTATAGAACACCAAGCAGATTGAACTCAAAGAAGACTATCACAAGGCATTTAATAATCAAATTTCCAAAGTCAACGATAAAGAAAGGATTCTAAAAGCATCAAGAGCCGAAAACAGATAACATACAAAGGAGCTACAACACATCTGGCAGCAGACTTCTCAGTGCAAACCTTACAGGCTGGGAGAAAGTGGCCTAAAATATTTAAATGTTGAAGGAAAAACTTTTATCCTAGAATAGTATATGAAGTGAAAATATCCTTTAAGTATGGAGGAGAAATAAAGACCTTCCAAGAAAAACAAAAGCTGCGGGATTTCATCAACACCAGACCTGTCCTACAAGAAATGCTAAAGGGAGTTCTTCAATCTGAAAGAAAGTATGTTAAAGAGCAAGAAGAAATCATGTAAAGGAACAAAACTCACTGTTAATAGTGAGCACACAGAAAAGCAGAATACAGAAAAACACCTATAAAAACACAGAATATTGTAACACTGTAATTGTGGTATATAAACTACTCATATTAATCAGAAAGACTAAATGATGAGCCAATCAAAAATTATAACTAGGCTGTGTGCAGTGACTCACACCTGTAATCCTAGCACTTTGGGAGGCTGAGGTGGGTGGATTGCTTGAGTCCAGGAGTTAAAGAACAGCCTGGGCAAGACAGCAAAACCCTGTCTCTCCTAAAAACACAGTAAGTTAGCTGGGTATGGTGGCTTTTGCCTGTAGTCCCAGCTACTCGGTAGGCTGAGATGGGAGAATCCCCTGAGCCCAGGAGTTAAAGAAAAGTCTGGGCAATATGGCAAAACCCTGTTTCTACTAAAAATATATTTAGCTGGGTGTGGTGGTGTGTGTCTGTAGTCCCAGTTACTTGAGAGGCTGAAGTGGGAGAATCACTTGAGCCCAAGAAGTCGAGACTGCAGTGAGTTGTGATTGTGCCAATGAGCTTCAGTTTGAGTGATGAGAGAGAGACTTTGTCTCAATAGTGATTATTATTATTATTATTATTATTATTATTATTATAACTACAACAGCTTTTCAAGACATAGTACAATAAGACTTAAAGAGAAACAACAAAAAGTTAAAAAGTGGGGGATGAAATTAAAGTATAGAGTTGCTACTAGTTTTCTGTTTGGATGTTTGTTTATGCAATAAGTTAATAGTCATTATCGATTTAAAATAATGGGTTATAAGATAGTATTAGCAAGCCTCACAGTAACATCAAATTGAAAAACATACAATGGATACACCAGCAAATAAAAAGCAAGAAATTAAATCATACAACCAGATAAAATCACCGTCACTAAAAGGAAGATGGGAAAGAAAGAAGGAAGAAGAGAAGACCACAGAACAACCACAAAACAAATGACATAATAGGAGTAAGTCCCTGTTTATCAATAATAGCATTGATTATAAATGGACTAAACTCTCCAATCAAAAGATAGAGAGTGACTGAATGGATGGAAAATCAAGACCCATTGATCTGGTCCCAGCAAGAAACACACTTCACTTATAAAGATTGAAAATAAAGGGATGGAAAAAGATATTCCATGTCAATGGAAACCAAAAATGAGTGGGGGTAGTTATACTTACAACAGACAAAATAGATTTAAAGACAAAAGCTGTAAGACAAAGAAAGTCATTATCTAATGAAAAAGGAGTCAATTCAGCAGCAGGATATATTGATTTTAAATGTATATGCACCCAACACTCGAGCACATAGATACATAAAGCAAATATTATTAGACCTAAAAACAGGATAGACTTCCATACAATAATAGCTGGAGGCTTCAAAAGCCCACTTTCAGCATTGGACAGATGTCCCAGACAGAATCTCAGCAAACATTGGACTTAATCTACACTATATAAGAAATGGACCTAATAAATATTCACACAATATTTCATTCAAAGGCTGAAGAATACACATTCTTCTCAGCACATGGATCAATGTCAAGGACAGACAATATCTTCGGTCACAAAACAAATCTTAAAACATTCAAAAAAAAAACTGAGATAAAATCAAGCATCTTCTCTGACCACAATGGAATAAAACTAGAAATTAAACAAGAGGAATTTTGGAAATGATATAAACAAATGGAAATTAAACAATATGCTCCCAAATGACCAGTAGGTCAATGAAGAAATTAAGAAGGAAATTTTAAAATTTATCAAAACAAATGATAATGAAAACACAATATAACAAAACTTACGGGATACAGCAAAAGCAGTAATAAAAGGGAAGTTTATAGTTATAAGTGTACACATTGATAAAGAAGAAAAATTTCAAATACATAACCTAACAATGTATCTTAAACAACTAGAAAAGCAAGAGCAAACTGAACCCAACATTAGTAGTAGAAAAGAAATAATAAAGATCATAGTAGAAATAATGAATTTGAAATGAAGAAAACAATACAAAAGATCAATAAAACAAAAGAATTTTTTTTTGACAGATAAAACTGACAAACTTTTGGCTGGATTAACAAAGACAAAAAGGGAGAAGACCCAAATAAATATATCCAGAGATGAAAAAGAGACATTACAAGTGATATCACAGAAATTCAAATGATCATTAGTGGCTACTGTAAGCAACCAAATGCCAGTGAATTGGAAAATCTAGATGAAGTATGTAAATTCCTAGGCATGCACACTTACCAAGATTGAACCATGAAGAAATCCAAACCCTAAGCAGACCAAAAACAAGTAATGAGTAAAAAGTCTCCCAGTAAAAACAAAAAGCCTGAAAGCCAATATATTTAAAGAACTAATACCAATTCTACTCTTCTACTCAAACTATTCTGAAAAACAGATGAGGAGGGAATACTTCCAAACTCATTCTACAAGGCCAGTACTATTCTGATACCAAAACCAGACAAAAGCACATCAAAAAAAGAAACCTATAGGCCAACACCTCTGATGAATATTGATGCAAAATCCTCAACCAAATACTACCAAACCAAATTCAAAAGGATAACTGATCATGGGCAAGTGAGATTTACTCCAGGTATGTAAGGATGGTTCAGCATTCACAAATCAATTTGATACATCATATCAACAGAATGAAACACAGAAATAATATGATTATTTCAACTGATGCTGAAAAAGCATTTAATAAAATTCAACATCCCTTCATAATAAAAACAATTTAAAAAACTGGGAATAAAAGGAACATACCACAATGTAATAAAAGCCACATGTGACAGATTCACTGAATGGGGAAAAACTAAAAGCCTTTCGTCTAAGATCTGGAACATGACAAGATGCCACCTTTCACCAGGCCTATTCAACATAGTACTGGAAGTCCTAGCTAAAGCAATCAGAGAGGAGAAAAAAAATTGCATCCACCTTGGAAAGGAAGAAGTCAGATTTTCCTTGTGTACATATGATATAATCTTATATTTGAAAAAAAACTAAAGACTCCACAAAAAACTACTAGAACTGATAAACTAATTCAGTAAAGTTGCAGTATACAAGATCAACATAAAAAATCAGTAGCATTTTTATATGCCAGCAGTGAACAATCTAAAAAAGAAATCAAAAAAGGAATCCCGCTTACAATAGCCATAAATAAAACAAATACCTAGGAATTAATTTCACCAAAGAAGTGAAAGATCTCTACAATAAAAATTATAAAACACTCATGCAAGAAATTGAACAGAACACACACAAAAAAGGAAATGTATTCCAAGTTTGTTGATTGGAAGAATCAATATTATCGAATGTCCGTACTACTCAAAGCAATCTACAGATTCAATGCAATCCCTATCAAAATAGCATAACATTCTTCAAGAAACAGAAAAAAAAATCTAAAATGTATATGAAATAAAAAAAGACCCAGATGAGCCAAAGGTATATTGAGCAAAAAGAACAATACTGGAGGAATCACATTATCTGACTTCAAGTTATACTACAGAGCTCTAGAAAACAAAACAGCATGATACTGTCATAAAAACAGACACATAGACCAATGAAACAGAATAGAGAATCGGGAAGCAAATCTGCATACCACCAGCAAACTCATTGTCAATAAAGGTGCCCAAAACTTGTATTATCGACAAGTAGGAACTTACTCCTACCATTTTGTTGTTTGTTTTCTGGTCTTCTCTTTCTTTTCTTGCTTCTTCCTCTTAGTGAAAGTGATTTTCTCTGATGCTATGATGCTATGATTTAATTTCTTGCTTTTTATTTTTTGCATATCTCTTGTATGTTTTGCAATTTGAGGTTACTATGAGGCTTGCAAATACTATCTTGTTGCCCATTATTTTAAATTGATGATGACTTTATGCTTATCGCATAAACAAACAAACATGTGAAAGAAAACTAATAAGAACTTATGCTTTAACTTCATGACATTGATTTAAAAAATGATTTTTATATGACCCCAAAACACAGGCAACAAAGCAAACATGGAGAAATAGGAACATATAAAACTAAAAAGCTCCTGCACAGCAAAAGAAACAATCAAGAGTGAAGAGAGAACATGTAAAAAGAAATAAAATATTGCAAATTCATTATCAAACAAGCAACTAATATCCAGAATATACAAGGAACGCAAACCACTCAGCAGCAAAAATTATAATCCAATTAATAAATATGCAAAGATTCTAAACAGACATTTTTCAAAAGAAGATATATAAATGATCAAGTATATGAAAAAATGCTTAACATCATTAATCATAAGAGAAATACAAATCAAAACCACAATGATATATCATCTCATCTCAGCATATCTATCATCAAAAACACAAAATATAACAAATGCTGGTAAGGATGCCATGGAAAGGGAACTCTAATACACTGTTGATGGGAATATAAGTTAGTATAGCCATTTTGAAAAACAGTATGCAGCTTTCTCAAAAAAACTAAAAATAGAACTATTGTACAATTCAGCAATCCCAATACTGAGTATTTATCTAAGGGATGAAAAATAGGAATACCAAAGAGAGACCAGGTCTTCCATATTTATTGTAGCTTTATTGAATAAAGTTCCATTTTTAGTTCTATTTTCAGTACTTAGTTATCGTTTAGCCAAGACACAGCCTCAACCTAAATGTCCATTGCAGATGAATGGACAAAAAATGAATATATGCACAACGGAATACTATTCAGCTATAAAAAATGAAATCCTATCATTTGGGGAAACTGATTACTTGGAGGACATTATGTTAAGTGAAATAAGCCAGGCAGAAAAAAGGCAAATTATTCTCCCTTACGTGTAGGAGTGTATTAGGGCATTCTTGCATTGCTGTAAAGAAATACCTGAGACTGGGTAACTTATAAGGAAAAGAGGTTTAACTGGTTTATGATTCTGCAGGCTGTACAAGTGTGGCACCAACATTTGGTTGGCTTCTGATAGGGGGCTCAGGAAGCTTACAATCAGGGTGGAAGGTGAAGAGGGAGCAGGCATATCATGTGACAAAAGCAAGAAGACTGGGTGGTTGTGGGGAGGTATAACAATTTATAACAACCAGATCTGGTGAGAACTCATTCATTATCACAAGGACAGCACCAAGCCATGACCCAAACACCTCCCACCAGGCCTCACCTCCAACATTGGGAATTACAATTCAACATGAGATTTGGTCAGGGACAAACATCCAAACTATATCAGGGAGTTTTTAAAAATTTTTCTTATAGAGGTCAAGAGTGGAATTGTGGTTATTAGAGACTGGGAAGGGTTGCAAGGAGGAAAGTTTAGGGAGATGTTAGGTAATAAAGTTACAGCTAGATTGGAAGAATACCAGTGTTCTGTAGCACTGAAGGATGAATATGGTTAACAATAATTTAGTGTGTATTTTCAAAAAGCTAGAAGAGAGAATTGTAAAACTGTACAACACAAGGAAATGGTAAATGTTTGAGATGATGGATATGCTAATTATCCTGATTTGATCATTACCTATTGTATACATGTATTAAAGTATCACTGTATCCCATAAATATGTATAATTATTATAAGTTAACTAAAAATAGAACGAAAAATAATGAATGTAGATAAATGTTTAAAAAAGAAGGAAATTATCTAGGACTGGGATAAACAGATAATCCAAAGAAGGTAAATGAGATCATACGTGGCTTCCATCCCAACTGTCTGACCATTGACTACGGAAGACATAGTTTTGCAACTGGAGGTTTGTAGAGATTTATAGAGTAAGAAGTTGGGTGCACCTTTCTGCATCTGACCTTGAAGGGAAAAAGATGCCCTGTGTGCCCCCATGCATGCCAGGAGAAAATATGACATCAAAGGAAGCCATCAGAGACCCAGGAGGGTATGAAGCCAAATGAGGTGTCTACAAAGTCAGACCAGCAAATCTACCCCAGAAGGGGTGAAATTTTATAATTTTGAAACATGACTATTTATATACTCTTTGTATCCTATTTTGTACCTCTTTATACTGTAATATGGCTACTTTTGAAAATGTCGTATTATCTCAACTGTTCTGAGGGAAACAGGCTGTTTTCCACACTTCGGTAAGAATGGGAGAGGGTATGGATAGACTTACAAAGAAAAACCTCCAAAAGGAAGTGAACCCTAACTATACATGGCGGCTGCAGTGGGGAATGGAAAGTTTAGGATGGAGTAGGTGTTCAGAAACGTCCTCAAAACATCTCCCTGCCCTATGCCTTTCAACGAGAGTGCCCCTGTAGAGAACTGATTAAACCTTGGTATGTTGACCCTTCTGTGAGGTAAACAGAATCAGAAAGCAGCTGGTTCTATGATGCTCACTAGGAGAGCCTACTGTTTCAAAGGCCTACACAGACAGGCCTAGGAAGTGGATCACGAGATGTACAACACTGATTCCAACACCGAAATGCTTGCTCTCTGCTCTGTTCAAAAAGGGAAGCAAGGACTTACATGTTTATGCAATCATTTATTCCTTTAAGTGTTTTATAAATATTCATTGGCTACCTCCTAAACTTTGCATTTTGTGCCAATGGCCAGAGAAAGGCAGAGCTGCTCTGATGTGGTACAGGGAAAACTCAAGTCTTGCAGGGAGTTCAGAGACTCCCACTGCTTGCAAGAGAGGGAGCCGCTGCAGTTCTGGGTTACTTTGGCGTATTCAGACATGCAGAATTCTGCAAGGCCTGTAGGTGTATGACCCTCCATATGCTAAACTTCAGACAAACCAGGGCAGACAGGAAGCTGCTCTATCATTCAAAATGTTATTAACAGGTTTGGAAAAGATTTCTTCAGTCACTGAAGCCTGAGTATGAACATGAATGGTAAATATATATATATAGTAAAATAAGAAAAAACAGAAGTAATTTTCCATAAGAGAAAAGAGTAAACTAAAGGGAAGATTACAAGGTGAGGTGACATAAAAGAAAAAAACTGGACTTGGTAGGAAAATCCTGTTTTGCACTTACTATATTCCATGAATGGTATTAGGTCATTTTATATCCATTCGTAGGGCGATGCTTCAAAACAACTCTATTTATTCCCATTTTATCTCTCCCTATTTAACGATAGGTAAACCAAAGTTTATTTAGTTGGTTTAAGTAACTTGCAGAAAATCATGCAGCTAGTAAAGAATCAGAAGTGGAATTGATATCACATATATCTTCTATTGCAGAGTTTTTCCAGCATGAGCAGAAATAAAAAGAGATCATCCTCTGGTGTTGAATCTGTCTCTATCTTTCTTTGGACCAGTAAGTTTGGCTTTTGGGGCCTCAGTTTCCTTATGTTTAAAATTGTGTTCCCTTGGGTCTTATTTTAATTATGATTGAAAAATTGATCATGCTTTGGTTCTTTACAGAACATAGGTGGAGAGAAAAAGGGCAAATTAGAAAAGGCAGAAGTAGTAGGAAGAATGGGCAGTAGAAGGATACAGAGTAAGAGGTTAAAATGTTAGAAGAGGATTGAGAATTATAAGTTGCAAGGAGGGTAAAATTTTAAGTGTAGGCAGGTGTGTGTGTGCGTGAGTAGGGGTGTGTGTGTCACCTACGTTAGTATCACCTGAAAATGCTGGAAAACTAATGACAGACAAGTACTGGTCTGAACCCTGAACCCTGGAAGAAAGAACTGGTACACACACACGTACACACACACACACACACACACACACACACACCCCACACATCTCCCACATACCAATTACTAATCTTGAAAATCTGGGCAGGTTGCCTCACAAGGAAAACATAAAATGCAGAGGCTACTGTTAGCCAAGTGGCATTTGATCTGGTGGCCAGGCATGCATTCAGGGATAAGCTAGCTTTTCCACCCCCAGGACTGACATGGATTCCAGCAAGATTCTCATTTGCTTTAGTCCTTTTCTCTCTTCTGTAAAGTCGGCCTTCTGTATCCACACATTCTGCATCCACAGATTCAACCAACCACAGATGGAAAATATTTGGGAAAAAAAAAAAACAGTATAATAAAAAATACAAATTAAAAACAGTACAGTATAACAACTATTTACAGAGCATTCACATTGTATTAGGTATAAGTAGAGATGATTTAAGGTGTACAGAAGGATGTGCAGAGGTTTATGCAAATACTATGCCATTTTATATCAGGGACTTGAGCATCTGTGGATTCTGGTATTCTCAGGGGTCCTAGAACTAATTCCTATGAATACCCAGAGATGACTCTATAAATTCCCTTCCAGGAAACTCACAGCTGGGCTAGAAAGTCTTCTGCATCTATTTATCAAAGCAGAACTTAAAACACAATCTTTTCTGTAGTGTATGGAAAATTAATCCAATTCTGACAACTTCTTCTCTTTGGATAGTCCAAATTCATCTATTTACAACACTATCAAAACAAATGAAATGACATTATACTCCCAACCTTTTAAGAATAGGAATCTTCAGTACCTCCAGAGGAACACAAGAAATACCCTTTGGGTGTGACAAAGGTTGTTTATGCTCTGGGAAACCCAGTTAAATGTCTGGAACTTCTCTCTGGCATCCCTTACTTCTGTGGCATTAAAAAGCTACCTGAAATTATCAGCATTTTAGCTCCTGCTTATAAGTGAGAACATGTGATATTTGGTTTTCTGTTCCTGCATTAATTTGCTAAGGATAATGGCCTCCAGCTCCATCCATGTACCTGCAAAGGGCATAATCTAGTTCTTTTTTATGGCTGCATAGTATTCCATGGTGTATATGTATCACATTTTTGTTTATTCAATATATTATTGATGGGCTTCTTAATACCTGAGTGATGAAATAATCCACACAACAACCAACCATGATACAAGCTTACCTGTATAAGAAACCTGCACATATACCCTCGAACTTAAAATATAAGTTAAATCAAAATAAAACTACCTGAAATTTACAATTGCTTGAATTCTCAGACACTTGCATGTAGACTTTCCCCCTCTTTCTTTAGTTTAACAAGTAGATGGGAAAGTTTATAAACACATAGTACATATATTATTTTTCATGGTTGGTTTAAAGCAGTTTAAACATAATTTTGACTATAATTATTTTAAATCTCAAACCTAAATTCAATGGTTTTACTAATAATATTTGTGGGTTGCTTTAATTATGTCACATATGTATGATTCATTTATTTTGTGGCCTATATACATGAAAACACAACCAAAATAAAAATTATCTTTGAATGACATTGTGGGACCTGCAATTTAGTGCCACCCATACAAATGGAAATAATGTAGGATTTGAACTAATCCAATGTTTTTAAATGGGCCAATTTAAAGTTGTTGTTAAGATGCTCAGGTTTTGAAAATTATGACATCAAATGCAAAGAAGAGCAATCATACAAGTTGCTACCAGGAAAAGCATTCACTTTTTACTTTGCAGCTCAAATCAACATCTACATGACATTCATGTATTTATAAGCTCTAAATCAGTGCTGCACAGTGGGGGCGAGGTGGGAGACTATCAGAATCACCCAGGAAGCCTTTTCAAACTACACCAGTCCTGCTCTCCCTGCGGTCCCTCCTCCCCCTGAGATTCTGCCTGGATGTGTCTCTGAACTTGAGCAACACCATCTGTTCACTTACAAAGAGGCATTTTTATCTCCAAAAGGGCAGGTTTCTGCACATGAGTCTCTAACATGTATAGAAGGCAGGGAGGGGAAGTCCTGAAACATACATCAATAACATAATCTCCCAACTGAATGCTGACATATTAGAAAATGGATATGTCTATAATATTTTCTGAGTGACATATTCAACTGGTTAGCCTTTGTGCTAATGAGATGAAAATTGCTATTTTAAATACACATATAGGTTAGTAAGCTTCATTCTGCAAGTTTTCTACAAATTCAGGCTTCATTCTTGGAAATTTTCATAAATGCAAGCATTTGTAGAATTAAGTAAAAGAGTGTGGCAATGTCAGCTCAAATCAACTAGTGCTATTAGAAAAGCATGGTGGGTGAGTACATCAACTTTCTATCATGAGGAATAAGAAAAGCCATTCTTATTATACACACATTTCCCATCGGGTGAATTCCTATGAAAACCATGTCACATTCCCTTGAGTGTTTTCCCCCTTTAAGAAATATTGTGAACATTTGTAGATATTGTTCTATTCTGCACAGAACTGACCTTGTAGGTTTCCTTTGCTGCAAGTGTTATCTTGAGTTTGTGAACATAAGGCATAAACATAAACACACACGCTGCTCACATTTTTATGTTATAATCACATAGTTGAAGCATTTTCTTCTATCATGCTTTTGCCAATTTATTTGGAATATGGAATATGTTGAGGTTTTGAAACTAAATATTCATAAAGTATATCATTTTGAAGAGTAAAAATATTTGAATGGATGTAGCATTAGATCATTTATGAAGTAAAAATACTTAAAATGTTACAAATATACAGTCATGTGTCACTTAACATCAGGGATACGTTCTGAGAAATGCATCCCTCGGTGATTTTGCCATTGTGCAAACATCATAGGGTGTCCTTAGACAAACCCAAATGAAATAGCCTACTATACACCTAGGCTATATAGCATAAGCCTATTGTTCCCAGGCTACTAGCCTGGACAGCATGTTACTGCACTGAATACTATAGGCAAATGTAACACAATGGTAAGTATTTGTGTATCTAAACACATCTAAACACAGAAAAGGTACAGTAAAAAAAAATACAATGGTATAATCTTATGGGACCACTGTTGTATATGCTGACTCTTGTTGACTGAAACATTGTTATTCAGGACATGACTATTTAATAGAACAAGCCATTTATGTCTGTGACATGACTAAAATATTTCTGAACCATCTTTTACAAACAGGTACTTATTTAGTGAATTATAATAATAATTTTTTAAAGCTCATATTTATTCATGTTCACTCTATCCAAGCATGGTTATTAGTGAAGTAAGCAAATGAATTTGTTTGACCTATACAACAATATTACAAGGTAAGTCCTACTATAAAGTGGCTATGAATATCCCAATTTATAGACAGGGACAGATAGCTTATAAGCAGCTCATGAAATTTTCTGTAGTGACAAAGTTAGTAAGGGACACAGCAGGAATTAGAAGTTAGGAGGCATTTTTGCTTCAGAGTTCATGCTCTGAAACACTTGACCACTGTAGAGGTGTGCTGGTGCCCCGTGGCTCATCCCTGTGTTGAGTCTTGCTAGCCATGCAGCACACGATTACTACCCATACCCGTAGCTTCTACCAGCGTGGAGATCAAGAAAATTACTATGGCTTTTTAACCGGTATTACCTCCCGTGTCCTTTTTCACTAAGGGCATTCAGGATGTCTCTGATGCAAAATTGCCTTCGATGCTCAGAATGCTGAATAGGTTCCTTTTAAAAAATTTTTTTCCAGGGCATATCATGTTGATATAAGGTGATCTCCTCCTCTTAATACACAGAGTTTCCCTTGACTTAACTGGAAGTTTCTAGAATTCCCTCCCTATTAAATACACCCCATGGACAACAATAGAAACAAAGACTTCTTTGCTCTTTGGAGCAAAGTACTGTGCTACTTTGCAATGGAGTAGGTGATGATGATTTAAATATTACTACAACACAATAAAATCGTTCTTGAGAAGCTAGCTAAAAGTCTAGAATAGTAACATATATAAACAAGCAGGCAAATCATTGCAAGGCATTTATTCTTAAAAATATCTAACTTGTAATATTTTCATAAATTATACTGTTGGATCGCCCACTTAATCCTGCTCCATAATACCTGGCTGTTTTTGGCTAGTGGGGTAGTGGCCCTTGTGGATGATTATCTGAACTATTGCTTCCTCACTATTTAACTTCATCTCATTCTTTGGGGACTTGTATTTCACACAGTTCTGTTTAAAATACCTCTAGAAAATTCTCCCTTGAATTGTTTTACTCTTTCTTTCCTTCTCTGTATTTTATATTTGTTTTCCTCCATGTGATGAGAAAAATTTATTTCTGTTTTTACCTTCTTTGTTCTTTTAATTTAATTTCTTAACATACAGCAAATAAGCAAAAAACAGCTACAATCAACATAAGGCTAGTTAGTGGAAAAAAATCCTTCTATTTCCAATTGAAATTAGACATGAAACAAGAGGAATGGCTTCACAGTTTGGAATTGTTGGAAACGACATAAAATGAACTTAGAAATCTCCTTAAAATCTTTACCCTTTTTTCCTCATTCTTCTTTATGTTTTCTACAAGTACAAAGATCAAATGTCTTGCTTTTGCTTTCATTTAACTATAAGTTATATTTGGATTGGATTATATATGCTGTAATAGCATTGTTTTCCACATAATGACACATGATTAACAAGATTGTGTGGGCTGAATTCCAAACCATAATTTATGGCATGTTTCTGCAGGATAAGGCACAACACATTTCTAACAATGAAGTTATAAGTAAATTTAAAAAAAAAAAAAACAAGTAAAAGATTTCTAATTGTAATAACTGATTTAGGTTACATATTATAAAATATTATTATTATTTATTTATTGTTTTACTTTAAGATTTTTATTTTTAAAAGATTTATTGATTACCTTCTCTGTGCCAGGTAGAGTTTTAGGGACTTTGAAAAGCAAGTAGTATGGCTATGTATCCAAAATGTTGGTGAGTCATTACAGTATTTCTTGAATAAACGATTTCAAGGCCCCATAAACACCAGTAATCCTAAGAAATGAATGTGTCCCACTGGCCCTTTAAATCTTATTTTTAATTCTTTAATGCCTTTAATTAAGTTGAGGGTGGCTTACTGTTTCAAGTAGTTTTTCAGGGTTACATAATTTATTCTTAATTGTATCATGAATATTTAAAACACAAATTTATCATCCTGTGTTCTGGCAGTAGTAACCACCATCCCAATTGGCTATCTTGTATATATCCCCTTTACTCATTTTCTGCTTACTACTACCTACATCCAAGCTCTCGCTGCTTCTCATCTTGATTGTTGGAATATACTCCTAAATGGATACTCCATGATTTTTCTTCCCACTTTAGTCCAGCTTGCACATTGCCGCGAGAAACGGTCATGGTATTACCTCATTGCCCAAAGACCTTTGGTCACTTCCTATTCTATGCATAATGTGGGACAGACTTCCTAGCAAACCACAAAACGCCTTGGAAAAAATAGCTTTATCTTCCTTTCCAAATTTTCCTCCCAGTATTTGCCTGCATCCAGATAAATTCAACTTCAGATCCCAAGCTGACACTAATTTAGCATAGGCAAGTTAACCCAAACAAACCTCAATTTCCTCAAGCTTAAAATGAGGATAATAATGATACCACTTCATATATAGTATTGTTGTGTGTATTAAATGAATATTTATCTCTCTTTATACAAAACAAGGTGTTTGATTAATGAGTATTCAAAAATGTTAACAACTATAATTTTTATAAGGATGATGATAAAAGCATTAAGCATGATGCTTTCTGGCCTCCAACCTAAGTCACTCAGTATTTGCTATTCCTGTGCTCCTTTTGCCTGCTGTGGCTCCAGTTCTTTCTTCTTCCCAACTCAGCAAAAGCAAATTCTATTTATCCTTCAAGACCTGGGTCTAATGTGCTTTCATTTAAGATTTCACTGGTTCTTCAATGTGAAGTAAGTGTCCTTTCCTCTCATCTCCCATAGTGATGTTTCCGTAACTCTCTCACTGCACTTTTCAGAGTCAGCCTATTTAATTCTGTAGTCTGTCTTATTTTCTATTAGCTTAGTGGTACTCTCAGGGAGATTGTCATTTTATTTATCTTGAGCTTAATCTGAGGACATGATTTCTCACACTAGGCACATTAGACACCTCTTGCTGCAACATTGCTGTATAGAAAATTAACCCTGAGCTCGGTAGCTGAACACAAGTACCTTATTTTTCTTGCTCATAGGTCATTGGCTCTGATGCAACACAGGCTCTGGACTCCAGACAGCAAGCACAAGGCTCCAGGCTGCGCATCTCTCTATGTGTCTCTTATCCACCTTAGTTTGGTGGTTAGACATTAGAACCTGGAAAATGTTCTAATGTCTTAGGACTAATGGTGACAACACATGAAAATGAGTAGAGGTATGCAATGGGAGCAACTGGCACACTGTAGCACCTGCCCAAGATCACTGGTCAAAGCAAGTCCCATGGCTCAGCAACCATCAGTGAGAGAGGAAGCCAATATGACCCACTGTGCAGTGGGTGGTCCTGCAAGGCAAAGTGCAAAGGAAATAACTGGGTAATTATGTTACCTGGAAAGGAGGAAAGACTAAAGAATAGTGCAACCTATCATCCTCTGGTCGTTCTAGAACTGCTTTTTTAAAGGACAGGAGTTCCCTGTAGTGGTCTTTGGAAAAGCAGGTCTGAGGCAGTGAGGAATCATTGACTAAGATTTTAGGACAGTAAAATGACAGGTTTTACATATTAGAAGGTCTTTCTGGGAGGTGTGGAGAGCATGGACTAGAATGTAAAGGCAAACTAGCTACTAAGGAAATAATTACAAGACCTCTCAGTAACAAGCAAATATATTGTGAGGCTGTAGGGCTGGTGATAATGGGATAGATCGTATAGCTCTTTAAGTAGTGAAATTGGATGGACTTATAAAATATTAATTGAATAGGTGATGTGAGCAAAGGAGGGAGATACTGACAGTAGCTCCAAAGATTATACTAGGGTGGTATCATTCATATATAGAAAGCCACATCACTAATACTATATTTTTCAGATGATTATGTAAGTTAAGTACAATAGACAATATAGAGCATATCTTACCCTAATAACATCTTCAGTGTAGACATATTACAAAGCACTTTCAGACACCTTTTATAGTCACAGGAACTTTGTGCATTCGTATTGTTACCGTTTCTTGTAACAAATAAATTAAAGTGCAAAGAACTTACAGGGATTTCTGAGCAAATAACTTTAGATAAATGGAGACTAAATTCATGTTTCCTGATCCAGATTCTTCCCACCATTCCATTATGTATTTTATTTCTTCCATCTGTAAAATGAGAAAAATGACTGTGGTCTAACTTGGCAGATAAATTTAAAATAAAATGAGATATTAGAAAAGCTCTGGTGAGCAATAATTATAATCTCTATCTCTAGTAATACTCTTCTAAATTAGATATTCTATTATTTTCCTTATAGTTTTTATTGACCTTTTCATTGTTTCCTCCCTCTTGTAGCAGTTACAATATGCTACACCAATGCAGAAATCACATTGGATTTTATTTATCTCTTCCTTCATTTCTTCTTTTTGCCTTTCTTCTTTCCCTTTCTTCCTTTGTCCCCTGCATCCTTTCTTCTTTCCCCCCTTTCTTTTTTCTCCATCTTTCCTGTTATCTTTCCTTTATTTTTGCTTTGTTTCTTTTTTATAAATATCATTTCTACCATCCAACTATAAACTCCATGAAACTCTACCTCAATGCTACACATTTTTTTCCAAAAATTCAGTAAATACACTTCAGTGAACTGAATAATGGAGTCCTTTCCATCTTTCTATTTCCCAGTGTGATAGAAAACACACTCACCCCTCCCCTATTTTGGAGACTCCAGAGACCGAGGCAGGAGGATCACTTGAGGCCAGGAGTTCATGGCTGTCATGCCCTATACTTGCACCTGTGAATAGCCAGTGAACTCCAGCCTGGGCAACATAGCAAGACTCTATCTCTAAAAAAAGAAAAAAAGAACACACTTTCCTCCCCTTTCTCCCTTTTTTCTCAACCAACAAACTATTTTTCATTTACCTATAATTATTCAAATCCATCCTCAAATATCCTGTCTTAATGTCTTTCTTTCTGTGCCTTCCCCTTGTTCCTCCTCTCCAAAACAGTTGTGTCCAACTCAGATGATCTGGCCAACATGTACAACACCCTTCTCCTTCTCCACCACTTGTGATTGATCTTAGGGGGTTATTTGACAGACCATCAAGGAAATGGAAACTACTTGGGCTGAGGGCTTCCAGAAAAGTTATGTGGAAGGCATCTAGGCTAGTTGCAGCCCCTCAGGCCTGTTCCGCCTTCTTCTGCCTGAAAAGTGAAACATGACTCCTGGAGGTGGAAAAGCTATCAAGCAACTGTGAGAATGAAAGCTGTACATTCTGGAGTGTGGAGCCAAGCCATGAAAAGAGCATAACTGAGCTTCCACGGTGGCCATCTACTGCCTACTCCCAGGTTCCTTATTGTTAGAGATAAATACAGCCATTGTGTGAAGCATAGTATTGCTGACACACAAGTGTGTGTCTTACTTTTACATAAATCTTCTTCCCAGGCTCCCATATCCTTATATTCCCACAATATTTTTGTCTCTATTTAAAATCCTTCTGTTTATTCATTTATGTTGCCTGTTAGATTCTGAGCCATTGCCACACAAGGACTACACCTCATGTATATTTTTCCCTAGGGATCCTAGAGTGGAACCACAATATAATAGGGGGGAAGTGAAAGTTTTCTGAATTGAATTGAATTGGACTTAATTCTTTCAGTCAGTTAATGGGAAAAGCAATCTACAGGGGGTTGGCTCTCTTCAGCCCTTCTTAACTAGTGCTCTTCTTTTGCTACAGTGGTAACTCATCCGGCTGCATATACCACAGAATAGGGATTTGTTATTTTTCTGCCCTACATCCATTCTCTTTGGCATCTTTTTCTTTTTTCTTTTTTTTTTGTATTAATCATTTTCCAGTGTATCCCTTTGGACAATCCTTTATCCCCACTTTCAATCCAAGTTTCCAGTTGGCAAATATTGGCACATGACCCAGGCCCTGCCTCTCAGTATATGCCAAATATCTGGCCGTAGTAATTACCTCAGTTGTGAGTATGTGGCCCAAGATAGGCCAGGGCCATAATTCTGTATTTATGTTTTGCCATTTGGAAATGAGTGTGCTTTGTGTTGAGATTGACAATGATAAAGACAATGTAAACCTGGAGGTGCTGGGAATCCCAGGATGGAGATCATAAGTCTGTGAATGAAACCAAAACAGAGGAGAGCATAACCAACATATTGAGGGTGGGGGAAGTACTAAGTCCCAGGAGTGATATTTAAATGCATGGGTCTAGGACATGATCCCTCAAATCAGACTGTCGCTAGTAAATACTGTGTGTGACCTTGGGCAAAATTACATAACCACTCTGTTTCCTCATTTATGAAATGGAGATAATAATGGCACTTTCATTCAGTTATGATGATTAAATGAGATAGCACATGTAAAGAGCTTAGAAAGTGCCTGACACGCAGTGACAGTAAATGGTATCTATTATTAAATAGATATTTCTTATCCATGGTTTTTGAGTTATGTACAGTGATAAATTATCTTTTTGCTTAAGCTGGTTCGGGTTGGGTTTCTTTCACTTGCAACCAAATGGGTCTTATCTAATACAATTAATAAAAAGCTTAAAGCCCTAGAGAGTTTTGGTTTATGACAAGTTAAATCTCTTTCTCTGGACTAAGGTAGGGAAGGAGGATTGAATCAACTGAATCTAGACCATCTGGCTCTCCTTAGTTGATGTCTATCAGTAACATTATGTGAGGACTCTGAACTCCCAACTCGTAGGAAAGGAGTTTTCCTCATCACCATCCTATTTATTCACTAAAATCCTCTTTCTCCTATGTTGCCAGTTAATCCAGCTAATAATATCCCTGCTATGGAGATTTATTTTTAAAAGTACACAAAACATATAAAAAGTGAGGAATCAAACCTATAAGGAGAGAGATAAAACGAAAGAAAATATTTCCATAATTAAAATATATGATCAGTTGTTTTTGATGTAAGCTTTAAACTGGAAACTTTTTCAGTACTAGTTCCGAGTAAATGATATTATTACTAAGCAGCCTACACGCTAAATAGCATACTTTTCTTGGTGTAGATTTCTGGAGGGATATGCAGGGGATTTGCATGCTTAATTCCCATTAGCACCTGTCACTGGGATTTATTATCCCAGAGTTAATTCTCCATTCACTGCAGCCAAGAAAAAGAAAGCCCTTGTATATGGATTTAAATGAAGCTTTTCGTTTTTCAAGATGAGATGAATTTCATGTCTGTCCCTTAAACACCTGCAGTATTCCAACCCTAAAAAGTCAAATTCCAATAAATTTTTGTTGAAAATTTGTCAAAACTTGATTTTACTCAACAACTAGGAAAGCCTACTCATAATTTGATAACTTGGGAGGCTGAAGAGGAGAGCAAGAAGGTTTAATGAAGGACTTAGCTCAGTTTTAAATCCATTGGCTCTGATTCGGTCCATTCAATATTCAGTAAGTATTTATTGATCACCTGTTATGTACAAGGTATTGTTCCAGGTTCTGGGTATAGAGCACTGAATGTATTAGAAAAAAAAATTCCTCCCCTGAGAATTTTATTGGAGCGTGTGTATATACATGTACATATACATATATATACACACACACACATATATGTACATATATAAAATAAGTGTTATATGGAAAATCAAAGTCGGCAAATAATACTTTGGATGATAGATTGTTGCTATTTTAGGTAACTTGGTCAGTGAATGCCTCCCTAAGCAGTGTCATTTGAGCCCAGATCTCGGTGACATTAGTAAGCCTATTCTCAGGAGCCTACAAAACACTATTATTTCTCTCATGAGGAAAAAATGTGATGATCAACAAAAGTAGGCAGGATGTTAATCCACAAGACAAGTTTCATCTGTATTTGTAGATAGCAGGAAACTTGCCTGCTGTGTAAAGCTGATCTATTGCTGGTGTTTTTCCTGTCCTTGGTGTGGTGTTGTCACTCTCCTCTTCCTTTTCTACCTCATCACTCTATACACTTCTCAAACCATTCTCCTGCCATCTTTAGGCTGAATTTCAGTATTTAACTACATTTCCTCTTTTAATCTCTTATTTGTTTTAAGGAACTAATTGCATGTGGTATCTGTCACTGAGTACCTCAATGCCCCAAACAGGAGTAGGTGACTATTTCAACCTTCTTTAGCTGTCCTAGACTTTGAGGAGTCTTCCCCATTGAGCTTTTTGGGCAGGAAATCAATCAATATTGATTGAGTACCAACTATATATCAGGCTCAGTTTAGGAGCTGTGGTTGAAATAATGAACAAAGGCAAAATCTCTGTCTTAAAACAGTTAAATTCTAATGTAAGAAGACAGGCAATAAAATTGTAAATAAATAAACAAATAACTTTTGGATGTTGTTGATGTGATGGTGAGTATGTGTGGAGATTTCTTAGTATTTAAGCTGTTGTCCTTCTTAGTAAAATTGTACATACAGATAAGTATAATAATAATCCCTTGTGAAGTCATTCTCAAAATACTTGACAAGTTATTAGTGGCCTCAATACACCATAAAATATGGTAGCCGCCGGCCACATGTGACTATTTAAATTAAAATTAATTAAATAAAAATTTCCAATTCACACTAGCCACATTGCAAGTAGCCACATGTATCTCATAACTACCAGCTCAGAAAGCACAGATATGAACATGTTCTTCATTCCAGAAATTTCTGCTGAACAGCACTGGTCGAGATAGCATAAGGCTAATGGGAATTTTTCATGAACGGTAAGAACAGCAGTTTACAATTTTGGTGTCAGGCATTTTACATATGTTTAACTTATATAATCCTCAAACAACCCTGTGAGATAGTTCCTGTTACTAGACCCATCTTACAAGTTAGGGAAGAGAGGCACCTAGCTTTAATGCTCAATATCAGTCAAGTAATAAGAAATGCTAAGAACTGAAGGCAGACAGTCTCGTGCCAGCACCTACCCTGTTGTCAAATATCATGATATCTTGGTATGGAGAAGATGAAGAGAGTGAAGAAGAGTTTTGTGTGGTGGACAAAGTCTCCACAGAAATAAGAAGTGGCCGGTTTTGTCAATGTCTTTGGCAAATACTACCTTTCTGGATCTCCCTGATTCATCCAAGATAGGTCTTATTGCCTAGATGGGGCTGTGCAGGCAGAATCATAGAATGCTAGAACTTAAGAGAACTTTGAAACTATCAAAATATTTCACAAATGAAGACACTGAGACATTCACAGGTTACCTGACTTACCCAGGGTAACCGTAGTTATGACCACAGCCAAAATTAGACCTCAAGTTTCCTGCGTGTGTGTGTGCATGTGTGTTTACACATGGCCCCGTTGGTACCAAGAACATAAAATTCCCTGATGTATTATTAGTTTAAAGATATGCTAATCTTGGGAAATGGTTTTCTTTTTCCCAAAATGCTGTGTCTGCGTGTTGATCTTTTAATAAATTCACTTTCCTTTTGTCTAGTCTTTCCTTATTTTACCCACCCAGTCTTGCATCCTTCCTTCATCATGACAACAGGGATTCACAACCCGGCTACGTAGACAATTATTTCCCATAGAAAGGTAAACAAATTCATAGCAGCTCGAGTTCTTACACACACTATTAGAAATTTGAAAAACATGTTATAGGCTCCATCATCACTTTGAGTATCTACAAATTTTGCTTTGCATTTTTTTTCTAAGAGAGTTTCTTCCTTCCAGTATCGCCTCACCACCCCTGTCAGCCACCAAGATGCACGCAAAGAAAGCACTGTTGCAGAATGAGTTTTCATGGAGCTTTTAGTTTCTGTTCCACTGCAAAGGGGTCACACGCGCTCAGAACATAAAGCAGTCTGACAGGCGCTGACAACCCCAGGACAGCAACGGGCTGGAGCACTGCAAAAGCTTCATGCCTTCTTCCCCAACCAAGAAGGACTTCAGTTCGAGCCCGCACCGGCTTGGTCAAACCCAACACCCGAAGTCTTATAGCGAGTCCAGTCCCAGGGAGTACGGCTCAAGCTTTGCCGGCGCGGCGAAGAAGGTGGCAGGCGGCAGGCTGAGCTCCACTGGACACAGCCAAGTGGCCCAGGGCGCGCCCGCTGCACTCCTGGCGTCCGGGTCTGGCGCACCGCGGAAGGCAGGCGCGCGGCCACTCTCCACAGCCGCTTCTTGCTTCTTCCTCTGGTCTCTCTCGCCTCGGCTTCAGCGGGCAAACCCACAGCTGATCTCCACCTTCCGCCCTGGGCGCTGATCTCTCTCCAATCCTTGCTTACATAAGGCGGGCGGGCGTGCTCCCGCCCCCGGTTACCCCCCAGCGGAGTTGTGCTGCGCCCTCTACGCCTCCTTGCCGAGCGCCTTCGCGCACCCGTGCGCCCTACTCTAGGATGTGACCCTCCTTGGCCACCCAGCAGCGACAACCGGGACATCTCTCCGCCGGCGTGAGAACACTGAGATTGGAGACCAGAGCGCCTGACGGTGCCCAAGCTTCCTCCCTCCCTCCTCCTCCCACTCCCCACTTCAACCCCCACCCCCACCCCCGGTGTCTGTGTGTGTTCCTCACAGGCGAGGGGACCCGTAGAGCAGTCCAGACTCGGCGTGCGGCGGAGCTGCGGCTGCTCCTGCTGCTGGGGGGAGCGGCGGAGGTGGCTGCCTTGCGCCTCCCTGGACTTCCCAAGTGGGGGCAGAGCAGTCGCTCGCGGGAGACGTCAGTTAGAAGGCATTGGAAAAGAGGGACCTTCAAACTCCTCCTCGGCGTCTCCTCTCCTCCCCCTTTTGGCCCCTGCCCTTGGAGAAAGTGGAGTGTGGCGCTCGGTTGTCGTTATTTCTTCGGACTGCTTCGCGGTGCACGGATTCAGCTTCTGCCCAGTGGGGCTTTCCTCTGTTTGCGCGTCTCTCTGTTCCCCCCCCTCCCCCGGCACACCTCTGTCTACGATGAGGAAAGGTCTACGGGCGACAGCGGCCCGCTGCGGACTGGGACTGGGATACTTGCTGCAAATGCTCGTACTACCTGCCCTGGCCCTGCTCAGCGCCAGCGGCACTGGCTCCGCCGCCCAAGGTAAGGGGGTCCGCCAGGCTCCGCGGCCACCTCCCTTCGCTTCTTCCTTCCCTGCTTCCTCTCCTCCTCCCCAGTTCTCCTGACTTCCTCAATTTGCCTCGTTGCTCTCAACTGGAAACCACTCTAAATTCCACTTTCCCAACTAGTCAAGAATCTTTATTTATTATTATTATTATTATTATTAATGTTTAATCTATCTTCCGAGATGGGCACGAATGGACCGGGGACGAACGGGGTGTGGACACGCATCCGATCCGTCTCCATACGTGTGGGAGCCTGGGGTGTCTTGTGCACTTTCAGCACCGCACATGCACGTTGTTGCATATTGTACACACAGAGGTTTGGAGAGACTCTCGGTGCGGGTCGCTCTGTGATATACCGTAGATGCACCCCGAAGCGCATGATGCACAGAGGCTCCTCGCGCTGTGCCAAGGCTGGGGTAGCAGGATCTTCACTGAGTCTCTGAGCACACTAGACCCCGAAGGGCGCTCAGCTAAGGAAATGTGTCCATTACTGTCAAGGACTCAAAAGCATCCGTCCCCCTCGCCTGCTGCTTCAGGTGCTGTGGAAATACACAGCCCACCCGAATCCGCGTACCCGGCTGGAGGCAGGCCCGGGGTGTGCATGCCTCTGCACTCATACATACCCCAATTCATGTCTGCCTCCCACCAGGGGACGTAGAAATGAAAATCCCAGAGCTCTGGGGGAACCGGCTGGTTGTTCAAACCGGATCCGAAACTCCCCGGGGTGGCCGACCAGTTTATAACTCTGACATTTTAATTTAACGCCTGTGAGCTTTAACATAAGTGACCGGAGCCCTGGGCGAAGCCGGGTTGGGAAGTGTGTGGCCGGGAGTTGGCGATGGGTAAGGGAGGAGGGGAGGCTCAGGAGCTGATCGCCCGGCTCCCTTCTTGTTCCCCTAGTTTGAAGTGTTAGCAGCAGCTCCCAGCCTTCCAAGCCAGGGAAGCTGACTGGAATGGAGCGGAGAAGAAAGAGCCAAGGCTGACCCCTCTGCGGTCTCTTTCGGGTCACCTGGACCCCAAAACTTCTGGCCAAGCCCAACTCCTTCCTGGGTCTCTCAGCCCAGTTCAGTGGTGATAGCCGGCTCAGGCGAGGCGGCTCAGGCGAGGCAGCTCAGCTTTTCCTGGAAAAGGAGAGGATGAAGGAAGCTTATGCAGCATTCAGAGGCAATTCAGGGATTCTCCCCTCACTCTCGGTTACTATTATTTCCAAATTTGGAGAGTAAAGGGAGGCTCTACGGTAGCCCCAACTCCCCAGGTGATGTTCAGACACCCTAGGGGTTCCGGAGAGCATTCCCTCTGATCTTAGAGAGGCGCTGGGGATGGGGGTGGGGTTGTTGGAAGTGGAGGAGAGCGCCTAGCATAGGAGTGTGGTCTGGGTGGGGAGGTAAGTGATTAGCAAGGCTTTGTGAATTAGCGATAGCTTCTTCGGGAGTAAATTTTCCTGCTGCCCTGCTAAGTGGCCCTGCTCATAAATCCTTCCTTCCCTTCTCGCCAGATGCCTCCCATCCCCGAGGTTCTGCTCTTGTTTTCTTATGCACACTTCCAGAGTTCATCTGTCTGTCCATTTAAAAAGGAATCTCCACCAAGAATCATAGCTTGTAGATTTCCTAACATTGATAACAAGTTCTCAGGGCGCTAGCCAGGGATACTTAGAGGGGGGTGTTTGGAAGCTTAAGTGAACAACCTGATGAATAGTCGTGGAATCAACCGCATGACTCCCTGTGGAATTCGCCTGCTGTTATTGGGCGCACAAAGGACTGAGCCATGGGGGTGGGTGGTGGGAGAGGGGGACGGGACACGGTGAGAGAACTGTTTGGGAAAAGGACAAGTTAAAGTCCCCAAAGATGTCAAACAAGAGATAGGATTCCTGCTGAGAGCTTACAATAACCAAATTAAAAAGACTGGGTAGAAAAAGGATCAATAAAGATAATCAAACAGGAGATTGTAAATGGATTAATATTGAAAGAAGAAGGGAGAAGAGATTAAAAAGAAAAAATGCTTAGGATAGACTGTTTTCCTCTTGCACTTTTTATAGAGTAGGCAAGTTAAAGATTAGAGACCGAGTCTCGTCTTAAGTGGAAAAGGAAACGTACTCTGTTGGGTGTGTGCATTTCACTGCAGTTCTTGTCCATTTCGTTTATTTAGTTCCTTCAGTGCTTGATTAGCAAAATTTTTGTTTGAATCTTATGGTCTGTAAAATGCACTATTCTACCACTTTTATCTTTGTTATCCTCCATGTTCCAGGGATACCAGTTCTTCCTGTGTTGTCTGTTAGTTATCAAAGGAAGGATAAAGCACCAAACTCCACTATCAGCTACTATCATCATCACTGCAGTACATTACCCCAGCCTGTTTATCTTGAGCCACTATTAACACTTTCCTCTCAGAATCACACATTTTATAAATGGTCTGATGGTCAGACCTCCTTTCCCTTCTTCTTCCTCTTCTTTCTCCTTTCCTTGGACTAGAACACTAGCCCATGCCCTCAAGGTATGATTTCCTTGTGGTGATGACTTAAAGATCCGAATGAACTATTTCTTATGAATGAAAGTCCAAGTGCGATTAACATGGGAAAGTTAATTTAAGCACTTTACAATGTGGACAAGGTTTTCATTCTGTTGTTGAAGTACTGCAGAAATTAGAAGTATGTATATATCTTCAGATATGATCAAGGAAACAACAGATATTTAAGATAAAACATAGAATAGGCATTATTTGTGAATGTACTGAGTTTTGTAACTGCGGGTCATTTTAAATAGGTCCTTGGGAAATTCTCTAGGCTGTAGGCAACAACTTTCTCCTTTCTGGCTATGCCCTAATTGTTTCATTCAGGATTGCTGGGAACTCCTAGCTCCAGGGAATTTGCAGTGTTTCTGACTTCCAAGAATGAAAGATTTTACTAGTAAAAGGCAGCGTGTGTGTGTGTGTGTGTGTGTGTGTGTGTGTGTGTGTGTGTGTGTGTGTGTGATCAGTGTGCTTCTGAATTAGGACCCTCCTAGTTTATAAATGCATTTTATCTGGGCTACACAGCATTGGTATGCTGCTTATCTAGCACCAACTAGTGTTTGAGTGTTAACACCACCAAACTCAGGACAAAAAATTACTGAAGTCTCTAATCAGATTGGGATAATTCCCTATTATCTTAACTGATAGTTTAAAAAAATATATATGTCTTCCTACAAAAGAGTAAAAATTCCTTTATGCATGTTTGCATATTGGTGTGGTATAAACAGACAGTCAACAATGAAGACAACTAAAGTTCATTACAATTCTGTCGTATACGTTTCCGTTGTAGGAGTACAGAAAATTTATGAATTCACATTAGGAATATACAATAAGGAAAAGTAGGCTAGTTTACTTCTGTTTAGAAAAATACTTTTGTGTATTCTAGCTTAGAGAATGCTTAAAACTTCAAAGAATAAACTTTCCAAACACTTGCAAAGAATTAGGAATCATTAGATTATAACTGACATTTATTGACTCCCTGTATTCTGGATACTGAGGGTAGAGTTAATTAAGACAGGGTCCTCAAATGCCTCCTATTGTAGTTTGGGAGCTGGTTGTCCTAGTCAGAATTCGTACAGGTCTATTTTAAGCAACCCCCCTAAGGACATGAACAGGGCATGAGCTCTACTAAGCAAACCCTCTTAGCTTATTTAGAATTATTGTTGAGACTTAAATATAACTGTTCTCTAATGTATGCTAGGTTCTCCAATTAGTGCAAACAGCAAGTGTGCTCTATTAGGCCTTAACTGCGTTTAGCACTTTTCTGATTTAGGTCATGGCTTTGCAGGAGCAGCAGAGGGAGTCACTCTCAGAAGAAACATTAAAATTACCGGCTGCAACCACTTCAGGAAGATAATGGGGAAAATTGTGGGGTTTGAGATTGAGCCAGTGCTATTGCCTTGCAGTTTTAGCCTACATATTTTTTTTAGTTTGACTTTTGTATTTGTGGCAGTTAAAAACAAACCTGTTCACATTTCCTCACAAATTAGAAACAATGTTTTCTTTGGATAAAGCATAGTATTAGAAGTAAAGTTCTTAAACAATTATTGTGCACTCATATTGCATCCCAGACTGAATGCTGTTTGTTGGAAACGGAATGTAGCGAGGCAGTTTCAGCCCTACAGGAAGACAGAAGTAGAATCATGGAATTATAATTCACTTTCTTAAGTATAAAAGCGGACACAGGTATAGTACTTTCTGGATTCAAACATCTGAAGACAGTAAACATAGGTCAAGCTAGGATTCTAATGTGAGTGGTGGTGGGGGGTTCTAAAATTTCTACACAGAAGAACTTGGGAGCAGTGATTTGGCTGGAAGTTGTATGTTCTTGAAGCTCAGTTTGCGTTGCAACAGCATTTTACTTAGATTTAATGCAAGTTTCATCTGGCTCTGGGGAAGCACGAGCTAAGAGCTGTTAGTGGTATATGCCCATTCTGTCAGTTAACACAGTGCTTACCAATGCTTCATAATACTGCTTCCAGCACCTCCAGTTGTGTGACTATGAGCAAGATATTTAACGTTTCCGTGCCTTAGTTTCCTCACATGTAAAAATGAGGATAATATATACTACAGGTTACAATTAGAGCAGCGTTTAGCTCATAGAATATTAGTATTATTCCTTGACTTCCAATTCTACAAACCATTGGCAAAGAAATCTAGATGTAAAAGAAACTAAACGTCAATAATTTTGAACTCAGAGTCATGATAGCTGCTGATACTGCTTCCCCAAAAGCAAGAAATGGAGCTGTCTGAGGAGATGCTCCAAAGTAGATCATTGTAAACTCCTGAACAGAGCACAGTTCTCTGAACAGCCTGTGGGAATCTCATTCCCTTCCACAGCCTCTTTTCTTCCCTTTTGTTCTCTCTGGGAAAATTAACCTCCTATTAGTTCTAAAAATGCCATGTTAAGTCACTGCCAGTTAAGTCCTTGCAAGAAGCTCGTCCTTGACTTTCCGTTTTCCCAAGGAATATTGCAAGATAACTTTTCATAAATCCATGAGCACTATTACAGAAAAAAGGTACACCCCAGGGTTTCTGATAAGGGTTTGGGGAAAATCAGACCTTTATGTGAATGTGGACAGTTTTTCTTTAAAAGAAAATGGACACAAGTGTATACTCTAAATAACATAATTGGTTTTGTGTTAAAACAAAATAAACAAAAAATAGGTCAACATGAAGGCAAAGCAAATTCACCAGAACCTTCATTTATTCAAACTATATTTGCAACAGGAAGTTTGGTTATCCTAATTTAAAACAGCATAGATACTCTCGATGACATATATTTTGGTGAAATATTTGCATTTAATTCTTACTGTTTAATGGTTATTGCTATTCTTTGCATGTTTGGAGCAAATGTTTTCTGTCAAACTTTTGAGATAAAATAAGAGATTTGTAGGGCATTTTATATTACTTACAGTTTAGATTTTTCGCCTACAAAATTGTCATTCTGCTTCTATTATTAGTTCTGGTTCTGCACTCTTTCTTTTTTAACCTGACTTCTTAAACATATGTATGGATGCTTCTTTGGTTTCATTTCTTACTTGGATTTGTTATTGCTTATGTATTTGTGGAGGAGGGCTACATGAATATGAGACCTTTGGTATTATTTCAGTATCTCTTAGCTCAAGGATGTTTTACTCACAGAAATTTGGTGCTGTTTTAGATGCTACTTTGAAGCAGAGTAAGTTTGCTTTGAGCGATATTCAAACATTAGTGTTTCCGTTTTTTCTAGTTTTTAAAAAAGAAACTCAGTAATGGGATAATTTATAGTTTCTCTTATTTTAAATATTTGTTATTTTCAAACTTATGGAGATTTTAATAAAAACATTTTATAGTAATACTTTTATGAGCTAACATGATCAGAAATAGAAAACTTTTTTTTTTTTTTTTTTTTATCCTATCTACCTCTATGGAACCACCAGAAGAATTTCTGCCTTTTCATGAAAACCCAAAACATATATCATGCTGCAGATATTTGGACTCTTTAGGAGCAATATGTTTGAAAATATTGAGCTGAAATTTCAGAATTAAAAAGTTTTGTGTTGAAGTTGTACTGTGGTTTTTCGTTTTGAGCATTGCTGCTCCCCCAAAAGTTGCTCACTTAGGAATATATAATGAGGTTTTAAAATACACAGAAGAATGTTTCCAGATTTTATAAGTACTTAAAACATACCTCCCCTTCTAGATGGAGTATATAGTGTTAAAGTTGCCATGACATTAATTAAGCTGAAGTTATAATTTAGAAAGTGAGCTATAGCTTTGAAAGTGCCAAATATGCAGGTATTTGTCCTTAGGTCAGTATAGTTTTTATAGCAATGAGCAGTGATTCAAAAGTGCTTTGTGTGGCAAAAGTGAAGTGTAACATCTGAAAACTCCCATGTTAGGGGAATACCCTCTTTTAGTTAAATAACTAAACACATCTCATTGCCAACGTGGCAGTGGAATGTGAGAGTGAGGGGAGCCAGGTGAAACTTCATTATACAGATATGCCTGTTAGAGTTCTTATTTTAAATACCAGTGCTCACAATAATCATATTAACAGATGATATTGATTACTCAGATTTAACACCAGAGTTACCAGTCTTACTTATTTTAAAATGTTGTGAGGATAAGGGGTTTTACCTTCATTAATCATGTTGTCATGTGGATCCTGTGGCTAGTTTCATTTCTCAGCAATTATGAGAGCTATAAAAATGCCTCATGTAGATGACCATGGATTATACCCCCTCCTAACTGAGGATGTGAAGCAACAGAAACTCCCTGAGCACACTTAACAAGTTCATTGATGCATGCTAACATTTCTCAGTTTTAGTCAATCTCTTAATTGATTACTTAATCACAGACTCCCTGAACTCTATTCTTATTTATTGTTTTCTCTCTCTTTTTTTCTGTTCGGAAGAACCACCTTATATGTGGATATTTCTTTGCAATAAAAAGAGAGTAGTGCTTGTTTATTAAAATGCATCTACAGTACAGTCAGAAGGGATATATCCATAAATAGAAATATATCCATAAATAGAAAGGCAGGTTTTCTCAAAATTTAAAAAACTTAGAGTATATAATAATATAAAAATGTAGTATAGAAGCACAGCATTTGTGGATAAAAGTGATCATTTTAAATTAATTCATAATATACATTCTCTTAGATAATAGAAGTTTAGTGCAATGTAATAGGGTACGTGATATAAAAGTATCTACTTATAATAACAAGCAAAAGAAATTCATGTACAGCAGTCCTCCCTTAAATGCAGGAGATATTTTCCAAGAGACTCAATGGATGCCTGAAAGTACAGATAGTACGGAACTCCCATCCACACTGCTTTTTTTCATTTGATAACCAAGATAACTACTAAGTGACTACCAGACAGGAAGCCTATACAGCATGGGTACATTGGATAAAGGAGTGATTCATGTCTGAGAGATTTTTGTCACGCTACTCAGAGCTCCATGCACTTTAAAACTTATGAATTGTTTATTTCTGAAATTTTCCATGTAACATTTTTGGACCACAGTTGACCTCAGGTAATTGAAACTGCAGAAAGTGAACCGCAGAGAAGCAGGGGGACTACTTTATAGAACTAAAGGTAAAAGGAGCAATTTGGGACTCTTCTATTCTCTATGAATTTGCGTATTTGTTACTTGTATTCAAATTCAATATTTTAAATAATTCTAATATCTTTTTGGAACTTCATATGGCCTTAAAAACCCTTTGAAGAACTAGATCAAAGATTATATTTTAGCCAATGGTATTCCGTAACTTTTATAGAAACTAAAAATGATAGTCAGTGACAAGAGCACTGTTATTATACATGATTTTCGGAGATCTGTGTTATTACTAATCAAAATCAAACAAGTAACCAAATTAGTACCACAACAAAATCTTTATGATTGGAAATACAAAGTAAATAATGGTAATTTCACTTTGAGCTGTATGTCTATGTGAAATACTTTGACATTAGAATTTCGCTTTTGATTAAGGGAAAATGATACATTTTATCTCACTGAATAAAGTGTTTGGCAAATATACACATTGTAGCCACCCAGTGGAAGTGCTCAAGTTTAGCAAGCAGCAATCTTGAAGTCATTCTAAATGAAACATTGATTATGGTGCCTGTCATTTTATTTAGCAACTTTCCTTTTTCCTTCTGGATCTCCTCTATAAGATGATGAAAGAATAAAGTTTAAAAATGTGTTAGGGATCAAATTCAAGGATTGGAGGCTCAGACATTTCCCGCTCTGCCTCCCACAGCCATCACCCACAGAGCATGCAGGGTGGTGGAAAACAGAAGCCCATTTCAGTAACTGCTCTCAGAAGCTGAGGAAAAACAGACATGTTCAAATGATTTATTTGTGCTATCTGGAATAGAGACCCTAGATCAGTATTTCATCATAATATTATTCAACAGGCCCTCTGACTTGAAATTTTTATCTAAATAGAGTCTTGATTTGCACATATTTCAATTAACATAGCAAAAGAATTTGGGAAGTATTTAAAAGGTATAAACTTGTAAGAAGTTTGAATTGTATTGGGACTATTTGGGCAGGAAGTGCTTGTCTGAGAAATCTAGACTTAAATCAATGGTATACCAGTATCCTCCAGGGGTTTTATAAAATGCTACTTCCTAAGCTACTCTGTTAAGTATTGTTGTCATTTTTATTTGTGTTTATATTTATACACACATATATAAATCTGTATAGAATTAAAATGACCACAGTGAAAAATGTTATAGTTTACTTACTATAATATGGTTTTTTTAAAAAAAAAAAAGTAGAAGGATGGCTAGGAAAAGTTTTGGCAGTAAGTATGTTTTCCCAGTAGCAAGGGAGAGCAGATAATCTTATTGGATTTATTAGAAATGATGATCACATGAAAGATACACGTCATTTTTTATTGAATTAAATAACTATGGAAATATTTCCTAGGAGGGTGTTTCCAGGCCGACTCTTAATGAAATGAAGAATGACAAGGAGAAGGCAAACATAGTTCCCTAATTCCCTGTGAGCATATATGTGCTTACACAAATTGTGAGTGTGTGTGTGTCTGTAGCTTTTTATGTTTTAGGAGCAGGAGTTGATTTTCAAACAGACTTGGCAATATTCTCAAAAAACCAATGGAGCCTATCAAACAAATGAAAAAACTTTTTAACTTGTAAAACAAATTCATAAAGGTAGTCAAGGACTAAGAACTCAGATTTAATCACTGATTTCTAAATGAAGAATTATATCTTACTTTTCTTAGAACGGTTGCCTTGCTCTTGGCAAATTGCACAGTCATTTCCCCAGTTTCCAAAGAGATGTTTCTGCCTCATTAGTGCAGTGGCTTATCTGATGGAAACAAGTTCTCTCCTGTCATCCAAGTGACAGAGACTAGGGGATCTCCACTTTCACTGACTTGTTTCAAAGCCGTGGAGGAGAACTGCTGTTGTTTTCCTACACGGTGGACTATAATTTGTTGACCAAAGGAGACTGTCGACTTTTATGCCTGCAGTGCACGCAGGGGTAAAATCCTCTCTTCACATTTATGAACCCCTCTCTGGGTGCTCTCTGGAAGAGACAGCATGTCCCTGGTAAGCACCCTACGTGAGGTGACCTCTCGTGTGGGCTGATTGAAGAAGAGGTCAGTTGTGCTGTTCTTCTCTGACCAGAATTCAGTGATGGTTTGTTTCAACCTCTTAATCAAATGAAGTTATGTTTGATTTTCTTGGATACCCTCAGATGCCGTATTGGTGGCTTTATTTCCAGGTTTATCCATTACATCTATTTAAAGCTTTATTTAAATGGATGAAGATAAAGTTAATTGGGAGGAGGGAAGGTTGTTGCTACTAAAGAAAGAATAAACATAATTTTATTCAGTATATAGTGATAATATGCTTCCCTACTTATATTCACTACTGTATTAAATGCAGGCTAATTATATGAATATTTATATAATACATCAACATATAAACATATATTGATTATTATTGTCATGCATTCCCACATCACTTGTCATTTTTGAACTAGGATTTTTAAAGTGTGTAAATAAATTCTAGGATTAAGCAAACTGTTTTGAATGTTTTCTTTCATACATATACCATTCATCGGTGACGTGGGGTTTTCATAGTGAAATATGTAGTATACTGCTAAGAATGGCAAAACAAATAATAATGCATCACACAGTTTTCAGATTACAAGTCTAAATACTAATGAGGGAGGTTGCCTGTTTAATGCTGAATGAAAGGTTAAAAAGAGGGTCTTAAAGATAACAGCGGACTCCAGAGTTCTTGAGTTTGTTTTGCATTCAGTGACAGTCACTAAATTAGGGAAAGGAATGTTCAAACAACACACTTGAGGAAAAGTGATTTTTATAGAAAGGAGCCATTTCTGCTAATAGCCAGTAACTGCACATAACCCCGCTGACATTAAAAGTCCATTAGCTAAGCCCAGTTTAAATAGCAGCTGATGCAGTGTCAGCTAAATGTACATTGGAATTTTTCATATAATGCAGTAATAGCAGTTCTATAATTTTTTTCCCCTAAAACTACGTACATTAAGTAAAACAAATGTCATCTGATAGTGGTGGCAGGGCTGCTAATAAACAGGCAGAGATTTGTGATGAAGCAAAAGTAACAGTCTATATAACAAGAAGATAATAAATAGTAGTGATTGTTTTTAAAGGGAGCCTTTGAGAAAAATCATATGGAGAAGCTTAAGCTGACATTCAGAAAGAGTTGTTTCCATAGAAGCACATATTAACATGAGCTACTTTGAGAAATTCACTTAAAGTGAAGTGATTTTTTTTTTTTTTTTTTTTTACTCTTAGCTGAGTGTCTAGTTTTTCAGTGCAGTTTGAAACTATACGACACTCCCCCCACCCCAAACTGTTATGTGTCTAAATGGGAGAGAAGGTAAGGAAATTAGAAGAGAGAGCAAGTAAAAACAGAGGAATGTGTCCTGATATTTTTAAGGTGATTACTATGATAATCCTTTTGAAAGTAGTATGATGCATTATTGCTGTCTGAAATGAAATTGAAGGTTGAAATGCCCACATTATTTTCCCCAAGAGAGTTTCTTATATGTACATTTTTCCGTCTTTTGAATATTTTCCAATCTTCATTTTAAACATCTGAAAGACAAGAAGTTTCACCGCAAATTTACACTAGTATCCAAAGATCATTAGTAAGTCACCTTAACATATTCTCTAGGACAGTGTTCTGCAACTATGAAGCCATTGTGGAGACAAACGGGATTGCTCAGTAATCTAATGTGTGTTGAGAACAGGGCAGTAATTAATCAGTGGCTGTCATGCTTAGACCACTATAAAGTATTACGAGAACCTCCATGCCGACCTTCCCCTCCCCTATTATCAGACCATTAGTGAAGCTCTGTACAAGTAACAACGGTGGAGCCCTGCTTAAGCATATGACCCCTATAGCTTGTGCATAAGCTTTGTGAGCATTTTCACAATGGTCACTTGAATTCTCATTATACTTTCTAGTAGTCAGAATTATTTATTCAATATTCTAACCAGAGGCATCACATCTTTTATTTATTTAGATTTTAAAATTAAGTCCATATTTCCTTATATATATATTTTTAAAAAACTCTCACAGAACCCATCATTTGTTGGAAAAAGAGAAAGCAAAGAAAGGAAAAGGAAAAGCTTACTCTTTACTGTAGCGGGATGGCAGAGATCTCCCCCTATATTAATAGATTTTCATACATGCATTTCTTAATAAAATCAAGAGGTACTCTTTGGTGTTGTTAACTGTTTTAATTCAGTTCAGGCCACTGTAAAAGCTTATTTTGAGTGAATTGGGAGCTTACATGGTCAGGGTTTGAGCAATTAAATTACTAACCAAAATCCCATTTACTAACATATTGCATGAGGGACTTGATGAATAATCTCATCTTTAGTATATAACTCAAACATTAATAACAGATGGAATATGCCTCAGTTCAAGCCATGGGCTTTGATTTTTAATTCTAAACCCATTTTATTTTTTTCAGACTCAAATATCTATTAAAAGTGACTATTTTCCATATGTTTTTCCTTTTGTATTGCATAAAACTTAATTCTATTGCAAGATGAATAAAGAATGTCATTGTATTTGGCCACATAATAAATTTACACACATCTATGAACTAGTATTATGAAACTGAATTATGTTGAAAATAACAAGATGATGCCAGACTGATTGAAATAGGACAATTATTACATTAGACTTTGGAATAGTTTTTAGAAAAAAATTACCCTGTTAATGTACTGTTACTTTCATGGATAACTTTAGAAGTGTGTTCTTTTCTTTCTGTATGAATGACATTTTAAAAAATATATGGAGTGGCCGGGCGCAGTGGCTCATGCCTGTAATCCCAGCACTTTGGGAGGCCAAGACCAGTGGATCACCTGAGGTCAGGAGTTCAAGAGCAGCCTAGCCAACATGGTGAAACCCCGTCTCTACTAAAAATACAAAAATTAGCTGGTCATGGTGGCATGCGCCTGTAGTCCCAGCTACTTGGGAAGCTGAGGCACGAGAATCGCTTGAATGGGAGACAAAGGTTGCAGTGAACCAAAATCGTGCTATTGCACTCCAGCCTGGGTGACAAGAGCGAGACTCAGATCTCAAAAAAAATATATATATATATACACACATTTATTTATAAATATATTTATAAATATATATAATATATATTTATATATATATAAATATATATATATAAATATAAATATAAATATATATTATATATATAAATATATATAAATTTATATTATATATAAATTTATATTATATATATAAATTTATATATATAATATATATATAAATATTATATATAAATTTATATTATATATAAATATTAAATATATATAAATATATAAATATATAATATATATATTTATATATGAATTTATATATTTTATATATAAATATATATATATACACTGCCAACACATTATAGTATGGATTGATCTTCACTTGATTATTTATTATTTATGCTTATAAAACTTTTATTAAAAGCATCTTTAATAATTTTCATTTTTTAAAGTGTATCATGGCTGTGTTTCCTTGAGTGAATGCTGTAAATCTCTCCTTTTTTCCAGCTTAATCCTTTCTTTCTTTAACTGCTAGAGAATTAAAAATGTATTGGATGTGTGCATGTATTTGTATGTGTGTGCGCACCCATGTGTGCGTGTTTGGATCTGATAATTTCCTGATATAGGAAATGAATCAAATTACTCTGAAAAAAAATTAAGATGTACAACCAAATGTATTCCTCAGACACCTGTGCTGGCCAAATACTAATGGCAGCCTTTATGTAAGTCTCTTGGTACAGGTGAATAAATTGTGCTAAAATATATGCTTTGCAAATTGAATACAAGTTAAAATCTCTTAGTTTCACTCCATATTTTCAAGGAGAAGATTCCAATAATAATAATAGTTACATCATAGAATTGTAATTAACAGGGTCATCAAAAGTGAAGAACTGAGAATAGCTCCTGGCACCAAACAACACTTAATGCACATTAGCAATTGTTGACGTGCTGTTTTATTCTCATCATATAAGTCTATGCCATACAATGATTTTCACTTGGCATTATTATGAAAATAATTAGATAAAAGAATGACAAAATTGCGTTCTGTCAGGGGTACCATCAGGTGAAAGAATGTCATATGGACCAATAAAAGCGTGTTGTCAAAGGTAAAATTCTTAAAATAAATTGGTATGTTTTAAAATCACATTTTTTTGTAACCGGTTAGGTTATGAGATTCTGATTTTATGATAAAACTCTTTGGAAAGTCAACACACTTTTGTTTCAGTTTCATGAATAAGCAAGTTTAGGTAATTTCTTTTTTTCTGTGCCAGGTTCTGAATCTAGAATATATTTCTATAAAATTACTACTTGATAAACTGTAATGAAAAAACTAAGTTGTGCTTTTCTCCCCTATACATTTGCTGTATTCATAAAGACAAATATAATTAGAAATCAGGAAGAATAGGAAACTTGTTACCCATTGCTAACATTTAAACTCTTTATAAAGGAAGAGAAACAATTAACCTTCCTCACTATATCAGAAATTTTAACACAACAAAGTCTTTACTGGTACTAATATAAAAGCAAAAATTAATTAAACTGAAATTTCCAAGCAAGGTCAAAGTTCTACATTTGCAAGGGGACACATTATTGTATAAGCAAAAAAGAAATTAATTAGGTACCCTATTGTTAAATATATATGTTGTGACTGACACATATTGCATTTAATAAAATATTCCTAAAATGTACTAATGAACAGACTCTAGCTAAACTCTATAGTTTCTAAAAGGCATATATATGTTAATCATGATATAATTAAGGAGAAGGGAATGGAAAAAATATCCAAAGATCACAGTTCTACTTGAAAATGTTTTCCAGTGTGTATTTGTAAAATGAAAGTGTACAGTTGCTTAAGTAACAACTTTATTTTGAAAAATAATATGAATAAAGAAAAAGCCTTTCAGCTACAAAGAATACTCATTAGTATTTGTCGTTGTTCACTGTGACATTTATATTCTTTAAAATGTGTCATTGTAAAATTTAAACAAGACAAAACATAAAAAAATCTTGTCCTCAAAATGTGTCAACTTGATAGGAAGAACATAACCCAAAATATTTATAACCCAAATTAATGCAATGGTGGACCTTTAGCAAACATAATGTAATAGATGCATTAACTAACTAAATAAACAAGGACAACTCAGTCACCACTTCAGGATGATACCCCCACAGGAAACATTTTAAGCAGGTCTATAAAACACCGATTCACTTGTAATTTTCTCTGTCCGAAAATCAGGTTAACACTCTTTTATTTTTTTAGCCCAACCCTCCTCCCCAACTTCCTCAAGTGCTGTGCTGCAGGGAATGTTCCACGTTTAAAACTCTGCAATCAACAGTGTGGTTTAGTCCCTACATAATTATAAAAATGTTTTATCTTTATAGGATATTATTCCATCTAAAGAATTCAACGGAAGCAACCTAGAATGCTTTTAATGATTGCTTAAACTGCTTATTTGGGGTTTTATGCTACCTAGAACATTGAATTTGTAGGAATTTTTATTTGAAGATTTCCAGGGAGGGAAAAACGAAACAACAAAAAATTTGAGACTATTTAGAATCCCTTCTTTCAGGCTGTACCTGTGTTGTTTTCTGATATAAAAACATGCTTCTCAAAAACTAATTTTCTGAATATTAAACTGTCTTAGGAAGTTCTATTGAATGATTACTGCCTTTTCTGTTTTTGTTTTTGAACTAACAAGAACGATATTTATTTTGTGCCATAATATATTATTTATTTGCTATTATTTCGTTGAAGTGTAGGAGACCAATTCAGAGAGCCAAGTTATTCAAACAAATAAAGAATTAAATTATTTCCTGGAGTCCCACATATTTACATGTTCACAAAATATGTACACATATTCAAACATTTGATGGTGTTGTGTTTAATGACATATTATTTAATGATATCACATTAAATGATAAAAATTGTTTTATCATTTAAAATATTATTAAATAATAAAATATTATTCATATCATTTTTCTTTTTTTTTTCTTTTTTTGACATAGAGGTTTACTCTTATTGCCCAGGCTAGAGTGCAGTGGTGCAATCTCGGCTCACTGCAACCTCCGCTTTCTGGTTTCAAGCAATTCTCCTGCCTCAGTCTCCCAAGTTGCTGGCATTCCAGGCGTCTGCCACCATGCCAAGCTAATTTTTTTTGTATTTTTAGTAGAGGCGGGGTTTCACCATGTTGGTCAGGCTAGTCTCGAACTGTTGACCTTGTGATCCACCCACTTTGGCCTCCCAAATTGCTGGGATTACAGGCGTGAGCCGTCATATTATTTTTCAAAATAAAGTTATTTAATGATTACATGATGTTACCTAACTATTTTTAAAATATGTCCATTTCTCCCAACTGGTTCACTGAAGAAGGTTCTTCCTGCTTCCTGTCCTTCCTCACTCTCCTCAAACCTCCACATTCAAGTCAGGAAAATTCTAAGAGACACCATCAGTAGAACTTTTTTCCTTAAAACCTTTTTTTTACCTTTACTAAACAGTTACTTTTAGAATATGATCTGAACATCTTACAATGAGTGACAGGAGTATTTGTGCTAACCCTCTACTCTATTCCCTGTCATTACAATCTTCCAGACCATGAACCCTCCCAAATTTGGCACAGACTGTTCCAGTGCAGCCCCAGTAGATGACATCCTTTAGGGTTTTCTCACAAGCCATCGTGCCCACTTACTATCAGTTTCGCTTAAGCTCTTTCATTTGCTATGAACAAGTGTTAATTCCTCAGGCTCCCTAGTTTAGATCTTCACCCCTTCTTACAGCAACCTTTCCCATCTCACAGGAGCACTCTTCTTTTCCCTGTGTCCTCAGTTGCTAGGCCAACATGATAAGTACAGGAATTGATGAGTTGATTCTGGTGTCTCTAGCACGTGATACAGCTTTTGGCACACAGCCAGAAGGTAACCAGGATTTTTTTTTTTTTTTTTTTGAATAATGTCGGGTGAATGCATATTTTGTTGATGCATAAATAAAGCATCTTGGAAGGACTTTGTGTGAGGACTCAGGGTGGTAAAGTTCATTGAAACTTTCCAGGTTCATCACTCACTTTTAGAGTTACTGGACAGAGCGAAGTGAATGTGAAGTCGTAGGTGGAAATCAAGACTATCTCAGGAGTGAGTGCTTCCCATCTCTTAGATTCTAGCTAAAAGGCCACTCTCCTCACCCTCAGAGATCCATCTCTAACTTCAGACTTTCTATCCTGTAATTTGGGACTATTAACTAATGAAGAACTTGGATTCTGTTGCAGTTGAGGAAATAAACCCCAGACAATTTGACAGGTAAGCATTAAGAGCACAGTTGGGCTCTAACTGGTTTGGTCAATTTACCTAAAGACAGAATTGGGAATTAAAGAGGTGTGCAAGTCAAACAGCACTGCAGTCCTGCCAGAGAATCTTTCCAATTATTCAACTGTAGAATTCTATCATATGGAATACTGACAAAATACATCGACTTTCAGGTTGAGTGATGAAATTTTGTTCTATATTGGGATTATTGTTGTGCCAAAAATCACCCCATGGCATATTTTTCATTTTTCTCCACTGTAAAGTCAACAAGTCTTGTGCAGGGCATGATGGTGTAAGTGTGAGGTGGTGGGGAAGGGTGGCTATAGGAACAGGGGTAGAATGGTAAAATAAAGAAAACTAAATATGTTTTGGAGTACATATTAAACCAAATGTTTCCCTGTAATTGACTATTATCTGAAAATTCTTTTGGTAGGACCACAGCCTATTATTTTTGGGCAGGATATTTTGATTTTTTGACAAGGAAATAGTTTAGTGAAATGTATCATTATAAGGTGTTATTGAATAAAATATTCTCATAAGCACTTTTAAGGTAACCAAAATATGTTATGGATTATGTTACACTGCTAGCAAAGAGGAAATTATAACAAGTAACTGCTTCTTGTTTCCTAAGACTTCAGTAAACACAGACCCAACTTGCCCTGAATAATTACCGCAGAGAGCTGTGCACTGGTCTTTAACTGGTAGTTGTTTGTAATCAAGCAGCCTGAATCTTGCTTTGACATAAAGCAGAGGAAGTGGTTAGGAGACAGACCTGTAATTATCAGCAGCAGGTGCCCATAATGGAATGCCAGAGAGATGTTTAAACATTACTTTAGGAGAGATTTCAAGACTGTCAATTTAGACCAAAAAACATTTAAGGAAAAACTGGCTTGCAAAGAGTATTAAAAGAATACTTCTCTGGAAACAAAGAAAAGTTTAAGAATCCCATTAATGTAAGTTAATCTAGTTTTTTTCCATACACCCAAATACTATAAAGTTATGAAATCTTAAAACAAGGCTGGATTCCACTTTCAGAAAAGGGATGATTTAACAACATTAGACATTCTGGTTATTAAAAGGTTTATGATGTAAACAAAAACTTTTGTCTTTAGTAAGAATCACATGAATATATTGAATGAATGACTCACTTCCTTTTTTAAACGAATTTTCATGGTTTCAAAGGTCCTCAAATCTTGATTTCATATTCATATATGACCAAATATATTTACTTGTCAATTGCTGAACAAAAATGCACCTTTCAGCAGCAGTTTTCAATTTTCACTTTTTTTCTGAAAAAAGTCCTCTCTAAATACAACTTATAAAGAATAATCAGCCATATGATAAGGTGCTGTATATTCAATAGAAACTTGTAATCATGTTATAAAGGAAATGTTAAATGTCAATTGATGATGCCAGCACCACTTTTAAAAATGCACTTAGTGTTGTTATTTTGATAGTGCAAGGTACTTCAATATTTCTCTCAAGCTATGCACTACTGTGGTTAGTATTAACTTACAGGAAATTCTATTGTATGAGGCATCGACTAAAGAAATCCAACAAGGGCCGGGTGCGGTGGCTCACGCCTGTAATCCCAGCACTTTGGGAGGCCAAGACGGGCGGATCATGAGGTTAGGAGATCCAGACCATCCTGGCTAACACGGTGAAACCCCGTCTCTACTAAATATACAAAAAATTAGCCTGGTGTGTTGGTAGGCGCCTGCAGTCGGGAAGCTGAGACAGGAGAATGGCCTCAACCCGGGAGGCGGAGCTTGCAGTGAGCCAAGATGGCGCCATTGCACTCCAGACTGGAGGACAGAGCGAGACTCCATCTCATAAAAAAAGAAAGAAAGCCAACAAAACATAAATGCTTTGGTAGTGTTTTGAATTTTTAAATGAAGAATTTTATTTTTCTTTCTTTTCCAAGTAAGAGTACACTTTTGTGGTTTTCTGTTGTGGGAGTGAATGAACTTTGTGGAACTGAATATCTCCTAATGCAGAGGGGAATCATGATATATCTGTACGACCCCATTCATTACCAGATGGCCTTAGCATACATTTTTGGAAATATTTATTTTCGTGCTTAATGCTAACCATATATTTATCATTATGAAAACAAGTGGAAAAGTCAATCATTCACTGCACTTGCCAGAAATGCCTTTAGCTCCCACAATAGTTATATGTCAGCATCTTGCCCCACTTAAAAGCAAGACATAAAATTTATTCTGGAAATTTACCAGGAGAGACCAACCCTCAAAAATATAAAGGAAAAGATCTCTGTAGCTAAATAAAAATAAACTTAAGTCACACTTGATGCATTACACTTAAGATAGCCCCATCTAAAACTATATATGCAAGTTGCAGAGGGTTTCAGTTGTTGTTCAAAGTGGACACCAAATACGGAAGACAGATTCAAGAATTACCTAAACTTCGGTGGATGAAAAAAGGAGTGTAAAATTTTTATGATTTGTAGTTTGTCTGCATATTTTGACTTATTTGGAATTCTTTTTTCTTAGATTAAGGAAATTAAATTAAGCCTGACATTAGGCCCACAGTTTATGTAGTTGTAACAAAGCATCAAAGTAATTGAATTCTCGCTAGGGAATTTTTTAATTAATTAATTAATTTTTTTTTTTTTTTTTTTTTTGAGACAGGGTCTCACTCTGTTGCTCAGGCCGAAATGCAGTGGCGCAGTCACAGCTCACTGCAGCTTCGACCATCTGGGCTCAAGCAACTCTCCTGCCTGAGCCTCCTGAGTAGCTGGGACCTACAGGGATGCACCACCCTGCCCAGCTAATTTTTTAGTATTTTGTAGAGATGGGGTTTGCCATGTTTCCCAGATTGGTCTTGAGCTCCTGGTCTCAAGCAGTGTACCCGCCTGGGCCTCCCAAAGTGCTGAGATTACAAGCATGAGCCACTGCACCTGGCTAGTATTTTAAAATTTATGTGAGTATAAATGTGACTAGAAGTATAGATGTGGAACTTCGAATATATATATATATGTATGTATGTATGTATGTATATATAGTGTATTCTCTCAAATCACAATTCAGTTTAGCTTTTTTAATGGAGGAAAAAAATCAGTACTGCTGAGATGAATCCAATTCTGGAAGCATTAATCGGCATATCCCATGGAGATAAATGAGACAGAATAGCATAACATACGGTACCTGCCTTTAAGAAACTTAAAATCTTGTTAGGAAGATAAAATATATAAAATCATAAGCTGGTCAACTGATATAAAAAATGAATGAAAATATTTTGGAAGAGATTAAAGGAGAGATAAATGTGCTTTGGTAACTTTCTGCTGGAATTAACTATTACTTAATTTTCAGGAAAAAAAAATCAAGCAACAACTTTCTTTGCCTTTAATAAGGATTGTTCTTTACTTAATTCAGAGAGGCTACTGGAACTGTTTTATTATAGCCATGCACAGTTATATCCTCTCTTTGCCTCTTTCCGTTTTCTTCCCCTTTCAACTTGAGAGCAAATCTTCCCTGGGGCCTCTCCTTTTAACAGCTCTTGTCTTTACCTTGAAGTGGGGAGCTGCAGAGAGCCCCTGTCTCTAATTTCTTGAGTCGCTCTCTACTTGGCTCTTCCAGGGTTAGACTACATTTCTGCAGCGCAAAATGAGTCTCCAATCCAAATTTAGCTGTTTTATTACATACTCTGTAGCTAAGCCACTTTAGGCCAGACATTACCACATCTCTCAGCAACAGAGTTTCAGTTTGTCAAGTTGTGCACGTTTGTTGTCTCCTTTAAAATACAGTTTTACATCGTTTAAAACTTGTTTGGATTTTGAGTAATGGTCTCCTTGGTCCCCTGTTGTTTACAAAATGATGTCAGTGCTTGAAGGTAAATGGTGGCAACGTTAGCTATTTCTCCTTTTCCTTGAAGGCTATATGAAGGGAAGGAGACCCTGTGCATGAATCTCCATGGGTGTGAAAATTGATAGAGTTAAGCATAAGCAGAACTACTTCAAAGTCAGTTATAGAAATTTCTATAATTAACTGGAATTCTTCAGGTAAGTTCATATCGAAGGGGCCAGAGGGCTTTGTATGAAAGATTCTGAAAATCAGATTTTAAATTCAAAACATAAGAATGTTTTTACCTAACAGCTTTCACAAATAAGTTTCAAAACATAAACGGATAGTTAAGAGATATATATTAATTTTAAATTTGATCATGTAATAATTTTTAGAACTGGAATTTCCTTACTCTGTAATCCTCCCACTAGTAAAAGCTTTTTGAACTTTTTCTTATGCCTTTTGTCATTTGGAAAAACTAAGAGTATTGTTAGAGTAAACAGTGTATAGGATGCCAATGAATATTTCTGAAGCTCTGGTGTTTTCTAGTTTTAGGAATAGAAATGTTAAAAACAAAAATGTGGAAGGAATATAGGGGAATAGTGTAAAGTGATTTTGCAATACAGTGTCACAGCCATGCCTGTGGTAGGCTCTTATTAAAAATTTCTCCATCGATTGCATTAAAAATACATGTAAAGAAGCTTCATATTACAGATTAATAAGAAAATCACAACACATTCCCTCAAATAAAGTTTGCATAATTCTTATCAAATTCCATCCTTTTCATTTGGCATAGAAATTATATGCCCATAAAAAAAACTTCATTTTTCTTAAAATAGGTAAAAATAGTAATTACAAAAGCAGTTATAAATATTTACTATGTTAAATATATATACACACAAATAGATATTGAATTGACAGTTGTATGATAGCAACGTAAAGACCATGAGGAAAGATAGAGGCTGAGAAATACTCCAATATTTAAAAAACCTCAAGTTTGCACAGCTTACCCATGAAGTATCAGGAGTCTTTCTTTAATTTATCAAATCAGTTTGGTCACACTAATCAGAAGTCTTGATTTGCAGTTGTATATCTTTGTGATTTAAAGTGAGTTAATTTATTATTTCCCAATAAATGCAATTTATTAAGCATGAAGTATAAAACAATGTCAAAGGCAGGAAAAAATGTTTCAAAATCCTAAGCGAAGTAAAATTAGGAAAATATTATTAATGGGTGTGATGCGTTTTTGTCGTTACTAATACATTTGGAATTGAAATTGACAACATTTCTTGAGTTCAGTTAATTTTTGTCATTGGATTGTAAAAGTAACTTGTTTGGGGATCTTCATTTTTAGGAAGTTTGTAAATAGGGTAAATGCATGGGTATATTAAAAAATTTAAATACAGACTTTTGAATTTGATCTTCAAAATATTGTCACTTAACTTGAAACTTTATCCTAAAAGCTATCATACTATGCCTGTATTAAAGACATGTTTTTGCTTTGTATTATTGGTTTTTTTTAGTGCTACATATTACTTTAATAAAATTAAAATTCAACTTTCAGCTAATTTTATTTATTAAGGACTTAGTAGAAATAATTATTCTTTTGTGTTTTTATTGTTACTTTGTACTGTTGGTAATATAACCATGTTAAAATCATTTTTTTTAAAATCCGCCTGAGTAGTTTCATAGCAATACAGAACAAAATTCACATTGTGAAACATATCTTAAATTTGGGCAATAAGAAGACCATTTATGCCCCATATTCCACTTTTATTTTAACTTTAATTCATTATACAATGTTTAGAAAATAGTTTTTTTTGTGGTGATTATTTAAATACTCTGGATTTTAATTTATCTTTGAAGACACGAATTAAAAACTTGATAGATAATGGAAATAAGACATTTGTATTACTTACTAGTTTTGTAAGTTTAACCTATTTCTGACCATTTTTTGTTATTGCTTAGTAGAGTTAAATTGAAAGTATAGCTTGACTAAAATTAGTGTAGAAGAATATTTCTTTACACTTTGTATTGTAAATCTTCCTTTTAGTGCATTTTCTTCAACAGGTTCAGTCTTATTAAACCTACATCTGTCTATCTACAGTGTTGCATGAAAGACTAGGTGCATTATAGTGACCCAGAGGTAGGGAGACCACATAATTTATTGCCTAAATTGGGCCATTTTTGTGCAGGAGATAGAAAGTTATTAATAATTGTTTCTTTACAAGTATAAACTGGGATTGTCTTGGGTAAACAAGATGGATAATCACCCAACTGGGACACTGCAAGATCATGTAGTACCTTCTTAATCACTAGGGGAAAAGTTAGATCATGCTCACAGCGAATTTGGAATTAAATGTACTATATTCTGTGTCTTTGAAAAATTGTTGCCCTTTCATGAGTGTGAATAAAATAATTGATTAGTCAGAACAGTTACCTTCTTGCCCATGTCAATTAACAGAGTATGCTTTACCTGTGCACCTTTAGTCTTTCATTAAGCCTATTTGAATTTTTAAAATTAAATGTGTTTTAGAAAGTAAAACAGTTGACTTCTTATGACAGATGATTTTTCAAAAAGCATAGAAATTACAATTTGTTACACCATGAACAACACAAATCTATAATCTATTTTGCCAGAGTTGATATAGCCCCTTACCTCCCATTCTTGTTAGCTTTTATTCCACCACTGGGAATTGTCATTAATTGACTGTCACATTTGAGTAGAGTAGCTATTCTATACAACAACAGAACACAAAACAGAAAACCTTGACAGTAACTTTCTGTAAAGTTTATTTGCTTGACACTTCCAAATCCAGTATCTTGGACTTCAGCAAGATATATTAGCTGCATATGTCTTTTTTTTTTTTTTTTTTTTAAGAAGTAGGCTTAGCACACTGCTATGAAAATTGAATATGGGTTTTTTAATATACTATCTTAGGTGAGAACTTGAGTATCACATTTTGAGTTACATGTTTTTCACATCTTTTTCTTGTGGGATTTACAAAAATCGTTTGATTAAAAATTTCTAGAATGAAAAACACCAGAATAAATCTTAACTGAATAGAAAGAGTGAATAATGATACGTACCCAGAGTCATGAGTTTCAAAACGTAGTTCTGCAAACTTATAAGAGTATATGATTGGAATTTTGCTTAAAAAGAATTATAAAGCAGATATAATTTATTTTAGTACTTGAGCATTCCTAGGTATTTTAGGCAGAAGAATAAACTTGAGGGAAACAATTAGTTCTATTTACTCAGTTAGAACTAATGCATTAGGCCAGCAACACAGGGGAGTGCATTCTCAAAATTGCTGCTCTTATGTATGTTAAACTTCCTTTTGGCATTTGAGCTTCCAAATGTATCCCATCAACTCTGTGTGCAGTGTTTCTTTTTTTGACAGGAGCATTTGGAGGGAGGGCTTTCTCTAATTCAACCAGGCTTCGGTGACCCACTAATTTGGCATCATTTTTAAAAAAGAACAAATGAGAAACTGAAACCCAGATGGGGAACTGACTTGCCTGTGTTCAGAAACTTGACCTACCCAGAACATATATTTTACAGATGAGGAAACAGTCCCCCATAGAGCCCAGAGTTCACACAGGTGTTAATGTAGAACTGGGGCTATAACTCATGCCCCTTGACTCCCGGTTCCAGCTGCTTTCTACCACGAAGCACTGCATCTTCAGCTGCCCCATGCAGATTTATATTGCATGCCTCTGGGTCTTATGCTTCCTTGGCAAACCAGGCAGTCACAAGCTCCAGTGCCTACTGGGACCAATGAGTTACATGAGTAAATGGGCTGAGTGTAGGACAACAGATTCTGCTGGGAAGTGTGGTGAACTGGAGAGCACACGTCCTGTCTAACACAAAAGATCTCACTGCAGGAATATGGGCCCAATATGGTGGCATTCCAGTTTTCCAAGAAAAGCCAGATCTCAATTTTTATTTTAAACTTTTTACGCAGGACAGGCCAAAGAACATGCATGCAGGTGGATATTTGCCAGCTGCCTGATAGATTGCAGCCTCCACTTAAGTGCATGTTTCTTATCTCCCTAACAGCAGCAATCATAATTGTCCCTGTTGCATAAAACATGCAAGGCATCATTTATGTCTTATCTTTTTTAATCCTCACAAAAACCCAGAGAAATGTTGAAGATGAGGCACTGAGGCTGTACCAGTTTGAAATAATATGCCAAAGTCAAACTTAGCTAAATGCAGGGTTAGGATTGAAATGTAGACCTGTCTGATCCCTCAGCTTTCAATCCTACCCTAACACCCTTAGCCTTCCTGATGCTTCATCCATTGCTGATTGAATTAAAGCTACCAACAAATCTATAGAGTTTTCCAAAGTCCATTTCAATTCAACTTTTCCAACACATTTTAAAAAATGTATTGAATAATCACTATGCAAAAAGTATTGTGTGCTCTGAAGAGGACCAAGATAATTTCTAGAATTTAAATCACTTCTGTCATGTATTAAACTTCTAACTGCTCATTTTGTTGGCTTCTACTTGGGTTGACATCTATTTCTTCTTATTTTTCTTCCAGGAAAAAAAAATCAATAAATTATTTGTGAACTTTTTATAGAAATGGAGTTAAAGCTTTTAAAATTTTTATTAGGGGACTGATACTTTTGACATTTATTCCTAAAAGTAACATTGTTTGAATTATTTTTATTATGCATTTGGTAATTGGAATGCTAAGTGACTATATTTACATGTGATTTTTTTGTAGTGTATGGTTTTAACGGCAATTGTAAAAATTATTTTGTTATTAATTATTTTGTTCTTTCAACTTCCAACATAGCAGCAGCCTTGTCACTTTGGTGAAACTAGCAGAATAATTTTTTGAAAATTAATTTCTAATATTTTTATTATCTCTCTCTCTCCCTCTCTAGTACAGCCATGCATTCTTTCGCAAACTATACCCCTAATCAGTTGCATAGACACATTTCATTCCAACTGCAGTCGAACTTTTCGTCTATCCTAGTGCCTGTTTCTGCTACATGCAGAGATGATCAGTTATGTCAACAGAAAGGTGATGGGAAATCTCTAAGGAATGGGCAAACAGTGGATGCTGTTACTTTCCTGTCCTGATCTCCTTTACTGGCCCAGTGCACACATCCCCCAGCTGCTGTCCTGTTGGCGGCTAAAGGCTTACAGCTGCCCCCTTCTCCCTTCTCCAAGGAATCTCCTTTGACTGAAGCAAGAGCTGCCTTGCCTGGTAGGTTTCCTCAAGGTGAGAACAATTCTGTTGGGCAGTTCATGCTCCAGAGGCTCCAAAGGCTTGGTGAGGCTGAAGCTTGCCTCTGATGAAGACTACATTCTTGCTCAGCCCCTCCTCTGCCCTATCCTGACCATCTCACTCTCCCCCTCTCCTTGAGGGTGTCCGTTGGTGAGTCACCTGCACAGATTCCCTCTGTGGAGCTCTTCTTTTAGGGAATCCAGGCAAAGATAGGACAAAATACCCATCAGTATTGATGAAACACACTAATTTTCTAGAAAATGTGCCTACAACTGTGGGGCCCTTTCTTTTCTTGTGCTTTGCTCTGGTCACCGGCATTGCAGAAGACCAGAAACCACAGGTCTTGGAGTGTTTGAATAGAACAATTATGAGAACATGTGACATAGAATACAGGATAGTCTCCCCAGCAGTTCCTAACACAGATAAAAAACTCACGATTAGGAGAAAATATAGAGGAAGAAGAAGAAGAGGAAGAAGAAAGAAGAAGAAGGAGGAGGAGGAGGAGGAGGGAAGGAAGGAGAAAGAAAGAGGAAAGAAAGAGAAAGAAAGAAAGAAAGAAGATTAAAGATTAAGATTAAAATGCTGTAATGATTTCAAAAATTATTCTAAGGATTATAAAGCCCTTTGTATTGAAGGTTAATGGTGATAATAGAATCTACAGAATCTACTGTGATTTTAGAGGTTGACTCTCAACTCTGAACTTTTAAAGACTGATTAAAAAGTCAGGACACTTTTTTTTCACCATAGATTTTTTAAGCTTTGTGTGTGTGTGTGTGTGTGTGTGTGTGTGTGTGTGTGTGTGTGTGTAGGTTGTTTTTTCATGTTAACTTCTTCATAAAGATGAAATTGTTAAAATTTTAATACAACCTCTCATTCTGTAATTTCTCTCCTTCTCTCTTCCTCCCAAACCTCTTCTCTCTCTCCCTCATGGCTCTCTCATGCACACCTGTGTTTGTTTTTCCTTTTATACCTTCTTTCAGAATAGCTTTCATCCAGCCTAATCTATTTTTACTGAAAGAAATATTAGCATTGCACTTTAAAATCAGTTAAAGCTCCTACCCATTTGTAGGGTACCAAAGTATGAACAACTGAGGATGTTTTATTTTAAATTATTTTATTGGAAGGCTATTTTCCAAACTTTTAAAATATAGAGTATTAGAGTATTACTTAATATTTAGAAATGAATAATATAAACTATACCTTTATACAACGTTTAAATAATGTCTTTTTTCACATGCAGCTGTTCAGCCAGGGACTTATTTGTAGATGATCTTGGAAAATTGAATACGATTTACTATATATGATTATATTAAACTAGAAATAAATTAGTGGAAGAAATGTGGTCATATTTTTTTCAGAAAAAAGAACTGCACGTTTCTGACATTTATTTTCAGTTTGATATTCATTAAGTTGAATTACACAATTTGTAACTGCCAGTTTTCTCATTCACCAAGCCAAGACCACATTGAATGATAAAATTAAATAGAAAATTATGTTTACTTTTTCATAATTGCACTCATTTAGTATTATCTCTTGCATTCTGTGATATATAAAAATGGATAGGAACTTTAAAAAATATACAATAATTTCCTTTTCAGAGACCACATTTTTGGCAAGTATTTTGGAAAGTTTATGAGTATCTACATAGCTTTCTCACATTTTTCCAATGGATGATTGCTATGGACTGAATGTTTGTGTCCCTCCACAACGTATGTGTTGAAACCCTAAGTCCCCAATGTATTGGTATTTGGATGTGGGATCTTTGAGAGATAGTTAGGATTAGGTGAGATCATAAGGATGGACCCCTGATGATGGGAATCAAAGGCCTTATAAAAAGAAGAAGAGGCTGGGCGTGGTGGCTCACGCCTGTAATCCCAGCACTTTGGGAGGCTGAGGCAGGTGGATCACCTGAGGTCAGGAGTTCGAGACCAGCCTGGCCAACATGGTGAAACCCCATCTCTACTAAAAATACAAAATTAGCCAGGCATGGTAGCACATGCCCGTAATCCCAGCTACTTGGGAGAATGAGTCAGGAGAATCGCTTGAACCCAGGAGGCAGAGGTTGTGGTGAGCAGAGATCATGCCATTACACTCCAGCCTGGGCAACAAGAGCAAAACTCCGTCACACACACACACAAAAAAAAAAAGAAGAAGAAAAAGAGGAGGAGGAGGAGGAGGAGGGGGAAGAGGTGGAGGAGGAGGAAGAGGAAGAAGAAGAAGAGGAAGAAGAAAGAAGAAGAAGGAGGAGGAGGAGGAGGAGGGAAGGAAGGAGAAAGAAAGAGGAAAGAAAGAGAAAGAAAGAAAGAAAGAAAAAGAAAGAGAGAGAGAAAGAAAAAGAAAGAAAGAAAGAAAGAAAGAAAGAAAGAAAGAAAGAAAGAAAGAAAGAAAGAAAGAAAGAAAGAAAGAAAGAAAGAGAAGAGAAGAGGGAGAAAGAAAGTATAAAAGAAGAAGAGACACTAGACCTCTCTGTCTCTTTTTCTGTATGTACTAAGGAAAAGCAATGTGAGGATATAACCAGAAAGAGCTCTCACCAGGAATCTAATCATTCAGGCACCCTGGTCTAGGTCTTGAGAACCATAAAAAATAAATGTTGTTTTAAGCCGCCTTGATTATGCTCATTTGTTATAGCAGCCTGAACCTATTTAAGACAATGTTTCTTGGAGGGGTACTAAGAGAGGGGCATCATTATTTTCACAGGCTACATAGGAACAGGAGGTACTCAGGTTACAATAAAGAGCATATACTTGATAGTTTTTCTGAAAAATAGTTTTTAAATGTGGCTTTCTTGATGGCTTAAGAAATTGCAGTTTCTCTTTGTTCCATTTTAGTCATTTATCCAAAGAGATAATGAATATCTCCTTAAGCAAAAGTATTTATATCAGAGTTCAGATATAAACTTCCATCATATTTTTCACCGTTATGCACTTTGGGGCTTGTCACACCAACTAATATAACCTGACAAGTACAATGAGTCAATCAGTGTTAAATTAAAAATGAAAAATATAAGTGTTGAATTTTACTCTTGACTTATATTTGAATCTTACATTAGATAATCCTTGTCTTTTAAAATTAATTGGATTGTCTTGAAAGAATGACACAACAAAATATCAGTATACCTACAAATATATTTTATATTCTATTTTTAGAGGTGATGTGATCTGTAGAAAGATCTAGAGATCTCTTCCTAGGTTGAGTATTTAGAGACTTGATAAGCTCTGTGACCTTGGGAAAGTCATTTTACCTTTGTGGAGGTTCAATTTCTTCATTGATCTCAAAGTGTTTGGAGTGTTGCTAGAGGTTCCTACATACTTCGTCTTATCTGAAAGCATAAGAATCCATCTTGCATTGCTCATTGGATGGTTTTGTATAATTCCCAATGGTTCAGGCACTGAATGTCTGGGTTAATGACTCTTTTGGGAGTACAGCTTCTTCATTATGAAGTCAGCATGTTCCAAAATGTCTTTATAAATCATCTCTATTAAAGATGCAGGCATTTGCAGTTATGCAAGACAAAAATACCTTCAGCTATGTTAGCAGTTTAGGTTTGAAGGAAAGTAGGGCAGACAATGGGAGAAATGGGAAATCCATAAAAAGTCTTCCCTTTCTGTTCCCTTATGCACACTGGGCAATTAAAACACATTTAATGAATACTCTTCCAATTAATTCTGTCACTTGTATTGACAAAGGAAAGTGTTTGCTGTGAGGCAATTAAGCAGGTAGGTTGAATTTACTTTAGTCCAATGAGTTGCAGTCAAAATGTTGCCCAATCAGCAGTTGAAGTAGGAAAAGTTTTTGTTTTTGTTTTTGTTTTTAAAAAGAATGTGTTAATGTGTGTTTATGTTTGCTTTCTTGTTGAAGTGTTCTGAGTTAACAATGCAGTGTTTTGGGCCATAGGGCATAAATAATGGCGTTGGCATAAACAACTTGGAATAGACCCAAGTTGAAATCAACTTGGGTCTATTCTATGGGTTTATTAAGGGGGAACATCATTTAATCATTCTGGAATGATCAGAGTGGTGTGATGGCCTCTAAAGAGGTCTCTGGTTTCCCCTCCAGATGGATTCTTATTCCTCTGGGGGCTTCAAGGCCATGCTGACCTTATTGTAATAGCTAGATACCGGGTCCTACTGCTCAAGGGGCCTCAGGTGTCAATTACTACTCCCCTAGAGTTTTTTTTCTTAACCCATGCTTGCAGTTTAGCAGACTACTCAATTATCATAATAAAATTTTCTTTAACTCTCTATACTCTATGTCTTGAAGCAACGTTTCCCAGATGTTGATTTAACCATGAAGCAAGTTTCTCAAAGTGTGGTCCATGGAACACTAGTCATGAAAGGTGTAATACCTAATAATCCATAGAAATAGAGATTTTCTCTAGTCAAGTCCCTGCCCAACCCCAACTCTGAGCTTCAAAATGACATTCAAATAAGACACTTTGGGAAGTAATACTTTCACTTTATTCCGATCTCTCTAGTTCTCCAGTACCAAGGCACCCAAGTCAACATATTTCTCACTAGATCCTCCTTTAAAAAATATTGTACAAGCTTACTTATAAGGACTTAAATATTTGGGGAGCAACCTCTTCATCAAAGAGATGTTAATGTTTTATTTAATTATACTTTGAAATCAAGTAAACCTCACACAAAATAGATCTTGTTTGATTGCTTCTTTACAAATGAAATGAAAATATGTATCTTAAAGATAAATGCCTGAAAAGCACTTTTAAAGTGAAATGATTGTTATTCTGCATATTGAAGATGATGTATAAATCTCTTCCAAGGTGAGCTACTGGAGTTGCACTTAATTTCCTAGACCTTCCTCCATATTTATCTATGTAACATTGGGACTTCAGATAGTTTTCTGTATAAATATGCATAAAGTCAATTAAAAAATACTTTGACTATATTTTGCAGCATAATTATGAAATCAGGTTTTTCCTTTTATGTTATGGTTTTACAGAGTTTACATCTTCTCATTGTATATGGAGTCTTGTCTTTAGTGACCTCTTCTTTAGGTTACCCAATTAACAGATAAATGGGGTGTTGCTAGAAGAAAGGGAACAAGGATCATCTTTTTGTTCAATGTAAATATTGGGTGCTAGATAGTCCATGATTTATTTGGAGTGAGAAAAATGGGCCTTGTTTGTTCAGACACTATCCCCAGTGACACGTAGGCCAAACATAAAGGAGATCGCCTACCCTTAGTTCTGGAATTCTGATGGAGCAAGGCCTTCTCTCTGGTGCTTTATTAGTTCTTGGACAAGGACTGCAGGGTTATGTTGAATAACACATTCACTATCTCAGTCTTTTTTCCTCATTAAGGAAAAAAAATTCTGCCATAATGTGATCCATGATTAGAGTTAATGCAGTCTCTAACGTCTCCCAGATGTTTTAACGTCACTCACGTCACTTGCAGAGTTTATAAATGTGATTTGTCTACTGGTTTATTCCTTTTTGTAGCAAACATTATCTTTCCGCTTGAGAAAAAAAAAATCTAAATCAGAGACTCAGTGAGTTACTTAACATAATTTACAGTGTGTTTAGAAACAGTGCTAAAATGCAGAGTATGTAATCAATGGCACATTTTCATAAAGAATGTATTTGCACTTCGTAACAGAAATGTGATCATGCCAAATTGACCAGATGTCTCTTCTTAATGGTATCCCTTTTTTTGGTACTGTGCCTCCATTCCAGCTTTTCATGTCCATAAAATATTTTCCGTTTTTTCAGTACAGGGTTGGAAATGCTGTAATCCCAACCTGGAAGAGTATATCTTCGCAGTATTGGGTTACAAGTTTAATTTTCAAAATTGTTCTCTTTATCCTGATTTTTTGGGAGCGCTTCAATAAGGCTCTCCTCTTTTGGTTTAAGTTTCTGCATATATTGGTTCGGTTTTTAGTTTTGTGTATATGTGTTTATGATACAGACGGGACCCCCTGTTTTTCCTTTCATTGTGTGTGCTAGGCACCATGCCTCAGGTAGTCAGATATTTATGCATAGTCAGCCTGACTCCAGTATAAGGTCAGTGGGAATTAGAAATCCCCTAATTTACAGATTAAAACATAATTGAACAACAAATGAAGAAGATGCAAATTTCAAGAAGTAAGAATTGTATTTGGAGGAAGCAGAGATTTTCTGAGTGGGATTTGAGGAATAAGATAACAGTATCTTACATTTAAATAACAGTTTAATATTTTTATCATTATTATCATTAATCATTCTTTGTATCTAGCTTTGCAATTTTTAAAGCACGGTTCATATGCTATGACTTTGGCCTTCACAGTTAGTTTTTGAGAAAAAGAAACAAAATTGATATTATCCCCCAGTTTACAGAGAGGAAACTGATCAGTGAGTGAGCCATGAACACATCCTTCCCAGTCTGTGCTGTTGCATGACATCATGCTCCCTGTAAGCCTCTATCCTGGGGACATCAGATCCCTTTTCATAGTGCTCTCCATGTGTATGTACAACAGGAAACACAGTAACTTGGCACGCACTGTAGGTCCTTTAGGGCACACAGGAAGTGTCATTCCAAGAAGAGATTTTAAAATGCCTGGTCGAAATGAGGCCTTCTGTTGCTTGGCTCTCCAAGATGATAAACACCAGATGCAGACATTGATGTAACAATGATTATCCAGGCTGATGAGCATGTTACTTTGATTACAAGAGCCATGGACTTAGAAGCAGGGCTTGGGAAAGCTTCGGAAGCAGCAGGAGATTTTGCAAATCCATTACTCCCTGCACTCTAAAGGCTCCTGTGTCCACTATGAAGAGGGCGGCCGACTGCCACTGGCATTTACACACACTCCGCCCCAAGCTTTCACCATACACCAACCAAACATCTCTGAAAACAGGGAATTTGGCCTTCATAATCTGAAAAGCCAGCCCAGCTTTGAGCAGTTTCACTAAAATTGGGGATCATGGGTGCTTTCACTCTTCATTGGATGCTCAGTGCTCAGTATATTTTGGTTGAAGGAATGGAGGATATTCCAAACCAAATAATATTCTGTCCCAGTCAATACTGTTATCATTTGCTTAATATTTAGAACCTCCAGTCCACAAGGTTCACGTTCAAGAATGGTCTGTGAGGAGCCATATGCTGGGGCAAATGAAGATATCACAGTTTAGTTAAATATGTGCTAATTTAAATCACACTTTATTTTTATTCAAGTAATATAATTAACTATAACTGAATTATTTGTAAGGATTCAATCTGAAAACATAGGTAAACATTACTACCATATTATTGAGAAAAAAACAATAAATATTTGTTTTCTACATGGGTGATCCAGTCCAAAAGCATGTACAGTTACAGTTAATTTTTTAATTGATTTGTCTTATTTCAGTTCACTTTAACATTTTTATATGAAATTTAATATATTCATATATACATGCACATAGAGCATTAATATATGCATACATACACAATACTACATCATTAGGGATTGTTTGGTTAATGTTTACACAAATTTCATGACATCTATATACACTCTTTAGACTGCCAAGTTTCTCTTTGGATGAAGCCAGCATACAGCCCTAAAATAGGAAAATATGATGTCAAAAAGTAAGAATTGTCAAAATTGTTTGTGTGCCAAAATTGACCTTTGTTTTAGGACTTTGCAAATAAAGTCCTGTGTTAGGTTAGATGTGGTAGATGTTTTTTTCTCCTTAGATCTGTTGGATCTATGTTGAACATCTGTTGACTATTGGCTATGCGTAGTAGATGATTACAGCTATTTAGCTGCATTATTCATACTTAACATTCACTACTCTCTCTAACATAAGGGAAAATTTTAGATGCTTTCAAGTATCCATTTTACTCAGCTAACAAAAACTGAGATTCACTAAGGAAAACCTAACACGTTAAGCGGAAATACCTTAAGGGTCAAGCTATTAAAATACTCATTAAGAATTCTGTCATTGGGATTTCATTCAGACTATAGGGCTGTGCAGATTCAGTTCTTTCAGTATTACCTACCAAGTGTTTAAATTTGAGCAAACAGCAAACTCTTAACATTCTGAGCCTCAGTTTGTCCATCTGTGAAACAGAGGCAATAACACCTTACCCAAAGACTCTAGCAATTATTTATTGAGAAGATACATGTGAAAGCAGCATGTACTATAATAAATAAATTACAATTATTAAATTAATTACATATATACTACTAGAAGCATATATTGTATAAGAAGTAAGATATTCTTGATGCTATTTCTAAATCATTGTTAGTTTTCCATGTTACATATATAAAGTATATGTAAAGCAGTTGATTTCCTGTCATTTAAGTAATATAAATAATCTAGGCCTTCTTTGCAAATTAAATATATTTAAGATCTTTCATTATGAAGATGGGGAAATAGCAAGGAATAGATCACCATTTAAATATTTCCTCATTTAGGGCCAGGCATGGTGGCTCATGCCTGTAATCCCAGCACTTTGGGAGGCTGAGGCGGGTGGATCACGAGGTCAGGAGTTCAAGACCAGCCTGGCCAACATGGCGAAACCCCGTCTCTACTAAAAATACAAAATTAGACAGGCGTGGTGGCACTCACCTATAATCCTAGCTACTTGGGAGGCTAAGGCAGGAGAATCACTTGAACCCAGGAGGCAGAGGTTGCAGTGAGCCGAGATCTCGCCATTGCACACCAGCCCAGATGACAGAGCAAGACTCCATCTCGAGGAGAAAAAAAAAAAAAAAAAAATATATATATATATGTGTGTGTGTGTGTGTGTGTGTGTGTGTGTGTGTATAATATAAATGCATTTATAAATATATTTATATTGCTACTCTTATAGAACACACAGGCTAGTGTAAGAGATAAATACTAAAGAGATATATAGAAAGGAACTTAATTGTACTTGGATAATTGCATTTAAGGAAAGATACAGTAAATTATAGAAGTATGTGATAACTTGTGGAGATTGCCAAAGAAGGCTTCTCAGAGGAGATTATTTGACGTCTAAAAGATTTCAAAGAATTAAGGCCAATAGAACTATAAAATTTTGTAAATTGGTCAAAGCATACCAAGGTCACACACATTTCTAAAATATCTCAACTTACTTTATACCTAATTAACTAGCCTGGATTATTTCTGGTCTTCCCTTAATTTATATGTACAAACTGAATATAGGCATTTAAATATAAATGCAAATTTTGTTAGTATTCCTTAACTAGTCAAGCTTATCTATAACAGATTTGATACTGGGTTGTTATTTACTATTGACAATTTTTGGACAATTATCTTGTATGAACACGTGCTGTGGAATGAGACGATGGAAAAATGAGGAAAATGTTCCTGTGTGAATGACAGCACTGGTTATTCTCAGAAAGCTGCTTTGAGAAACAGGGAATTTATTTATGGCTAATTTAGCAAATTTGATATTGATTCTGAAGTATGCCATCTGCCCAGAGCATGGGGTAGCACAAATTTTATATAACCCAAAATTGTTCAAGTGATAGGCTTTAAAGTTTAAAAGAAAGTTAGGTAAAGCAATTTATGAGCTCTAAAATTAACATCTATGTATTCGCAAAACAAATGAATTTCCCAGATAAGTTAGACATACATTTAAGAGACTTGTCACGATGGTTGACAATACATGAGCATCCAAGAAAGATATACCGAAGTTTGAATATTTCAAACTCCCAAAATATTCGAAAGGCTTTTTGCCAGGCTGCTCTAAAGCTGTTGCGTTAATGCCTGCCCCTCCTTCACCTGTTACTCTCTTAAATTTCATGTGACCTATCTATGTATGTGTATATATTCAGCAATACAAATAAAATAATTGAAACATACATTTTAATGTGTTGTCTTCATGTGTCTTGATAATATATATTAAGCTTGAATTTTGTGAGGAAATTAATATGATTTACTAAGAAAATTTCAGCAAAATTTGTCTATTAATGAGGGAAAAGGAAAAGTAGAGGTCATACTTAATAATGCTGGCAGATCTTTACATTTCTAAAAGATTTAAGTCTACATCAGTGGAAGCGATGTATATTAGAAAGTATTTGTTTATCCAGCCATTACCTTCTTATCACATTAGGAATGAAGGCACCACTTAGCACACTGGGCTGGTGTGCGCCTGGCATTCTGAACCTTAATCTGACTAATGCCCCCATTGCAAGATGTAAATAGATTACAAAGAAAAATTCAATATTTTCTCCCTTCTCCCACCAGAGCAGCCCACATTAGTTGTTTCCTGCCATATAATTGCATTACTTGCCGGGACGTGATCCATGGTTAATGGCAGTCACAGTCAACTGTCACTTTGCTTTTAGCCTCGGTTATTCAGTATGATTTACATATTTAGCAACCATGATGAGAACTAGATTTGTCAAACCACTTGTGGAGGTTGTGATTCTAACTGCTACCAAGAAAATTTTTGTTGTTGTTGAGGGACACCTTTGCAGGTGGTAATGCACCTAGATGCAGAGCATCTGTAATGTAAATTAATTATCAAGTATTTTTATGTCCTTAAAAATATTGACTACATTACTGGATTAACACTTCTGATTAATAATTTTCATTACCTGGAAATTAATTTTTATTTTAGTTTCTTACCAATTAAACAAACTTTTAAAAATAAAAATAATTACTTTTGCTTAATAGTAACAAATATATAAGATTGTTTCCATAAACCTGGCATAAACATGTTGAAAATCTAATTTATCATAGCTATTAACAAAACATATAATTGCATATAATGAATCTTTGAACCGTGTTGAAATGTCAGAGATGGTAAATTTTAGGAGATTTTGTTATGTATAAATAGATATCAATTTAAATGCACTTAAGTCATTTAGTTATTCATATGAAACTCTCCTCCCTGGGGTAACTTGAATGTCCAAAGATTGGCAGAATGAAAGGTGAAGGCCTCTCATTGCTTTATTTTATACATGAACTCTCTTTTCAGAACCATGCCCAGTTTCCCATAACACATTGTTCTGGCAGAAGAGGGTTAAACAATTATTAGCTGTGAATGAGGAATTCTCCTTATTGTTTGGTTGAAAATAGGCCATCCAATTTCTTTGTAAAAGTCTCGATCTGTAAGCCTAAGAATAATTGCCTTACTCCAAGCCACTTCTCATACCTTCATCAAGTGGTGTGCCTGTGTGTATGAATATGTGTGTAAAATACCAAAATAATGATTTTTTACTTTATTTTTGCACAGTTTTCCTGTGTTCCCTCATCAAGTTCCAGTTTGAACCTGTAAATGTTTCCTATCACCAACTTAAAGGAAATCATAGTTCCCTGTAGGAGTGGGGCATGACAGGTCCTCTACCTTCTCGCTCCTGCCTCCTACCTCCTTCTCCAGCTCCCTTTTCATTTCCATATTCCACTTACAGTGCCATGTTCTCCCACCACTTGGTGTCCAGTGCGTCACGTGCTACTTCCTTTGCATCTAACAAGCAGTGACATACCCTTCAAGTTTCTGCCAAAACAAGATTATCTGAACAAAACAACGTTCTTCCCTTGAATCTTCTTCCAGACAATACTCAGAGTGTAGCCCCTTCCCCAACTTCCTCAGAAGAAAACTTCCACCTCTTTGTTTCCACAGTAATTGGTACATATTTAAATTTTTATTGATTTTTTTTTCCATCGCATGGGTCTGAATGTCAACATCTTTCTCCCACATGTAAGAGAAAACCCTTCAAGGGAAGGGAGTGTTGATCAGCTTTATCTTCTATGCATCTAGCAGGGGATCCTAACTAAAAGGAAAGCTATGTGAGAGCAGATCTGGTTACTGTTGTATCCATGGAACCTAAATAGAGGTTATGCATGTATCTGCTGAATGAATGAATCAGTGTACCTACTAAGTGAAGAGATGTGGATTGTGCTCTGGTGGTTCAACATTTCTCTATCAATTTCTATATCTTGGTGTTCATTGTTTTCCTCCATGTAATTTAGTTATGTTGGACATTTAACACTTTTAATACTAATAGCATGTGGAGGAGAGGAGGCTTCCATTTTTCCTCATAATTCGGCACAACATTTCTAGTACGTCTAGCCTGCCATGAAAGTGTTGACGTCAGAAAACACTTTGATCCTGATATTAACACTTTTATCCTGATATTAATCCTGATATTAACAAAAGCAATCTTTTGTCAAAGAACCCCCCGACAAATACAATTAAAAATATGCAAAGGTTACTAAACTCTCCTTTGTGGTGCTTAGGTTTGCCTTCTGCCCTGATATTATTAGCTTCTGCTAATTTGACAAGGTCAGCAGTGACACTATCTTTCTTGCCATTATCAAAGGTTGTAAGGCGTTTCTCTTGGATGAATCACAAAATCATTAACTTCTCTATCACTGAAAGAGCTTCCCAGCTATTCTTTCTGTCTTTCTGAATCAATATCCCCATGGTATCAGTGTCCTTTTATATTCAACAGAAATTATGAAATCATTCCACCCGTTTCTCAGGGCACTAGCTAATGGGGACCTGAAGAAGACTTTAATTGTCTCTGACAACAACTCAACCAGTTTTTTCTTCATATGTGGATCCTGGTCTGCCCCGTAAAAGAAGGGACAAACCAAGTTAGGAAAACACTGAGGCAAATATCGAACAGTGTTGAAGAATATTCCACAGGCTTTTATTAAAATCCCATTCTATGGAGATTATATAACATTCATTAATAGACTTTACACAAAAAGCTGTTCTTTGATTTTCAGTGTCAGAGATGTCCAAGTTACTATACGACAACTTGCCTGGGAAAGTCTGGTTATTTGATTTTTCTACAGCACACTACCCTTAAGATAAAAATTTAAAGATAATACATCCTGAAGGAATAAATAACGTTAAAGGGATGTATTAAAACCATTTTCAAATCTATATGCCTGTGTGTATATGGAGAGAGAACTAGGGATATACACACACACACACACACACACATACACACATATGTATATATATGACTTGCTTTAATTCTGTATTCACAGAGGCTGGTACACAGTGGGCACTGAAAAATTAGTTTTGAATAAAAAATTAAGGCAAGAAAGAATGATTATTAGATATAGCTAGTGTTTTTAAGGTAGCTATATTCATTCACTTCTTTATATCTGAGATCAGAGTGTGGCTTGCCCTCTAGTGGTCTGTTTTAACGAACTTTAATCCTGGCCTTTGAAAGATAAATATTTACTTGATAATAGTAAAGTATTTATAGTAAAATATTTACAAATGGATGGTAACATAATTTTCATTTTTAATAAACATATGTCTAATAAAGCTTTCTTTTGTCCACTTTAAAAGTTTGTAGTGAAACATCAAAGAGAATTTGGAAAACTAGAAATAAAAGGACTTTACCTTTTAGAAAAATGAAAATATTTAATATATGACATTGATATTTTAAGCCTGATATTATTGTTTTTTAGTTATACTTCCAATTTCTGTGCCTTAAGTAAAATATGGAGAGGACTTTAAATTGTTTTCCCTGTCTTCTATTACATGTCAAGTGTTTCACAGATGGAAAACAGAATCTATTTAACAATATTGCAATCATTGGCGTGAAATGCAAACATACTTTTCTTTTGGAATATTCCAATTATGGCTACTTAGGAAACTACTGACGATTTATATACTAGTGTGGCTGATTAATACTTACTTTTTCATATTATTTATATTGTTTATATTTGACTACTATTATGCAAATAATTATTTGAATTAAAATGGCCTGCTACTCTAATATCAAATATACTAATATACTGAGAATACAATTAAATAAACATACATAAACACATTTCAAGAAGTGTATTTTTCTCTCAAGAGTTCACTGATTATTTAGTAATTATGTTCAGTCTAGGTGGCTGCAGTTATTTTTAAATGAATTAATAACAGGGTACACACATTTTAAATAATATTTTACAACAGGCATTTAATCAGTTGTGTAAAAGAATCAATGTCAAGCTTCAGATTTTTTATTAAATTCCTTCATTTTATTTGTTGATTTCAGCATCTCTTCTTTCTTTGTTTTACTTTATGACTTATATAATAGAAATAAAGGTGGGATTTTTCTAGCTACAATTTGGGGCCTAGAAATTAGGAGTTGAAGGCTGAAATGTGTGCAAAGGAGCATAGAATTATAGACTAAGATTCTGTAAGGAATCAAAACTTTAGTCTGTATTGCACTATACTCTTTGATTTACTATCATCAGATACAATATTAATAGTTATGTTGAAAAGTATAGGTACAGACTGCAAAAAATTTTATGATTACTAGAAAAAAGTGTAAAAAGTTTTTCTCTGGGCTTCAAAGTTTTTAATTAATAGTGATATTAATCAAGAATAAACTTAATCAGATGTTATTAAATATTTTTTATTTTTGGTATTCCACTTACATAATGTGTCAAAATTCCTACTTGTTAGAAAATTAAGCTTTTCACTCTCTCAATTATCCCAGATTTACTTAAACTCATTTTTGAAATTTAGCATTATGGAGGAATGCTACATATCATTTCCATAGGAAATTGTGACTGTAACACCAGTTTCAAAATTAAAATGATTTTCAGTTCTCTTCCTGAATCTAGAATATTCATGTCTAGATTTCTAATAGTTTCTGGAAGAAAAAAGATGTTTACTCCTCCAATAAATTTGGGATACTATATTAAAAATATTCTTTACTGTAGGACATCTTAAGGTCCATTAAAATTAATGTGTAATATTAATCTCCAAGATAGGTTATAACATACAGCTCGTTCTCAGTTGATTTGAGGATTCCTTTTTCTAGAAACTTTGACCAATACCAAATGGTGATCTGGTTTTTCCTCTTTGGGAACAAACTAGACTTAAGTCAGTGAAAAATGAGTAACACAGTAAAAATGGAGAGAAACAACAACACATCAAAGAAAGAGAGGGACATAATGAGTCACAGCATGAATGAAAACATAATTTCAAAGGGTGTTCTTTTTAATTCACCCCGTCTGGAGCAGAGAATTCATATTGACAAATACTATTTATTGAATTTGAGCCAATAACAAGATCAGATTGTACAGAGTCTAATTGCCAGGTTAAAGGATTTAGGCTTTATTTTATAGTGTACAGGAAGCCATTAGAAGTTTTTCATAAAATAGATGATAATGGTAATAATAATAGTGTCCATCATTTATTAAGCAGTTGTCTTAGAAGCTTTTCTAAGTGCTTTCCCTGTATTAACTCATTTATTTCTCTCAACAGTCCTTCGGTATAGGTAGAGAATAAGGGAACAAAATGTCAAATAACTTTTCCAGTGTCTATAGTGGATGTTGGAGCTGGCATGTGCAGATCCTTAAGTAGTGTGATTCTAGAATTGTTGCCCTTAAACCCTATTCTATGGTATAAAGAGTATCCTGTAAAGGAAGATTAATCTGGAACCATATGAAAGATGGATCCAAGAAGAAGAAGACTGGAAGAAAAATTGGTTGGTCAGGAGGCTCTTGTAATAAACCAAGTGTGAGATCCTAAAGTGTTTAATGGGGTGCCAATAGGAATGGAAAGAAAAGGGTGAGATTTAGAGATTCTAAGAAGGCAACATTGATGGTAAACATTTAACTTAATTTATGGCTTCACATTGATCCAGGGAAGTGGAGTTCCCTGTATGAGTTTTAGCTGATGGTAGCATTAACAACAAGATGATGGAAAAATTATGATACCACTGACAAAACTAGGGAACTCATACAGAAGAAACAGTCATAGAGGAAGATGATGAGTCTGAGTTTTAAAGATCTTTAGTTGGAAATGATGTCAGCACACTAGAATTATGTGACTGTACATCGAGAGGAATAAATGGCTCTGCATAGAGACTTGGAGTCATCAGCACCAACATGATGGTTGTGATCAGGGCAGGCTATGAATTTTTTAAGGGAAAGGATGAGGCAGGAAGAGCTGAGGCTCGAGAATGGGCCTTGAGATCTGCTAAGTGCTATGAGTGTGCAGAGGAAGAAAAATCAGAGAAGGAAACTAATATTTTAAAACGGAAATTGTAATGTTGCAGAGCCGTGTAGACAAATATCCTTAAAATGATGACGCGCAACACTGTAAAAAAGGACAAAAAAGAGAACCAGGAAGAGGGGTGGCAGTTAAACCATCTCATTGGTTTGGACTGTTTGGATGTTGTTACAAAGAATTCAGTGAGTCATTCCAGAGTTAGCAGCTGTCATTTGTCTCTCCTAACTATCTAATGGTGCATCATTAGCTCATTTTTTCTGGTCAGTTTAAATAGAGAAACACTTTCCTTTGTATCTGCTGATTAATTTACGTGGTGTGATACTATATTAGAGAAGAATCAAAAATGATTATTCTCCCCATTTAAAAAAGTGTATTTGATAGTCTCAAATTCTTGAGAGTAAAAGCTTGGAAAACTGAAGGACGCAACACATTTATCAAATTCCTGGATATTTGTTGAGTTCCTACTCTGCTTCTAAAATTGTAACGGTTTTCAGGTGATTTAAGTGCAAATTCTAGTCATTTAGTATATATGTGTGTTTTTGTGTATATGTATATACTATTTATTGTTATTCATATTATACATTGCATGTATATTTATTAATATCTTACTTACATTTATTAATATAAATAACCCTCAAAATCAAATATACCCTCAACATCGCAAAGTGAAGGCATTAGAAGAGAGTAATAGTGAAGGAAAATCAGATGTATCCTGGATATTATCATTGCCATATAATATATATATTATTATGACCATATTATATGTATATTAAAGTATTTTATTAGTTTTCTTAATGCAGTATAGCTATTTAACAACCCCAGATTGTTAACATTGTTACTGATTAATTTTTCCCAGATCTACCATCTGTCTGGGCTGACTACATAGCCATTTTGCTAGGGTTTTTTTTTTTTTTCCCCTCTGTAGCAATTAGCCTTACTCAACATGCTGGCTTCTTTAAAATGTAAAGTAACACGTCATATATTATTACATCAAAGACCATTCAAAATAGCAACTTTTAAATGTGTGAGTGACAGAATAAATTACTACTGAGTATTATGCTTAACATCACTATCACCTAGAGCCAAAAACCATCATGCAGTGTTGGTGGTTTGGTGACATATTTTGACTGGAATGTGCTGTACTATTGGGCATCAGTCAAATGTGGTAATTTATGATAATTACTCATCTGAGGCAGATAAAAAAACAACATCCTAAATACAAATACTGTCATAGCACTATTGCCCTGAACTGGTTGCCCCAGATTTGAATATTCTGCAACTACTTTGTGATTTTGCTTCCAATTTACTTCTGATTATTTTTATATAATATATAGAATCGTGTCTACTTTTGTCTACATTTCCTGAGAAAGTAATAAAAATAAATGGCCCCACCTGTTAAGATTAAGATGAAAATTGAGATTTCATAATGAAAATAAAAATTAGATGGATGATGTAAATTTTAAAAAACATGTTTTCTCATCCTTTCCTTTTTTCCAGATACTAAGAGAAAAGGCACATGTCAGCATATATTCTAGTCTTCTGGTAGCACTTTCAAGAAAAAAGCCCTTTAGAGTTACTCTTTACCCTTGAAATGAGTTCAGTCTTGTATTCTTTGTATCTGCTCTTGGTCTTCCTCAAAGACAAGATAAAATCAGAGTTGTGACTTTACTGCTACTCTTTCTAAAAGACAGATTCTCATTTCTTTCGGAAACGATGTTATTTGTCTTTTCAACATCTCCTGTATTTCAAAATTGAGAGTCAGTAGTTTTACTGTTAGATATAAATTGACACATATTTTCCCCCAGTAGCAAAGCAAGTGATCAATTCATATGGAGAGCATGAATGTTTCTAGAACAAAAATGCAATGTGCTTCATAATCTAAATCTGACAAGTGTTGAGGAAGAACTTTTCAAAATAGTGATCAGACCAATTTGCTTTAGTTGCTTAAAATATTATGTCACCCAATGACAGAACAAAAAAAGTGTTTATAAGGCATACTGCATAATTAGGAAGTAAATTCCTAAGATATATGGCTAATACAGCAGGGTTTGAATAGCTCCATTTCTAAAGCTGAATCATGGCCTTTGATGAGAGTGGGTTATAACAATGCAGGCTTTGAGAGCCTTGCAAAATCTCAATTAAGTTGCTGAAATGTTTCCACAGTTTATTTTTCTAGGATCTTTTCCATGACTGCTTGCTCATAAAGACCTGGCTGTGGAAGGAAATTGAACAGGAACTTTTGAATTGGCCTCTTGTTTGCCTAGTTCTATTGACCTGTACCAGGGTAGTTACACTTTAGAGGCCGTAAGTTGTTCATATGCTACTGTTCTTAATCAATAAATTGTTCCTTGCTAATGAATAATTAGAATCAAATTCTGATAACAGACCAATTAAAGCAGGAAGCAAAATTCTGAAATTAAGAAGTGAATATTTGTTGATTTTTCTTTTTGAGCCCCTGTCATATATAGCATTGTCATTTTTATTTGGTAAGAGATTATTGGAATACTTTGGTAAATAAGCTAAGCCTCTTAGTTTTAGATGGGTTGCATGTCAATACCTAAAAAATGTAGAAGTTCTTTAATGAAAGTAATTGTATAAAAAATAAAAATTAGTATCATAAGATCATCAAAACTATAAAAGAGACCACCCCCCAATTTAAACTGCAATGAATGACATCATAGGGCAAAGACATTATTTGATGATTCATATTAATGAGGGTATGCACACATATATGCATATGTAATATCTTTGCAAAAAACTTTTTAAAGAGCTGTTAATTTGATTTTGGCACAAAGGTTAATTTTTCATGCCTTGTTATAATGTGTCAGCAGTTTTTTGAAACCACAGCTTAATTTTGTTACTATATTTATAGACCTGAAGTGATGTGTGTTTTTCTCCAATTTAAAAAAATGTTCTCCTTGCCTTTAAATAATAGACAAAATCCATAATGAAATACCCCCTGAATTATTCAGTACCTTTATCATGATTATAATTCTTGCTAGCTTTTTCAAGAGTGCTATTAAGAAGTTTAGTTTACAAAGATGTGATTCATATAACAAATATATATGTTCTTTACATGTATCTGCCACAGACTTGGGTCAAAAGGAAATGATAGTTGCCCCAAATGGACAACTAAGGATTTGAAGACAGAAGGTTAAAGAAATGCTAAAAGCGTTGTTTGTTTTTTGCTATATTTAGAACTGAGTGGTGGGTAAGCTTGTTCAGAGGGGAGTGCTGTTTGCAGTAAGAGGCAGAAGCCCTAAGTGTTCAAAGACAAAGAAAAATGAAACACATTTGCCAAAGATTGGAGGACCAGGAAGTGCCATCTTATATTACCATCCACTGAAAGTTCATTATTTCATAGAAAATGTCAGTGGGACTTCAAGAATAGGAGTCGTGTTTTACTACATAATGTATGTGGAGTTAAGATAAAATCATGCATTACAAAACTGTAGGAAATAAGTGTTTAGGATTCTTAGTGATATTACATAGTGGTGATTGATTAATGACATAAATTTGAAATTCCTCTTGGACTGATGTGAACTGATAATTAGGGACTGTGGTGAAAGAGAAGAAAATGCTGTAGATTTCTGAAACTAGAATTTGTTTTGTTATATCAAGGATACAAGTGAAAAATTTCCATTGAATATAAGTGAAATGGTGTGGCAGCAGATGGAAGCAGTCTTAACTGACAGCCAACAATGAGGAATTTGGAGGAGTGATGAGGGGCCATGCTACTTTATGCTTTTCTAAAGAGTTAGTTAAATGGTTTTGAATATTCTTCAAGTAAAAGGACAGAAATATAATAAAAAGTACATAAAGCATGTTGATTATTCTTCTATTATTTTAGCATCTTTTAATAAAGTTGCTAAAGTGTTTATTTGGCATCTATTCTTTCAGAAGGTTTGTGTCCTGATGGCAGCCAGATGACATGAGACAAAAGGAACTGAATTTGTTGCATTAGAAGAATTATGTCAAATGACTCTCTAATAGACAATAAATTACAATTACAAATCAAAATAAAAGCCAACTTATTAGTGTTACAAAAGAAGAGATGTATCGTCCAATAATTACAAACTTGAAGAAAATGGGTGACATATTGTTTTAGTTCATTTTGTGTTGCTATAACAGAATACCACAGACTGGCCAATTTAAAAAGAAAAAAAAGTTCACAGTTCTGAAGGGTGGGAAGTTCAATATCAAGGTACCGGCATCTTTCTAGGGCCTTCTTGCTGTGTTATTCCATGGTGAAAGGGGAGACGGTGAGAAAGGGCATGAGAGAGAAACCAAGAAGGGGCCTCTCTTTTGTAACAAACCCACTCTAAAAGTAACAACAATGATTCATTGATGAGGCCTGAGCCTACATGATCTAATCACCTCTTAAAAGACCACCTCTCAATACTGTTACATATGGGATCAAGTTTCCAACACCTGAAATTTGGGAGACACATTCAAACCATAGCACATATGAACCAAACTTTTTCACTGAATAGGAAGTTAAGATATGGAATACATTTAGTGAATATAAATAAAAGTTAAAAGAGTGCATTTTGTAATGAACAAAGGGCAAAGGTAAGGTTAGTCAGAGTCCACGATAACATCATTTGAATAATCTTGGATATGATATCTGTGGGATTCTTTGAGGAGAGGAATTTTAAAGATTCTGGTAATAGTTAATACCACATAATATTCAATATAACCTGAACTTAAATCTGTGCTTTTCCCTAAGAGGAAGTTATAGGGAACAATTTTATTAAGATTTTCATACAATAAAACTGTCTATTTTCATTTTTAGTAATAATAAAAATGGTAACTGACACATACTGAGTGCTTTCCACGTGTGTGTCAAGCCTGTGCTGAGCATTATGCACTGTTGTGTAACTGCTCAGATTAAATGTAAGTCTAGCACAAAATGTTTGTCTGTATAAGTCAAAAAATGTTGGCCAGGCATGGTGGCACACCCCTATAATCTCAGCACTTTGGGAGGCTGAGGCTGGAGGCTGGCTTGAAGCCAGGAGTTTAAAGACCACTCTGGGCAACAAAGCAAGACACCATCTCTACAAAAAGAATTTTAAAAATAAGCTGCGCAAGGTAGTGTGCAACTGTGGTCCCAGCTACTTGGGAAGCTGAGATGGGAGGATCGACTGAACCCAGGAGTTCAAGGCTGCAGAGAGCTACGATTGCACTACTGTATGCAGCCTGGGCAACAGAGCAAGACCCTGCCCCTTTAAAAAAAAGTTTATATGATAATTATTTTCTGTTACATTTCTAATAAAGTTTCTAATCCAGTTTTTACAAGGTGATTGGGGACCAGTCATAATCCATTGTTGTAACCAATCACACTAGAAGTAACATGTTCTTCATCAAAAGACCAGCTGTAAATGCTCCTTTACTTTTGTCAAAACTAGTAATGAAGTAAAACACAGCACCATGGTAAGAAATTGAAATGTTCCTCAACTAATGGGCCGTAGTTTTTGAAGAAATAAAACAGTGGTCACTTCTTCAGGGGCTGATTTGTCAACATAATACAAGGGAAAAGAAATCTCCTCTCTTCTTCTACTGTGGCTGCATCACCACAGGCTTCCAATCAAAAAATAAATATTTCCAACATAAGAGGAAGGAAGCTTTGGTAAATACACGTATATATTTTTCAAAAACTGTTTTACATGAAAGAGGTCATTCATCACTGTAATAATATTTTCAAAGGTAACATCAGATGTGAAATTCAAAACTCCCTCAAAGCTGAATCCTGAAAAAGGAACTATAACAGACAAAAGAATCCTTGGGTTTATATGTGTTCTTGGGATTCTCTGATTTGCCTTTATAATATTTGCACAAGCTATAGTTTATTATTTTTAAAACCACTTTACTTCAAAATTATTGTATTTCAGCATCTAGTCCATACACATGTAATAAGAGGAGCCAAATAATTTATTAATTTAACAACAGCGATGGAGATTTCTGCACTCATTAGCATGTAACAATATTCATATTTGTTAGGTTGAAAATGACCTTTACCCTATGAAAAGTTTTGCTAAGCTAATTAGTAACAAAAAAATACATTGCAAATGGACATTGTTAGCCTCCTTAAAAGCAAACGTCTTTTAACTTATCTTAATTAAATAGCAAGATTATGTGTAAATACTGTATTTGTGGAATGATTGATACTTGTTGCTGACCAAAAGAGCCCTAAATTGTAGTCTAGTTCTCAGAGTTCTGAGCCAATAAAAAAAAATGCCTCTAGCTAGTTCTTTTAAAGAACACAAGCCCACATTGAACAGAGGACTAGCTGCCTATATATCATTATAAAGCAAAACCTAATTGTACTATCATGTATTTCAATATTGCATCTATAAAGCACTTTCCAAGAACTAAAATAAGAACATTAATTTATACTTGTATTTTAATGCAGAAGTAGAATTCCATCTCTTTCAGTGCTTATGAGTTTGGTGTTTTAACTCCATCCCAAATTACCTAAATTCTACAAATACTTATTAACACACAGGGTGTAGTATTATTCTAAGAGTTTTTAGACTAATGATCATGCAGTACTATCTAAAATAGCTATTGATGTTAGAAAGTTGTAACATTTCTTTTCCATGTAATAGCACATGATATGCCCAAGGGAAAAAATATACAGTATTTGTACATAAACCCAATCAAGGTGATATCAGTGGGACTGAATTTTTCCTCCTTAAATAACCAGCAAATGAAAATTGCTTTCTAGCATCTCAAAGGAGAAAGTGCTAAAAAATATTAGCTAGCAGAGCTTTCTGCCTGGCTGCATTAATTTTCTATTCATTTTAGTAAAAGGAAAGTTTTGATAGGCCTTATAAATTACAGCATGTTCCTGGTAGACTAATAGCTTGAGGAAGAACATATAATAGCTCTCCTTAATCAAAATAAGAGCAAGTTGTTGTTTATGCAGCTGAGGAACCTTGGATCAAGGGTGCTGATTTTATTATTTCGATGCCAAATCAAAAGTAATCCATATAAACATGACCAATATTTAGAAAGGTTAGGAAAAAACTTATTAATGTGGCTCTAACAGGCAGAGTTTTTTAGGAACTCATCCATTTTTTATAACTAGCTTGGTTTTTTTTAAGAACTTAATATGGGCCAGACATTGTTGTATAAGCACAGGGGCCATCATATTGAGCAAAACATTTCTATAGTCCCTGTTCTCATGGAATTCATTGTCTGGCAAGAAACTAAATGGGTAGCATAAGGTTTGTAGGACACTAAACTCCTTCAAAACTAGAGACCATCTAACTATTCATTGTGGCATGATAAGGTGCTAAGAATGAAACCAAAATGGAAATAAGATTTATGTTCTATTAATATTAAAAAGAAAATACTGCAGCACTTCTGTGAACTAGGTGTTATAGAACTGGCTGATCCCAAAACAAAACTCCTAAGTGTTTATCATTTGTATTAAGTTTCCATGTCAATTGGTTTTACTGGCCAAACTACCTTTAGTTCACCTGCTATTGAGTCAGATGCTAAAGGTGTGTTAAGTCTTCCAAGGATGGAGGGATTTATCCTCATGTGCCTACGGTTTCCTGAAATTTAGGTCTGCACTGAATGGCCTAGTTCAACTGGCTAACTAACTTCAGCCAGTTAACCTCGCTGAAACACAGCCTATCCTGTTTTGTTAATTTCCACAGTGAATGACAGTTCTTTAATTTCTATCTTTTCCCCCCAGTGCTCCCATCTTACTTATGTGCACATACATTCCTCCAACTTCTAACTGGACGTCAATGTAAACTTACCTTAATAGCTTTGGCAGATATCTGTGATCAAGGGGAGGGAGCTTACTGGAGTGTGTTTTGTCTCCTTGGAAGATTGAAGGGGTTTAGGTTTCCTGTGATTGACTGCTGTGCTCCTCCCTTTGTCTCCCCACAACTTCACCTCTCTGGCCAGATCAGTGTCAGTAGGTAAGTGAATCCATTATTTGAAAGCTATCTGTTGACCTTTTCTTCATGATTGATTGCATGAAAAGTGCATGGGAGTGAGATTTCCAGAGAAGAGAACGGTCATGCTACCTGCCCTTGCCACTTCTCCCAGAATATCACTGGGGTTTCCCACAGAGGCAGAGGCTGCTTGGGTAGAAGCAATACCTGAGAATGCTCTCAAGTAACCATGGTGAAGCTGAAAGCCACATCCAGCATTGCTCCACAGCTGGTGAGAATTATTTATAAAGACAAGGCAGGGGTTGAGTGGTTTATTGCCCTTCAAAACATTCCTGAAGGGACAGTGACCAGGTCTGCAGTTGCCTAAGGGTGTCAAGCCAACTTTTCAACCTCCACCTATTGTATCCAGAGGATTCCTTCTAACTTGGACTCAGAAGAATAACCAGATTCCAACTTTTTCTCAAGTTGGAAGTTACATAATGAATGATAGCTGTCCTAGAATAAGAAGTATATTTTAAAACTTTATGCCTTAAAATATTTTTCTTACTTGAGTCTGCATTTCATCAGGTCTCCTGTAGAGCTTTTGTTTTCTTCCATGTCCATGAGGAAAAAGAGGTTTCAATATCAAGACTCTTCCAATAATGAATATTAAAAACTTGCATTGGAAAAAATTAAGCACAAGTACATTTGGAGAAGTACATTTTTATTTGAATAAGGTAGTAGATTTACTGCAGCAAAAGATAGCAATGTATCAGTAGTTGAAATAGTGATTATATGTGTCTTACCCAAACTTAGAATCATTATGAAGTTTTACATGTCATTTCATACAAATCAACTCCAAAATAAATTTTAAAGGGAAAATTTGAATTCCGTTATAGCGATATATGATCCCAAGGAAAAAAATCACTGTATGTTCCAATCTGAAAATATTTTTGGAAGGAATAAAATGATAAAACAGAAAGGGTTTTTCACTGTTTTTAAAATTTTATAAATATGTAGAGATTGGCTTAAAGTTTGGGATACGACAAATCAGTGAAGAAAAAATCGTACCATTATATGTTAGCATTAGCTAACATTTGTATACACTTTTCACTTTTTAGAGTATTTTGGTAAGGAGTATCTCATTTGGCGTTTTTAGAAAAGATGGAATGTTTTCCTGTTTTATGTAACACTTTTCAACTAGTCAAAGGAAATATTTAATTTTAAGTACAACTAGTCTTGCTTTCCTTTGCTTATGGCTTACTGAATGATCTTTCCTTTTGCCAAAATGTAAATGACGAGTTATTGGGTGCCGCACACCAACGTGGCACATGCACACATATGTAACAAACCTGCATGTTGTGCACATGTACCCTAGAACTTAAAGTATAATTTAAAAAAAGAATTAATACTATATAATTCTGATTTGAGGCTAGAAAATAAGAAACTCAAAGATCATTATAAGTAGTAAGCAAAGTTATGCATGGGGCTGAATAAAACAACTCAAAAAGAATGATTATTCAAAATATTGTTACCTAATTCTGCAACATTAAGGGAATTATAAGCAATAGTTGCTATTTCCTAGTTCTCTACTGACTTTCGGGATCTATGATAGATGTTTGGTAAATAATAGTCTCTGATGCTTGAAAAGCCTCAAAGCTACTTATTTTTATCCCCAATTTACAGATAAGAAAACAGAATGTGAAGTGGTAGAGCAATTACCTAACTCTAAACCCAAGTCTCTGAGATTTGGAAGCTATGCAGCCTGTGCATTATGCCATGACTATGATATATCTGCTCACTAAGTTGAATATCATGTAGCTATTTAAAAGCATATTAAAGTATTATGTAGGATTATATGAAAATACTTGGGAGGAAAAAATTAAAATTTTCGTCTCAATAAAATGCATGTTTGTTAAAGACTGGAAAAAACACATAAGATAAAACTGTGTTTTTTTTCTTATTATGCTTTTTACCTTTGCTACAATTTCTTAACTTTCTCTAATACCGTTATAATTATATTGTTCAAAAACATCTATTTTTAAATAATAAATGGATCAAATGGTCAAGTAGTAAATGAGTATGTGGAAAATACTAGCTATTAATTAATTTATCTGTGTGCATTTAGTACTGTAAGTATTAAATTTATTACATTAGGTCTTATAATTTGTTTACACCACTGGGAGACCATTAGTGATTTCCACACGAGTATAGCTGATGTCTTATCTACACAACTTGAAGACCAGCACAGTGATTGCCCTATAGTGTCTGCTAAATAAATCCCAGGTGAATGATCATTGAATAAACAGGGATCTTTCTTAAAACTTATTAACAATGAAGAGTTTGTGAAGTAAGAGTAGAATAGAATTAGTGAATTTAACTGCTCTTAAATGGCTTATATAGCATATATCAATATGGATTTATATTTTAAAGTAAGTGCAAACTGTGGTTAAAAGCGTACATTTTTGCACTGCTGGTGGGAATGTAAATTAGTACAACTACTGTGGAAAGCATGAAGGAGATTCCTTAAAGAACTTAAAGTTGAACTACTATTCAATCCAGCAATCCCACTATTGAGTATCTGCCCAAAGGAAAATAAATCATTATATGGACACATGCACACACATGTTTATAGCAGCACAATTCACAATTGCAAAGATATGGAACCAACCTAAGTGCTCATCAACCAACAAGTGGATAAAGAAAACGTGGTATGTATATACCATGGAATACTACTCAGCCATAAAAAGGAATGAAATAATGTCTTTTGCTACAACTTGGATGGAGCTGGAGGTTGTTATTCTAAATGAAGTAACTTGGGAATGGAAAGCCAAATGTTCTATTTTCTCACTTCTAAGTGGGAGCTAAGTTATGAGGATGCAAAGGCATGGACTTCAGGGATTCGGCAGTGAGGGGGAAGATTGGGAGATGGTGAGGGATAAAAACTACATATTGGGTATGGTGTACACTTCTTGGGTGATGGGTGCACCAAAATCTCAGAAATCACCATTAAAGAACTTATCCATGTTACCAAAAACCACCTGTACCTCAAAAACTATTGAAATAATAAAAATTTTAAAAGTACAAATATCTATTTCTTGTTATATTTGTCCTCAATGCTACTGTCATTTAGTGCCAAATATTTATGTTACTTTATCAAATTAGGGTTCTCTTGGATACAAAGAATGTCTGTTTTAAAACCTAGGATGAACTAAAAGTGATGCTTTTGTTAGTGGCACATGTTAAAATATTTTAAAATTAAAGCTTAAAAATGACTGAGGATGGGCTGTTCATAATTTCCTAGTTAAAATAGCAATCTATAATTGTTTTCCCTTCTATATATTTAAAATACATTATACAACACAGTTTTAGGTATAGTCCAATTTGAAATACATACTCAATACTCTTAATTTTCCATCAGATACTAATATACTCTTCTTGACCAATGTGAGTCATTCACCTGTTTAAAAGATAAAAGTTATTAGACATTTTTGGTTAAATCCTAATTTCTGAGGCTCAGTAAATGTTTATTTTGAAAGTCAGGAAAGAGCTAAAATATATAAGTAGTATATACACTGTCAGAAGAGAATGCCACTTTTCTTGTTGCTTAGTTAATGAGTAAGGATTTATGCAATAATACTGTTTTTCTTCAGAGCAGTGTAATCTTCTAGTCCTCAGATTTTCAGTTAGTTGTTAATGTGTTTTGTTAATTTTGACATTAACAAAACATATTAACTAGCATTTATAGAATTGTTTCTATATGCAATATAAATAGGATAATGTATGTAAAACACCTTAAAATTGCAAAGTGCTATACATATGAAAAGTGTTAATATTAATATATATCTCTGAATAATTTCTAATTTCTCCATATGAATTGAATATTGTTTAAAATCTGGGTACTTTGTTATTCATTTGAACTTTAGTAAATCTTTGAATTTTCTTCTCCTTTTTGGCCCTTCAGATTGTTGTTGCTTCTGTAGTCGACAGATTTTTCCACTAATTTCATAATTTTAAAATGAGGGTGATAGAGTTGGCCTCTAAAAGAAGATGAGCTCTGGAGTCAGAACATGGGACTTTAAATCCTAGATCTGCCATTTAATAGCCATTTGAACTTAGACAGTTATTTAACTTGCTGAAGCCTTGGCTCCTTATCTGTAAAATATGGATTTTAACCCATATCCTTATTTACTCGCTGAGATTGTTGTGAAGGTTCAGAGAAATCATCTATGTGGAGTTAATGTGATCTTTATGATGTTAAGTACGTATCAATTATTATCTTTTTATTATAATATGTACAACTCAATTTCAAATAACATCTGCTATCCTCAGGGGTTTCATCAGTGCCACGAAAAGATACTGTACTTAATTTGGTTTTGAAATTCACAATCTATTTCCCTCTGTTGTTAGAGGCAATGGTTTTATCAATTTCAGGGGCAGCTTTTATAGACCAATAGATCCTGACGTCTATACTGGGAACAATTTGTCTTAAAACTGACAAAGTTACAAGTGATAAAAGGAATATAGTGCTGTTGAAAACATTCCCAAGAGAAGGGAGTGGGGAGTGTGTTAGAATCTTCTTTTCAGTTAGTTTTAGAAAACAAGTGATTATGTAGAAAGAAAAAATAGAGAACAATAATTTACCCTTTGAAATAAGAAAAATTAATATAGATATGCAACAGTAGGGGAACATATAAAAATTCCTTCCAACTTAAATACTAGCTGACTTCATTAAAATAATTAGAAATGCCTATATTGATTCACATGAATAACTGTATATAACTGTATCACTTTGGTTACATTTGGAGAAATATCTTATATAAATCCTACTTCCAAATATTCTCTATGGTGGCCATATATATTCATATAAAATATTAAATGTTATTAAAATTTGTCATGAAATCAGTTTTTCTCCAATTAATGTTTTCAATTAAAGAAAGGCAATAGTGAGTTACTTCTGGCTACTTACAGTAATGAAAATTTCATAATAAGTAGTGACTAAAAATTTGTATCAGTTCTGCACTTTAAAGGCATGTAAATATGTCACATGAACATCATTTAAATTGGACATTTAAATGTTTTAATTTTAGCTGAGACTTAGTTTAATAAGTTTTAAGTTTAGCATTGCCTCTTAGAAATGGAAGACATCTGTCCTCCATTCACCAGATTTGCTTTTTCTTATGTGAACTTTACTTCTCCAATTTTGAGAATTGCGTTTAATACAGGAAGGCCTTCTAAACAAAGATATGTCATTGAGAGGCAATTGTGCTCTTTCTTTCTGTAAAAGCATTGAATTCTGTTGGCTGTAGTTAAGGGGTGGCGAGGACAACAAGATCTGAAAAACATCTCCAATGAGAATTATGGGGCCTTTTGGTCTAATTTTCCAACAGCTAAAAATTTTCATCAGCACTAACTTTTTTAAAGGTCCTGAAATCTTTTGAATGAATAACAAGTTGCCATTACTAAAAAGCCAGTTGAATATCTGGACATATCAAACCCGCTGGCCATTGTTAATTGTATTTTAAATGGCTTACCTTCCTATAAAATGTAAACTGATTTAAATATCATTTGATTCACACTTTAAATTTGCCAAATAGCACCACTCTTCAAGCCTTTCCACTGAGTTAAGCAATATCAGCTGATCATCTCCTTTTTTACTCATTGATCATTTGAATGATTTTTCTTTCTTGTCGTTTTTAGTCTGGGGAACATTTTTAAGAACCCTGGAGTGAGCCGAAATAACTGATTCCTGTAGTTTTAATATCTCCTTATTGAATTTTGATATCATAGTTTAAATTTAATCATGAAATGTATCATATACTTGGCATCTTAGGCAGATACAATTTTTAAAAACTAAAAAAATGGCATTGTAATTGATAGAGAATATTAACTGTACATAGTAGTGGAGATTTCCTATCTATCATTTGCCTTCAGATTGTTTATTAATATAACAGAATTGGCCTTTAGGTTGGAATATTGTTGATCAGCCAGCTGTTTTTTGACTTAATGATTTGCAAAGCCTGCTGAAACAAGCAGGAATATACAGCCAGCTTTTGTCAGTATTTCTTGAATTCCTAACCCAGTTACTGGATGCCATTAAAAACCTAGACGACTTTTGCCCCACAGTACCTAGTTAGAAATGAGTACTTAAACACACTTAAATTTGAAGGAAAGAAAATTTGAAAGAAAGATTTTTTTAAAACTTAGTGTGTGTTTTTTTACCTTTTGTAGTTCTATTTTTCCCAGATTAAAAAAATTGTTAAAGTTTAATAAAGCTCACCATCTAGTGTTTCCATCCACTGACTGAAAAGCGTATTGTTGGATAAAAATATTTGGAAAACTCTCTTTAAAAATAGAGCGTACACAATAAAACTTCAGTTCGCAATTCAGTGTTTAAAAGTCTGTTCCTGACTGTATTTCCTGCCACCTTTCCAACCGTGAATTCCACATTGTAATTGGATTGTTGTGCTTCCAGTTTTCCAAAGAGGTCTCTTGAATTCCTAATTCAAAGCTATATCCTTATTTCTGGCCTGGAATTCCTTGTAACTCCTTTCCATTCCATTATAACTTCAGATTCTAGCTCCTGGAACATCTCATCCCTAATAGCTGCAGCCTATGGTCATTTCACATTTACTTGAATTTATTATTATATTCATTATCTTTATTTTAATTTGGAATTAAGCTTACATTACTTTATAATAATGTTGGTTGCCATTAAAGCTGCCTCTAAATGTGTCATATGTTGAGTGCTGTACAACATACATCCCAACATACAATAGGTGTTTAATAAGTATTTTTTAGCTTTTCTGCAGTTTAAAAGGGTAGTCTGAATCAGTCAAAATCAGAGTTGTATATAAATTTTAAAGAAATGTTATTATTTACTACTAAATATATGCCTAGCTATCCAAATATTAACAAATAGGAATCTTTGGATAACTCCTCTGATTAATACATAGATGAGAATGATGTCAAATAAACCAAAAAATCTTACCACAATTATTTCAAAAGTTTGTTCTGTTTAGTTAAACACTGCATTTGAAGAAATTGGCTCTTCTGATCTCATTAGATAATGGATTTCTCTCAGAGTAATAGTAAACTTCATCACAGCAGGCCTCTCCATTAGTAACTTAATCTCCATTAAAGGTGAAGTCAAGATTTGTGTGTGTGTGATAACGTGAATTTTTGTGTGGAATTATTACATTTTCCTTTTGTACCTTGAATAAAATATACTTTTAAATCTTAAACACAGCTAAAAGCAGTAATGCATAAGATTAATGCATATAATTAATGCATAAAAGCATTAATGCATAACATAAAGATAAACCTTTAAACTATCTAGTATATATTTTATGAGTGGTTATCATAAAAACAAAGGACAGATAATAATTCAGGCTTCTAAGGCTGGAAGAGAGCAGCTTAGTAACTGGATACTTTCTGCTAAGATTATTCCATGTTAGGAGAATTAACAGTAAGCAGAAACAACATTCAAAAATCGATATAACATAATGCTATGCACATTCTAATTTTTAAAGAAATTTACAATAAATGGCAGAAGCAGCATGATAGAAGTGAACACACATGAAGAGTTATGAGCTATCATAATCTTGGCTACTCAGGGCAAGGAAACAGTAAATTAATTAAGATAGTGTAACTATTCATAAAATAAACATATAATTCCTTCCCCAAACTATATATTGCTTTTTAAATAGCGTAGGAAACATAACCCATTTTGCATTAGAGATTTATTTTTATCATCCATCTCCCTATTTCTTTTCCTCACAACTACACACACCCCCTCACACACACAAAGCAAGCTTTCTTGTAACATTTTGCACAATAAATAGTAATTACATAACTAACACACCACACTTCAAGAATTTCAGTATATTTCCCATGTTTTACACATACATTTTGATATAAGCCAAAATCGTCTGGTTGTCCTTGATGCTACCAAACAATGTCAATGATAGTGACATTATAGAGTTTGGACACGTATTGATATTTAAATGGAAATTTCTGTTTGAGAATAGAACAAATCAGTAAATGTCTCAAGAACGCCTTAGTAAAAAAAAAAAAAAAAAAAAAAAAAACTCACAATGCAGAAATAAAATCATCATTTCTTTGGAACACAACACATTTTACTATTGCTTTATATTTTATAGAGTATTTTCAAATATATTGTCTCATCTGATTTCTGGAACTATCTGATGTGGTAATTACTATCATTTGTAACCCTAAATGGGTTCACTAGTGAGTGAAGGAATTAGGATTTGGGTATCTGTTCCATGTGACTGTCCAGTGGATTCCTCGCCATGTAACAACTGCACAGTAAGCAGAATGAATTATCCAAGAAAACTGAATGGCTATTTTACTGACTTGTCTATATATAGATGGGCAGTTTTTCCATATGTAAGTCTTTAAAATGTTCATTAAAATAACTTTTGTTTAGTCTCTTTGCCTAACACCAAATGTTTCTTATCCTAAATTCCACATTTCTTTCTATCAATAAGTGAATATGATCACTTTTCCAAAATATTGTTTCTTTTCTATCTTTAAAATAGCAACAGCACTATATTGAGGCAATTTTCCATTTGTGCCTGTAATTATTTTGTCAGCCTCTAGTTAAACAATTTACTATGTTCACATTTTCTTACTTGTGTCATGCAAAGTTATAATATATACTCACTTTTTTGGCCAGTCATTGAAAAAGTTTTGTTGGCAAAAATTTTATTTTAGAAGGGGGCAGTTTTGTGTATCCCCCATCTTACTTTTCTGCTACCATCTTCCCATTGATTTGTTCATTCAACAGACATGTATTAAACTCCTACTGTATTCCATGTGCAAGGCATTACACTAGGTAAAACCATTCCCTACCAGAAGTTCTATCTAGCAGAAACAGGAACTATATAGAATTAAAGAAATCAATCGTATTCTAAACTTGACCTAGTAAAATGAAATGAGATCTGCTTGGATATATAATAATTTGATAAATTATTTGATAAATTGTTCAATTTAAATCACTTTTTATTTACAGCATATTTTACCTTTTAAAGTATTTTTTTCATGTATTTATTTTATTTTATTTTTTTAATTTATTTATTAGTATTATACTTTAAGTTGTAGGGTACATGTGCATAACGTGCAGGTTTGTTACATATGTATACTTGTGCCATGTTGGTGTGCTGCACCCATCAACTCATCATTTACATCAGGTATAACTCCCAATGCAATCCCTCCCCCTTCCCCCCTCCCCATGATAGGCCCCTGTGTGTGATGTTCCCCTTCCTGAGTCCAAGTGATCTCATTGTTCAGTTCCCACCTATGAGTGAGAACATGCGGTGTTTGGTTTTCTGTTCTTGTGATAGTTTGCTAAGAATGATGGTTTCCAGCTGCATCCATGTCCCTACAAAGGACGCAAACTCATCCTTTTTGATGGCTGCATAGTATTCCATGGTGTATATGTGCCACATTTTCTTAATCCAATCTGTCACTGATGGACATTTGGGTTGATTCCAAGTCTTTGCTATTGTGAATAGTGCTGCAATAAACATACGTGTGCATGTGTCTTTATAGCAGCATAATTTATAATCCTTTGGGTATATACCCAGTAATGGGATGGCTGGGTCATATGGTACATCTAGTTCTAGATCCTTGAGGAATCGCCATACTGTTTTCCATAATGGTTGAACTAGTTTACAATCCCACCAACAGTGTAAAAGTGTTCCTATTTCTCCACATCCTCTCCAGCACCTGTTGTTTCCTGACTTTTTAATGATCGCCATTCTAACTGGTGTGAGATGGTATCTCATTGTGGTTTTGATTTGCATTTCTCTGATGGCCAGTGATGATGAGCATTTTTTCATGTGTCTGTTGGCTGTATGAATGTCTTCTTTTGAGAAATGTCTGTTCATATCCTTTGCCCACTTTTTGATGGGGTTGTTTGTTTTTTTCTTGTAAATTTGTTTGAGTTCTTTGTAGGTTCTGGATATTAGCCCTTTGTCAGATGAGTAGATTGCAAAAATTTTCTCCCATTCTGTAGGTTGCCTGTTCACTCTGATGGTAGTTTCTTTTGCTGTGCAGAAGCTCTTTAATTTAATGAGATCCCATTTGTCAATTTTGGCTTTTGCTGCCGTTGCTTTTGGTGTTTTAGACATGAAGTCTTTGCCCATGCCTATGTCCTGAATGGTACTACCTAGGTTTTCCTCTAGGATTTTTATGGTATTAGGTCTAACATTTAAGTCTCTAATCCATCTTGAATTAATTTTCATATAAGGAGTAAGGAAAGGATCCAGTTTCAGCTTTCTACTTATGGCTAGCCAATTTTCCCAGCACCATTTATTAAATAGGAAATCCTTTCCCCATTTCTTGTTTCTCTCAGGTTTGTCAAAGATCAGATGGCTTTAGATGTGTGGTATTATTTCTGAGGACTCTGTTCTGTTCCATTGGTCTATATCTCTGTTTTGGTACCAGTACCATGCTGTTTTGGTTACTGTAGCCTTGTAGTATAGTTTGAAGTCAGGTAGCGTGATGCCTCCAGCTTTGTTCTTTTGACTTAGGATTGTCTTGGAGATGCGGGCTCTCTTTTGGTTCCATATGAACTTTAAAGCAGTTTTTTCCAGTTCTGTGAAGAAACTCATTGGTAGCTTGATGGGGATAGCTTTTAAGGTATTTTACTGTTTGTCCTTTAGTACAAGTGAAAAATTTCAGTTAATGGACTATTTTTAGTTGTTCTCTTAATCAATATGACTAAATGATTAAGTGTATTCAGAAAATTTTATTCTTAGCAGGAGGATTATTGAGAGAGAACTATTGAATGATAATTTTTTTCCATTTATATTTGTGGTTATGGTGATCTTTTAGTAATGTTTTACTGAAGCAATAAGGTCACTCACTAAAATGCAGATGAATCTATTATGTGTGTTCATTATGCCTTATTTCATAGATATATACATGCAGAATCTGAGACATAGTCAAGATGTTAATTATTTTATAATGATTAGAATAAATTAACAGGGTTTTTTAATATATTAATTAAAAGTTCACGATGGGAGCAACTAAGCAATAAAATGTGATTGAATGCTTATTTTACTATGAACTTTAGGTTTACTGGTATCTTGAAAAGTTCAAACTTTTTAAAGTTATCACTTTTTAATGCCTTTTTTCCTGAAATTTCAGTGATTTCTCTAAGGACTTGTGATAACTTGCTATATTTTATTTTGGCCAATGTAACCCCTTCCATCTTATCAAGATGCATCTCTCGATTGCCATGCATTTTTGTTCTGCTTCCCTTCTGCCTCTCTTCCTCTCAGATCTGTCCGTCTCATTCTCCTTTCCTGGCTTTTCCTCTTCTCCACAACTGTTAGGTGTCCAGGCCTCAGGACTCCACCTGGGGTCCCCTTCTCTTCTCTGTGTAAACATGTATTTTCCCCAGTTGTGTGCCATGGTTCTGATTATCCTTCTTAGATAATCTCATTAAGTTCCATGGACTGAAATTTGACTTATATGCTAATGACTCCTAAATTCACAATTCCAGCCCTAACTTTCCACTTGAAATCCAGAATCATACATTCATCTGCATAGTTGATGTCTCCACTTGGAACAGACTGCTCACATACAACCTGTCCGTAAAACAAAAGTTGTTTCTCCCCTTTCTTCCCTCACCCCAAAATTCCTCCTCTGCATCCCATTCCATTCCTCAACTTCTCACTGTGTACTCCAATTATCAACATGTCCTGAGACTGATTTCACAGCATATGTAGAATCCATTTACTAACAGTCTACCACACATATGTCTCTCCATCTCTTTGCTCCCTTCCAGGGCAGGACTCTCACATCTAGAATATGGCAGTAATCTAACTGTTTCTTGCTTCAACTCTTGCCCATCCAAAACACATTCTGCCCCAGACAGTGAGGATGGGCTTTTAATATCTTTACTAGTTCAGTGACTTTCTACCATGTGATCTTCTAATACCTCATCTCTATCCTCAGAATAAAAATTTAAAAATTACTCTTCACTGTGGCCTGCAATGCCTTGTATCATCCCACTTCTCTCTGCCTCCCAGGTCACATCTTCTGTCACAATCACTATCACTGAGTTCCACTGGTCTTAATTCTGTTCCTTAAAAATCCCCGTGTACTTTCCACCTTAGGGCCTTTGGTTCCTGTTTGTAATGTCCCAACCTCAGAAATTGAACAGCATGTCCTTTCTTACAGGCATTTGTATTGTATCACCCTATCATCATGTCTGAAATCTTATAACATATTCTTACCCTTCCTTCCTTCCTTCCTTCTTTCCTTCCTTCCTCTCTCCCCCTTCCTCCTCCCTCCCTCACCCTCCCCCTCCCCTTTCCCTTTCCCCTCTTCCCCCTCCTCTTCCACACCTCCCTCTCTCCCTGCCTCCCCTCTTCCCTTTCTTTTTTCCTTTCTTTCAGAATATACTCATTTTTATTAAGTCATGATACCCTCATCCCCTTGATGCATAACACAATTTAACATAGCAGAGAATAAGTATATGCCAAATTGCATGGTTTAGTCAAATTCTCAGTTTTTGAACTGGTCTTATGTTTTCTGAGGATGCATCCCAAAGCTAGAGAGCATGCATCGTTGTGTGAGAGTGAACTGCTACTTTATCTAGCATTACCTTTATCTAAAGTTATCTAAATATTTGAAATATTCTATGCTAACAATTTTTGCCTCCTCCTGAGGCTGTGAATAGAATTATTCTCAGATGGTCCCAAAGTTTCAGCACATTACTGCAGTTAACAAAAAGCTTTTGAAAATGTTATATTAACCACTAAGGGGCATATGCTACCATTAATTTGTGTTATGAGTTCCTGTTGTTAATGGTAGAATTTGCCTGAGTGTGCATTTTTCTCCTTAAATCATATATAATAGAGTATTTGTTCTTAAGAAATCACAGATACCAAAGAACTGATATTAAAATACTTAAAACATGTTAAGTGTGCCTGTTAAAAGAACCAATTCTTAGAAGCTATGGAAGTATTGCCTTGTTTTATCTTAAGGAAATTTTAGTTGAAAATTTGCTTAAAAATGTACAGAGAGCTGGATTATTGTTGTCAAGGAGTATGTAAAGTGTAATTTGTTTTTCTTTTTCTTTTGCATTTATATCAAGTAAATTCATGCAAATTCTCCTTAGAAAATATTTCTGTTTAATTGTTGTTATGAATAATATTGTTAGTATATTGTATATATAGCACTTTCAGATTTTATATATCTATCTATATTCAAAGAATTTACATAAAATAAATAACCTTAATATCAGTATTCCTGCTATTGACTCAATGGTTATTTTCAGAACATTTCCAGGATAGAGACTGTTTAAAATGCCATTTGGGCTTACCATAGTTTGACTGAATGGAGCTAAGTTTCTTTGTGGATTGGACCAGTATTAACCAAAGAAAGATGAAAGGTTATCACTATTGTTAGTCCTATACAAAACATCTGTAAAGTTTTGAAGACAATGGGATGGGATTTACTAAAATTCTTTTCAACCTTCTTATAAACAGTTTACTTAAATGAAAAAGACAAGCCTTAAATTATAATACTATAGCCCATGAGGAAGGAGTTAATCAATAAGGAATTCAAGGTCATAAAGTACACTTTCTGTTTCCTTATAAGAAACTAAGGCTATAGTTTGACTTGCTGCTTGCCAACTTATATATATGGTTACCAGGGTAACTTCCTGTTCTAAATTATGCTGTATGAAACTTACATGTATTTTCTTAATTTAGACCCCAAATTTAGATTCCATTTATAATAACTAGGATGTGGTAGGAGAGAGTTCTCTAATAACTTAATGTTTGTAGTTTCTTGCTTAAAATCAAAAACTTTTTAGTGGCACCTAAGTATTTATAGTAGTGTAAATCAATACATAGCACATTTAACCAGATCATAAATCAAAACAGTCTAAATAAAATAAATTAGGGAAAAGCAATGTTTTATTTTGAGTGATGATTTTATAGTAGGAATATTAAAAAGGATACCATAGAGTAAGTGTTTATTTCCCTTCTGTATCTCTTGTGGCAAAATATGTGCTAGAAATTTATGAGCATATTTTCAAATGGGTGTAAATATTTATAGAGTTTTAGAGAATATGCTACCTCCGTCCTTTAATAAAATCTCACATTCAGGTATTAGAGATAACTATTCATTCACTCCTTTGTTTATTCAACAAACATGTACTGTTCATTATGAGGTACAAAGCAATGTGCTAAACACCAAGGATCCCAAATCAAATGTTCTACTATCCTCAAGGAGACTAGAGGGAAAGATGGTGTCTTAGTCTCTGCTGTTATAACAGAATACCACAGAATGGGTAATTTATAGTGAACATGAATTTATTGCCTCATGGTTCTGGAGGCTGGGAAGTCCAAGATCCAGGGGCCAGCATCTGAGCCTTCTTGCTGCATCATTCCATGGGAAAAGCCAAAGAGTGTGCAAGAAAGAGCAAGGTATGAATGTGTGACCTCAAACCTTTTTATAATTGGCCTTGATCCATTCATGAGAATGGAACCCTCATGACCTAAATACCTCCCATTAGGCTTCACCTCCCAACCATGGCATTGGAGATTAAGTTTTCAGCAAATGATTTTTTGGTGGGACACATTCAAACCATAGCATGTAGCAGTATATCAAGTTTCATAGTGCATTGTGATAAGTTATATAAAAGAGAAATGCTCTGGGTGCCAGGGTCATGGTGGAGAAGCATCAAAATCAAATGATGGGGACCAGGATGTTTTTCTGGAAGAAGAAATACATTTAAAACATTTTCATCGGAGGGTAACTCAAGTCATCAGATTTGCATTTTGGATTAATAACTCTAGTAGCAGTTTGGAGGCTGTTGGGAATAAGGCCAGACTGGAGATATGGACACCCATTCTTGGGAGATCATTGTGTTAAGTGTAGGATATGGATAGTGTAAATATGGACACCATATACTTGGGAAACCAGTGTGTCAAGTGTAGGATAATGAGAACCCAAACTATGTCAGTGACAGTAGGAATGTCAAGAAGAGATGCCAGAGTATCAACACAGCAATGATTTGGAGTCAAGGAATTTTAGAGAGTAAAGGGATTGTGGATGATGAATGCCTATATTTATACATTGGGAAACAATAGCCCAGAAAGTGATGCATACATATAAGTCTTAGACAAAGGGGATATTATGACTTCAATATTCTCAGTGATGAGCATGCAGTAACTTCAGAAATGTTTTGTGCCTTAAGATTAATATAATAATAATTTCTGTAATGGTCATAAATTCTAAAAATATATTTTATTTTATGTATATTTGATAGTTTGACCTTGAACTAATCAGAAACTAAAGAGATAAGCCAGAGTTTTTAAATCAAAGCTGATTAAATCACAAAAACATTTGAGCCAAAGGTTGCCTCTTAAGTAACCTGATATTTTTCAGAAAAATATTTTTATGTTTCATTTCTAACATAAATTTATAAAATCATTTTATGTCATGCAACTTTTTTGGTGATGACAGGGTTCTTAATTCTTAATGTAAAAGATACTGGAAAGTTGTATAATTAAACGCATGGTTGGACCTGTGGATACTGTGTTACTATTAATACTCATAAAAGTGACCATCTGAGTAGAGCATAAATGTAGCTTATAGAACTCTACCTGATAGCCTTGAACATTTTAAAACTATAGCTGACCTAATGATAAAATAAATTATAGGAAAAAATGATAAACTTTGATCAAAACAACTTATCTTTCTTTTTTCCCCTTTAAGAATGATAACTAATATCAAGATATAATTTATATCTGACCGTATAAATTTAGGGACATATGATCATCATCCAGTTTTCAAGTGCTTATGTTGTTAAATGCACAGAGCAAATATAAAGTGTTTGACTAATTTGTGGTGTTAATGTTAATTTCCTCTGGTGCCACATGAAGGTTCTTATATATCATGTTCTTAAAAGCACTGTAAAGTGGTTTACGTAAAGATTTGACCTTAGAAAGATGAATAATTTCTTCCTTTGATGATGATTCAAGTGCCTACAATAAGTTCTTACAGATCATGTTCTCTTTACTACATGTTTCCTAAATAAATAGCTTATGCTATTTCAATTTAGACACATCTTTAACGTTTGGGTCAACTTTAAACACAACTCATTTAATGTCATTAAAATAGTAAAGACTGTCATATTCTGTCTTAGCATAAGATATCTAGTAATTCCCAAGGCAGTTTAGTTCAGTGAGTTTAAAAAATTACATGTCTTCTTATTAGAAATTGTTGCCAGAACGTATAATTAACAAGATACCAATTTCCACTATATGGAAATTTATAATTTTTCAAAAGATATTATCATACTAAAGAAAGAAAGGCAGAATATAAATGTCAGATATTCACCACTGCTTTTGTTTTTGAGACCACTTATCGTAATTATGTGACATAAGCCCAAAGAGATTATATACGCTTGGATAGATTATATTTGTCATTTTAAGCATTTTTTTAACCAAGGGTACAAATATATGAAGTGTTTTCAGCTTCAAAAATAATTTCCTATAAAGATAATATGAACAGGTCAAATGGTTTGACTTTACCTTCAAAACTTATCCAGAACCTCACCTTCACTACTTTAACCTTGGTCCAAGCCCCTGTCATCTCAGAACTGAGTTATTGTAGTAGACTCCCATTTAGTTGATTTCTTCAGAACAGGCTAGGCTTTAGCAGCAGTAACTCTGAACTCTCCAAACCTCAGTGGCTTAACACAAAAATATTATGTATCTTCTTCAAAATATCTACTTTATGTTTGCATGGGTAAGGATACTAGAGGAGCTTCTTACTGTCACTCAGGCATCCAGGTTGACAGAGGCTGCACCATGTACAAGGTCACCAGTTGAAGCGGTAGGAGAAGAAACAGACTGGAGAATCCTGTAGCCTCAGTATAGAACTGACACATGTCACTAACGCCCACAGGTTGTCACCCAACACCAGTCATGTTGCCTCAACTCCAACTGCACAATGGTTGGAAAACATACCTGCTCGTGAGTCCAGGCAGAAATGGGAACAGGGTACTACTGAGCATTCATAATATCTCTCACACTGGTTTGGAAAATCCAGATTCCTTCCTTGCTACAAGAAAATCTCAACGGGGCAGCCAAAAATGGTCATTTTAATGTGTGGGGTCATATCCCTCCTCTGCTCAAAATCATTGAATGGATGCATTTTTCACTCAGAGGAAAAACCTGTGTCCTTACTATGAAGCACAAAGTCAAATATACACCCACCCATGTGGCTTATTCCCTGACTTCCTGTAGGTCTGCTTAATACAGAAGCCCTTCCTCATTACCCATTTTATTTTTCTCCATAGCACTCACCACTCTGATATTCTAACCAACATGGATTTTTTTAATACTTTTGTTGATTGTTTGCCTCTTCCTACTAGAACGTGACCTCAAAAGTGGAAGGACTGTTTAATTCACCATTTAAACCTAATGCCTAGAATGGTGCCTGGCATATTAGAATATGAACGAATGTACGAAATGCCCTAAAAGCTGTATTGTGAATCCCATTTCCTCTGTGTAGTTAACGTGTTTGTCATATCGTATTCCTTAGGAACTGGAGGAACTTACTTTCTTTTTTCCCTTGTTTCCTGAGGCTATCACAAAAATTAGAGGGACTTGTCTCTTGCTTAATGGGATCCAGGTTGAAAACAGTAAAAGTAAGAGATTACAGCCAAACATGGGGAACAGCTACTCAATTAAGAGATTGTATCAAGGAGAGGGAACCCTTCAGGTCAGTAGAGGCCTAATTTGGGGTGATTGTGAGGATGGCTTCTCAGTCAAATTGAATTAATGAGAATACAATATAGAACCATAAAAGGGTCTGTTTCTCAGCCTTACTAAATTCGTTCTTAGGATGGGATTGTATTTGATTTTTGAAGTGAGAAAAGCTTATCAGGCTGCCATTTTATATACAAAAATTATAGTACATTTAAGATTTCTAGTGGCAGATGCATTATTAACATGATAAGCAGATGAAAATATATACACACATTATTATATACATACACATTTCTATTGGTAAAGGGGTGAATATTTACAAAATAAAGAGAAAGAGTTTAAGATAATATAAAAAGTCCTGATTTGACTTTAATAGTCACAAAAGGAAAAACATTAATACCCTTTTAAGCTCACTTGACAGGAGATGAACTGTCAAAGAAGGAAAGACAGAAGGGAGTCTGGGTAAATTATTTGCTGGTGTGAGACTGAGGATTTATTATGCCTGACTGGAATTTGAGTTCCTTGCCAGTGGGCACTGTAATATACCAGAGCTAAAACCCAGGCATATATGATTAGCAGGAGGTCTTGAAAACAAGTTAGTGATGGGCTGGTACTTATCAAGCGCTAACTTGTGAGAGCTGCTAGAACTCCCTGCTGCTGTTCCAACGAATTCCATTGTGACCATCTTAACATGCTCCTTTTTTTAATCTGAGGTATAATAAGTACGCTGTGTACAATGGTAGAAAATGACATAGGGTGGTCTTTGAGAAAATTCTCAACAAGATTCTATTATGTATACATGAAAATGGTGGCATTTATTGCTCATTTCTGAGGACATGACAACTAATATTTTTAGACAACTCTTTCCTAAACTATTAAGTATTGCAGAAGTCATAAACTAAAGCCCTATTGTATTAGTCATCTTTCTCCAGAGAACCAGAGCCAATAGGCTATCTATATATGCACACACAAACACATATATGTATATGATTATAAATATAAATTATATACATTATAAATGTGTATATACATATATACTTGTGTATACATATATATGTGCATACATATACACATTTATATATTTATTTATTTATTATAAGGAATTGGCTCACACAATTATAGAGACTGAAAAGTCCCAAAATTTCCAGTAAGCAAATTGAAGACCTGGAAGTGCTGATGGCATAGTTCCAGTCTAGGCTCCAAGACACAGGCCCAAGGTGTAATTTCCAGTCCGAGTCCACGTCAGAGTCCAGTGGCAGGACTAATGTCCCAGCTCAAAGACATTCCAGGAAAGAGACAGAATTTTCTGTTACTCACCCTTTTTGTTCTATTCAGTCCTTCAACAGATAAGATGAGGCCCATTCATTATGGAGAAGACAATATACTTTACTCAGTCCATTGATTCAAATGTCAGCCTCATCCAGAACATGCTTACAGATATGTCAATAATAATATTTAATGAAATATCTGGGCACTCCATGGTCCAGTCAAGTTGACACATAAAATTAACTATTGTATTCATGAAAAATAAATTTCGTTGTTTATGAGGGGTTGGTTTTCTGGGTAAAAAAATACATTCACTATCTTGGGTATCTTATAAACTAAGCTATTCTTTATGAATATGAGGATTTTCTTTCTGCTAAAGATGGTTCATTCGCCATTTTTGGATCTTCCAATGTGTACTATAGCTGTTAGTTTCAGAACCTTCGTATATTTCAGACATTCATTTAGTTAACTGAGAGGAAAATACTGTCTACTTAAATAATAACCCAATTTCTACCCACTGTTGTGGTTTATACTATAAGATCTCAATCCTGGCTGCATAGTAGTATCATCTAAGGAAACATATCTCCTGCTTCTGGCATGATTTTTGATCACATGCCCAGGGATCTATCCAATGGTCTAAAATTCTGTATCACCTAAGCCCACATAGAAACAGAGATCACAGTTTTTAACCAAAAATAGAGACCCACAGTGAGGAAGAATGTGCATATGAAGATAATGGAATATACTATTTGAAATCAAGAAAAATCTGGACAATGAAAATTCACATAACTCTTTATACAAATCAGCCTAAGAATAGAGCAGGTAAGCATGCAATTTCTAAAGGTAGATGCTTGTGTTAGTCTGTTTTGTGTTGCCATAAAGGAGTACCTGAGGCTGGGTAATTTATAAGAAAAGAGATTTATTTGGCTCATGGTTCTGGAGATCGTACACCTTCTCAGCTTCTGGTGAGGCTTCAGGAAGCTTTTACTGGCAGTGGAAGGCAAGGGGAGTCAGTGGTCATATGGTGAGAGAGGGAACAAGTGAGAAATCAGGAAGGTGCCAGGTTCCTTTAAACAATCAGTTCTCACGTGAACTAATGGAATGAGAACTTGCTCATTACCATGATAAAGGCACCAAGCCATTGATGAGAGATCCACTCCCATGACCCATATACCCACCACTAGGGCCCACCTCCAACATTGGGGATCAAATTTCCACATGAGATTTGAAAGGGATAGATATTCAAACTGTATCAGTGTTCAAATAAATGATAACCTGGATTTTGGACATTAGAGTCAATTGTGTCTACTATTGACAGAGTTAAAAAACAAAATAATAAAATGCAGAAGAATTAAAGAAGAGTCACTCTAGGCTAACTGAATTGCTTTTGGGGATACGTACATATCAGTGTCGTTTACAACAAGGGTGTGGAATAGAAATAACCACCCAGATATTGAAAGGGGCATCAACATCATACTACTGTCCCTAAAGATAACAAGAGGGATATATGGTGAATTTGAAGCAGTCCTGAACCATTGAAATAGGTGGAAGAGGGTTTAGAATCTCATTAGCTGATGTGCAAAGCAAATGTCAGGTAGAGACTGAGAGATTGTTGAGTGATCTTGGAGAAAGTGGTAGCTGAAAAGAAAAATTATAAACCCCAATCCTTGTCCTTATTCTTGTCCTGTCAATCATGGAGCTTAGGGACAGAGGCACATAGAAGGTTCAGCTTTTACTGGCAAGGATTACTAGAGAAAAAAACTGATGCTATCCGGAATGAATAAGGTGGTGGTAGGAACTTGAGGAGCAAAAATAAAAATGGAGAGGAGATTGTCAATTAAGAGTGGGTATAAGGACTGAATAAAGTGTTCAGATTGAGTATTGGGTTTTGGGAGTGGTAGGAGTGAGCTAAAAACCTAGTAATAATATTGATAATACACAGTACTCATAACATTTTATTGAGTACTTATAAGCACCATGCACTGTTCTAAGCACTTTACAAATATGAACTTATTTAATTTGCATGTCAACCTGTAAAGTAGGTACTATTAATTGGTCCCAGAGACAGGCTACCTTATTTGGTGAGGGTGACACTGGAGGTGAAATTCCAACCCAGGTGAGTCAACTGCAAAGCCTATCCTCTTAAGTGTAGGTATATGCTTATTATACTTAAGTTTGTGCTCTGAAGTATGACAACAACTAAAGGCATCTGTGTCTAGATGACTCTTCATGAAAATCCTGCTTTTTACACACACAACATTATTGTGGATGTAGGAAAGTTTAAATGTAACAAGAATTTGCTGAACAAAGGCTAATATGTTGTCCACCAGGCAACCGTTTTATAAGGCTGCTGGGTGAACGTGGACAAGGATGAGCACATCAGAGTAATTTAGGTTCCAGAGCTGCTGAGCTCTAACAGCTTTGTCTCTCCATCTCATGTAGGAAAAATTCTGTCTGGGAGGCAATGGTGCCCCTTTCCTTTAGACAGTGCTTATGATGGCTCCACCAACCTCAGTTTCACAGACCTGGCCCTTTCTCCAGTCCACATTAATTCCCCATTAGACTGACATTTTGTTCTTAGATATGTTATTATTACTTGAGCCTTTGGCCTGGAAATCAGAAATCTCTTTAATGTTGCAATTTCTTTCCTCTGATCCATTTTGTGATAATTTCATATAGTTTAACCCTCAACATGCAATCTTATTTCCAAAAATGTGGCCTGCCTATATATATATATATGATAAAAAAGGAATAATAAAATCACTTGGCTAAACGGGACCTCAAGAGGGAACCTAATATATGTCATAGCCAGTTGGCAAAATCTTCTCCCCTATATATAAGCAGTCTAATTTAATCATCCTAAAGGTTATCTTTAGACATTTTTATTTATGTTAAAATAAACGTTCCATTTCTCTTGCTGTCTCTCTCACATATTTGTGTCTTTTGTGTGTAAACATGCACACATGCACACGGTCACAAACTATCATAATTCAGATTCCAGATATGTCCAAATGAATGAATTTGGTGTGAGATTTTTTTTTTTTTTTTTTTTTTTTTTTGAGACGGTGTCTCGCTCTGCCCCCCAGGCTGGAGGTTCAGTGGCGCGATCTCGGCTCACTGCAAGCTCCGCCTCCCGGGTTCACGCCATTCTCCCCCCTCAGCCTCCCGAGTAGCTGGGACTACAGGCACCCGCCACCATGCCTGGCTAATTTTTTGTGTTTTTTTAGTAGAGATGGGGTTTCAGCGTGGTCTCTATCTCCTGACCTTGTGATCCACCCGCCTCGGCCTCCCAAAGTGCTGGGATTACAAGCGTGAGCCACCGTGCCCGGCCTGGTATGAGATTCTTTTTCCCCATACAAGGTTGTGGAAAAGGGCACAGACCCTGGAGGCATTCAGACCTGAGCTAAAAATCATGAGTGACTGAAGAATTACTTAATCGCTGCTAGCCTTGGTTTTCTTATCTGTAAACTGGGAACAAGAATAGTATATACCTAATAGAGTTAAGAAGTTTAACAACAACAACAAAAAAAGGACAAATTCTTACTGCAGTAATATGTATTATTTAATACTAAACAACTATAAATTTTATTAGTTGAAGTAGTTGCATGCCTTTCTTCAAAGCAGCATTGTTTTTTCAGAAAGATTCAAAATTCTGTGTCAGAACAGAATGAACAATATTTTGGAAACTATCGCAAAACATGAATTCGTGTTTTTAAATTTAGCAAAGGTAATAGGGACAAAGGAAGTGTTCTTTGAAAAAAACTAAAGGACACCCCACTTCCAAAAGGTTATATTTTATTTGGTTATGTAATTTGTGCGATATTTCACCTATAATCTACTGTCACCTTCCGGGGAGAAGAAAATAGCTCAGTCTGCCATTCCCAAACTGTGACGTTCCTTTTATGACTGCAAAGTACCCTATGGAGATGGTAGATGCCAGGCTTTTTAAGACTTTACAAGGACTGAAGGCCAACTGCTTTCAAACAGAAATATTTACTGAGAAGCTAATGCATGTATCAGAGATCTGAAGAGAAAGAGCATGACTAACAGCTGAAAATAGGGCTCATTAACAGAGCAATCTGCAATGAGCCCAGAGGGAAGTTCTCTCATTCTAGAAAAGATGTGTTTAAAAGGAAAGACCAAGAAATGGAGTTAGATCAAATGATATGTTTGAAGTAAGGAGTTGGACAAACTGACTTGAGTGAATATTAAAAATGAACAAAATGGGCCTCATTAAGTTATTACAATTCATCGTATGGTCTTCATTCCAAAGTATTTACTTATCTAACTGGAAATATTGACCAGTACTTGATATTTTATAATAATGCAGGTGAGCATAATGTATGCCTGACATAATTACATGAGCTTTTGAAAACACTTTATTGCCATAAGATGTAGCGAGGACCTCCTGATTATCATTAGACATCTTGTTGTGTATTTAGGTAATGAATGATTTGGTAATAGTTTTTATTCAGGCTTATGCCAGAAACAGATTTGTTTTAAAATTATTTTGCTAAAACATAGGAAAAGCTGACATGTGATATTTAATAGTAAGTTCAAAGTTTTCCCAGGTGGGTAGTTGTTTGTTTTAGTATGAGAGAACTTATTTTTAAGACCCTTTTTTGTGAGTTTAAAGGGGCAATGGACTTAATTGTTCTGGTCATGCAAAATATGTTTTATTCTGGATGTCTTCTGACTTTATATTTTGAATATATATCTATTACAAATATCTGTCTGTCTGTCTGTCTGTCTGTCTGTCTATCTTTCCTGAGTGTCACAGGACAGAAGCAAAGAGAGAGGATCCGTCAACTAAACAGTCATTAGCACTGGTTGTTTTTAATATATGCCATCACTGAATTCTCTCAGCAACCCTTTAAAAATTGGGTGTTATTATTACCTTCCTTTATAAATTGGGAATTTGATGCAACTCCAATTTCCCAATTTCCCAAGTAATGAATTAAGTGAGACCCAAAATGGGTCTTGGATTCAGATTCCATGTTCTCACATGTTTCCTTCAATAATATGGATCTTTCATGGGGTCCCAGTGGTTTTCATCGTCTTAGTCAAGAGGAGAAGGTATAAAGACACCCCGTAATTTAAGACTAGATTATCCCTTCATCATTGGGAAAGCTGAGGTATTTGACCTAAGCTATAAGTGAATGAAGCAGGAGGTAGAACCCTAGGACCACTCATAGATGGAGCTGCTTGTTAGAGTACATAGCAGGCTCTAGCAAGTGGGCTGTCTGGGATGAAGTGGTGCAAGCAAGGGGAGAAGATCGATATAAATGTGCTTGATGGTATAGGGGAATTGATATTTATTTCATGCCAAGGCACTGTAAAGTGAACCTCAAAAGTCTTAAAACTGTGAAAAGAGTCAAATGTAGTGTTCAAAGTCAGAAGAGTGGTTATGCATAGGGTGGTGGGTAGTGACTAGAAGACAGCACAACACAGGCTTCAGGAATTCTGGTAAAATCTCTTTCTTGATCTATGTGCTGGATGAATAATGGGTACAATTTGTAAAATTCAAAGAGCTCTACATTATAATGCATGCATGTCTTTCTAAGTTTTTATTATTCTCCATTATGTTTATTTTACACTTTGTTTGCGCATATAATTGTATTTCTGTTTCCACATTATCTGGTCCCAAAGGTATTAGTTTTTAACAAGTTGATCAGTGTCTTTTAAAATTATATGTACCACAGGCCAGGTGCGGTGGCTCACACCTGTAATCTCAGCACTTTGGGAGGCCAAGGCGGGTGGATCACCTGAGATCAGGAGTTCGAGACCACCCTGGGCCACATGGTGAAACCCCATCGCTACTAAAAATACAAAATTAGCCAAGTGTGGTGGCAGGTGTCTGTAATCCTAGCTACTTGGGAGGTTGAGGCAGGAGAATCACTTGAACCCAGGAGGTGGAGGTTGCAGTGAACAGAGATTGCACCACTGGACTCCAGCCTGGGTGACAGAGCGAGACTTCATCTCAAAGAAAGAGAAATTACATGTATGACAATGTATAAGAAAATTCACACGTGTGTGTGTGTGTGTGTGTGTGTGTGTGTGTGTGTGTGTGTGTCTCAAGCCTAGTTTGATTCCATCTCAACTTTGTGGCAGTGGGACAGTCACAGAAGGCGAATCGGCTCGGAGAAATGCAATCACATTTTTGTGCAATATAGACAAAATGGGGAAAAATAATACTAACGGTTTCTGAATGAAAGGAAAATATCAACTACAGAATCATTGAAGGAAGAATTTATCATTGAAAGTGTAGGTGTTATAAGCAAGGAATTTGATTATATGAAATATCACTGTCTCCAACACAGAGAAAATTGAAGGCTGAGGAAAAATGTGTTTTGTGATTATAGCTTACCAATGTTAAAAGGCCCTGTGATCTATCTCAGGGATTTGGACCTTGAAATCAGGTGGAAACTATTATCCTAACAAACACTCCCCTTCCAAAATTCCATCCTTCTGAAACTATACTGGTCTCACTATCTCATAATTAAGTCATTTATAGCTACTGTCTCCCCTCTGTAGAAGTTTTTAGTGCAAGTGGAGTTAGACTTGGAATGTGGCACAGAGGAGTGAAGATCTTAATGTTTCTTGAGTAAATTCCACATAGGTCACTGACTTGGAAAATCTGCCTGTGTGTGACCATCTCTAATAAAATATCATCTTATGACAGCCTTTTTGCAAATAAGATACTTGAGAACAACATACTTCAATTTACCATGGATTATACCTGTATCAAGACAACATGAAAGAAAATTTAACCATTGTAAAGGACAGATCAAATTTAAGTGGAATTTGCTCTTATCCCAAAGTCTAAAGATAAATGCAGGGAAATTTCTCAGCAAAAGGAGAAAAGGATACAACACATTGTTCATAAATACAAAGAAGCAGCAAGCTCTCAAGAGACAAAAAGAGAACAGATTGCTTAACTACAAAGTGGAAACTTAAGCTTTCCATTCACAGATATAAAAATAAAACACGACCCCAGGTTACCATGGATGAAGATATGGCAGAAATCTTAAGCTACTGTGTCTTTGGTTTTGCAATCAAAATCTAAGCAATTGATTAAAATCAGGTTGCAGATATTTTCAGTATAACTGTCCCTGATCACATATTCTAAGAGGAACTTTTAATGAAACTTTTGAGTAGAAAGTCAAAACGCAAAAGAAGAGTTGGCATGAATTACCTTTGGGTGAGTGTATCATGAGGTTAGATGTTGAGGAACACATTAGGAGTTAAATTTCAAATGTCCTATACTGTTGGCAGCAAGATATAAGATATCTGAGTAACAATTTCATTATTAACTAATTTCTGATCTTTTTATTTCAGTGGAGCATAAAGGATATGATAAAAATTTGCTACAAATAAATGACAGCTTTGTTGAACAGGAGCACTTTTTTTTTTTTTAGATTTTACAACAATAGAATGGGCCAAATATCCTTGTAAATTACATTAATGAGATAGATTGCTACTTTTAATGGAGGCTCTGTGCTCTACATTATGCCTTATGCAGATTTGCCAGTTAATAAGCCTGAACAGTGTTTCTGTTTGAGGAAAATGAATCTGAAACGATTGTCAGATTATCTGTTTGGCATGCCTGGCTGGTGTCTGGAATGGCACTTTGCTAATGTGCTATTACTCAGTGTCATTAACCCACACAAATGATTGAAAGGTGAATTTATATGTGTACCATGGGACTCAGCACAGGGAACAGGCTTCAGTGAAATGAGACTGCAAAGGATAAAATGAACCATTCATTTTTTACCTCAATTTTCATGTGCTCACTTTAAAGACAGATGATATTTAAATATACGAAAAAGAATGAGACAAAACTATTACTTAAAAAACACAACTTTGCATTGCATTAATGGATTAAAAGTTATGTAGTTGAAAAGTGAGCATTCATCTCCCCATCATGATCCTCATGCCTGGGAGATCTTGGCAAAAAGGGCATAGCAATTAAATACCTTTGAATCTATCTCATATAAGACTATTTTGTACACTTTAAAACTCATGATGGAAATGTAAAATGAAAGGCTTCTCCTTCATGAGAAGAATTTAATTTACACGTATTCAGATTCATTAAAATACTTTAAAATGGAAAACTTATTTTTTAAAAAAATACAGATTAATACAGTAAAGCCATCAAATGGAAGTTATGAAATATTTTCTAGTTTGTCTTTTTAATGTCTTGTTTGACATTTATTCACTGGGTATTTTAATGCACATCTATCCTTTTGAATTTCAAGGGCATTGGAAATTTTGAATAAGCCTGTAAATAAAAGTTCCTGCCCTTATTCTTACAAAATAAACAGAAAACATCCTTTTAATGTGATTCTTACTTTCTGCATAGCTAAACTTATTTTCAGACTTAACAGAGACACTTGAGGCCTAAAATACCTCTAACCTAGCTGGTCTTACTCTATGTTTTAAGGCTATTTGGAATTTAAAAAGAAAAAAGAAATCAGAGTTTAAAAAAAAAAAAAGACAAAATGCATACAGGCGTAAAGTTTTTTGACAGTGCATTTATGGAACTCATCATTACATCATGTGCTGTTAAGATTCATAAACTAACAGGGGCATCCCTTGAAAACTGTTAAAGTTATATATGTGCCTATATGCCTATGCATGAAAGGAAATTCGACGTAAAAACATAGAAACGCAAACTGTGTTGAGAAAAAAATTACTCTTCCAATAAGATGTCATGATATCAATGAATTTGAGGGCCATGTTGACAGGCAGTGAGTCTTGAGTCAGGGTGTGGTAAACTGCATGTCGGGGGGTCCAAGTACTCATGTAAACTGCGGGTTCCCAGGAATGCTTTCTTGTTTATCTCTGAAACGCTGTGTTGAGTGGCTAATGTTCTCACTGTGATATTCTCTTATCCAGGAAATCCCTTTATTTAAACACTGCGTAATTTCTAATGACCTTTTTGAGTGGTGTCATCTTTCTATTCCTAGTACATTCAAAGGTCTTGTAAATTACATGTTGGTATACTTACATGAAGTATATCATCCATGAAAACTTATCCACACATTATTATATTTATAGCATAATATATTTAGGTTATTTTTATTCATCCGATTTCAAACAAAAATCACAATTTCCAAGGAAAATCATTTTTTCTACTTTTAATTCCAGCCTTCTCAGTAACAGCTTACCACCCCCACCCCGCCCTCATAGAAATAAGGAATTTTAAGTTCCAGCCAATCTTCCTATATTTAAATTTAAGAAGTTGCATAAAGGATATTTCCAAATTTCCTAATTTAGGCTCATTTTACTTGGATAATGGTTTCCATCCTTGGATTTTTTTTTTCTTTCATAAGGAAAAAAGTTTTAAAAGTATATCCTGACACTCATGAAGGCTAGAACTTTTTCAGTACCATTAATCTTGTTGAAAAATTAAATATTTCATACTTCTTTTTTGTTTTTGTCAAGGAAACCCTTACAATTTAAAATGAATAATTAGTAATTTCTCCTTAGCTAAGCAAATAGACCACGAGAGTAATTCAGGCTTGTGAGAAATGGCTTTTCTTTATCGTTTAAAAATATTTATCCAATCAGAATGTTGCTTCTTTTCCTCCTCTAGTTATAAATGTTTGTTAAGTATAAACTTTGGTACACATCTGACTTATTTCAAAAGCATTTTGCAATAGCCTTACTTTTGAGTGCTCACTTTGTTCGCGCTTAAGTTTATTGCCATCACATACTGCTATTTTTTTTTTTCTAACTCTTCTCTCTGCCCTTTATTCTCCACCACCTGCCCCTCTTCCCCAACACTAGAGCTACTCAAGGTGGGCTACTGCTCCCAAGGCTATATCTCATTCACAGGCACAGTCCCTATCTCCTTCCCAGATGTTGTTGTATACTCACGGTGTGGTCCATTCTCTGTCGACCAGGTAACCCAAGGTAAACTGATCAACAGAACCATGTTAATTTGTTCATTTATTCTTCTCTTTGAAATACATTTGACCCTTGAACAACATGAGTTTGAACTAAGTGGGTTAACTCATACATGGATTTTTTTAAAATAAATATATGGAAAAACATTTTTGGAGATTGTAGCATTCTCCAAATGCTACAATTGGAAAACATTGCAGGTGAACTCAAGTAGCCTAGAAATGTAGAAAAAAATAAGATAAAGTTAAGTATGTAATGAATGTATAAAATATATATATACACTAGTCTATTTTTATCATTTACTATCATAAAACATACACAAACCCATTCAAAACCGTAAAATGTATCAAAACTTATGTGCACAGACTGTATTTGTGCAAACAGTAAACTTTGATTAACACCATGGGACCTACATGAAGTGCCACTAGTGATGCTGGAAGTGCTCCCAAGAAGCAGAAAAAAGTCATGACATTACAAGCAAAAGTTCACTTGCATGATATATACCATAGCTTGAGGCCTGCAGCTGCAATTTCCCACTGTTTCAAGATAAATGAATACAGTTTAAGGACCATTGTAAAAAAAGAAAAGGAAACATGTGAAGCCCTCACTGCAGTTATACTAGCAGGCATGAAAACCTTGTACTTTTTGCAAAATACCTTTTTATCTTGTATTGAAAATGCAACCTTTTGTGGGTGCAGGGTTATAATAAGAAAGGCATACTTTTGACTCTCATATGATTTGAGAAAAAAATGAAGTCATTGTATGACAACCTAAACCAAAAGGAAGGTGAAAGATCTAAAGCTGAAGAATTTAATACCAGCAAAGGATGGTTCGATAATTTTAGAAATATTTTAAAAGTCAAGATAACAGGAGAAGCAGCTTCATTTGACCAGGTGGCAACAGTGTCCTCCAGATGCCATTAAGAAAATCTTTGAGAAGAAACAATATCTGCCTGAACAAGTTTTTAATGCAGATAAAAGTGACCTACTCTGGGAACCAAAAAATGCCACAAAGTATATTTACTGGTAAGGAAGAGAAGTGAGCTCCAGCAATTAAGGGAGGGAGGGATAGGCTAACTCCACTGTTTCGGGCAAATGTAATCAAGGTTATGATTGGAACTGCCCTTATCTATAAAGCAGCTAACCACTGAGCCTTGAAGGAGAAAGAAAAGTATCAACTGACAGTCTTTTGTTTGTAAACAATAATGCCTGAGCAAGGAAAACCCCTTTTGTGAATTGGTTTCATTGAGGCTTTGTCCCTGAAGTCAGGAAGTACCTTGCCAAAAAGGGACTGCCTTTTAAAGTTTTTTTTATTGGACAATGTTGCAGGCCACCCAGAACCCCAGGAGTACAACACTGAAAGTGTCAAAGTGGTCAACTTGCCCCTAAACATGACATCTATAATTCAGCCTCTAGATCAGGTGTCATTAAGACCTTTAAGCCTCATTAAACATGGTCCTCTATGGTAAAGATTGTCAATGATACGGAAGAGAACCCCAGTAGAGAGAACTTTATAAAGGTTTGGAAGAATTACACCATTGAATATGCCATCGTTGTTACAGAAAAACTCCTGAGAGTCACCAAGCCTCAAACAATAAATTCCTGCTGGGGAAAACTGTGCCCAGATGTTGTACATGACTTCACGGAATTTATGACAGAGCTAATCAAGGAAATGATGAAAGGTATTATGGATATAGCAAAAAAGATGGAGGGTAAAGCATTTCAAGATATAGATCTTGGAGAAATTCAATGACTAATAACCACCATATCAGAGAAACTAACAGAAGAGGACTTGATGGAGATGAGCGTTTCCAAACCAGTGCCAGATAATAAAAAAAAAAAAAGAGAGAAGAAGCAGTACCAGAAAACAAGTTGATATTAGACAATCTAGCAGAAGGGTTCTGATTATTCAAGACTGTTTTGTTTTACAACATGGATCTTTATATGATATGAAACTAAAGCAAATGGTGGAAGGAAGATTGGTACTTTATAGAAAATTTTTAAATAAATGAAAAAGCAAAAAAAGGAAAAAAAAAACAGATATTACGATGTATTTCAGTAAAGTCCACCAAGTATGCCTTCCTCTCCTGCCTCCCTTTCACTTCCTCCACCTCTGCCACCCTTGAGACTACAAGACCAACCCCTCCTCATCCTCCTGCTCCTCAGCCATATGAAGAAAATGAGAATGAAGACCTCTATGATGATCCACTACCTATTAATGAGTAGTAAATATATTTTCTCTTCCTTATGATGCTCTTAATAATATTTTCTTTTCTTTAGCTTTCTTTATTGTAAAAATGCAGTAAAAAGTGTATATAACATGCAATATATGTGTTAATTGACTGTTTATGTTATTGGTAAGACTTCTAGTCACCAGTAGGCTATTAGTAGCTAACTTTTTGGAGAATGAAAATTTATTCTCAGATTTTTGGCTGTGTGAAGGATTGGTGTCCCCTAAGCCCAGCATTGTTCAAGAGCTAACTGTATGGACTCTTCCTAAGAGACTTTCCTGGAATCAATATTTTATGCAGTGACTATGCAGACACAGGGCATCGTTTACCTTTCAAATAAGTTCATGCTCTTCTTTCTTATCTTTGGAATCCATGTAGTAATTTTCATTAACTACAGAAAATGTTGCCACATAATGATGATTGTAAATTCCAGTGATAATGTGAAAAGAAAATATATGCCTGCTGCAAGGGTTGTGCCTGCTTCTCCCAGTCCCATTCTCTCTCTCTCTCTCTGTTTTTATCTATGGGTTGATCTTTATATGTTTTTCTCTCTCCCTCTCCACACACACAGTGATTGCATTTCCTGTTGTTTATTCCTTCTCTATCTTCCAAAAAAAGTGATTGCATTCATTATCTATTGCTGAGTAACAAATTACCCCAACATTTAGCAGCTTAAAACAAAAACATTGGTCATTTTTACACCGGTTCTGAGGGTGGGGAATCTAGGAGTAGCTTGGATGGTTGGCTCTAGCTCAGAGTCTCTCATTAGACAGCAGTTAACCTGTCAGCAGGGGCCAGAACCATCTGAAAGCTTGACATTGAAAGCTTGGGCTGGAGGATCTGCTCCCAAGTTGTGTCACTCCTGTGGCTGTTGGCAGGAGGCCTCAGTTTCTCATCATGGCTTGAGTGTCCTCACTACATGACAGCTGGCTTCCACAGAGCAAATGATCTAACACAGAGCAAGGTGCAAGCAGGAAGCCACAGTAACTTTTATTACCCACTCTCTAAAGTTGCATACCATTAGAAGTGAGTCACTAGATCCAGGCCACACCCAATGGGAATGAAGTTAGACTCCACCTCTTGAGTGGCTAAATGGCGTGGTATTAAAGAACTGTGGACACACCTTAAAACCACCATCCTTCTTGAGAAAGAAAATATCTCTGGTCACTTCAATAACACTATAATGTGATTTATGAATGGCTTTTAAAAATAAAACAATGAGTATCTCCTTTGAGGCCTGGGGCATTTTTTTTTCTCATATGCACCCTATGTCCATAGCTCAACTCAAGCATAGAACCTGGCAGATAGTAGCTGGTACTGAACAACTATAGCATTAATTAATTAATGTCTCCAAATGCTGGGGTATGTTTTCTAAACACTTGAAGTTTTACTACCAACATTTGCTCCTCTTGCTCTGCTTCTAATAATGTTAAACAGGGGAAAATAGAATTAAGGGTATTTATTCCTTTTATCTAAAGATTGATTTAAAAAGTTACAAGCATCATAATTTATCTCTTAATTACTGTCCAATGTATGTGAAGTTTATATGTAGTTTCCTATATGTCGATTATCTGCTTTTATAAGTCTTTTTATTGTCTGTTACCTTCACTAGATTTTACGCTCCGCAAAGGCCAGGATTTTTGCCTATTTTGGGTAAGGCAGTATCCCCAAACTAGGACCCTGTGACTCTATGAGTAGGTACTCTATGAATGTTTATTAAATGAATTAATTAAAATTTTCACTAAGCTAAGGATGTCAGAACCTTGTCATTTGCAGGGATTTTGCTTAGACAATTATACACACTTATACTTATCTGGAGATCTTCAAAATTCCTCTCCTTTTTCTCTGGGTTGAAGTCCTCAGCATTAAAAACATATGATTGAAACACATACTTATTGCTGTTGCCAATATACAGGCTCGTCAGAATGACCAGGTTTACTTGACTAGCTTGTCACTCTATACCTTGGAAAGGACAAGGTAAGATAAGGGGCAGAAAAGCTGTACAGTCAAAGTATGGCAAAGAAAAGCTATGAATATTGGTGAAGATAGAAAACATGTTCCAAGGCCTGGGCAGGAGTGCAGAAAGGAGAAAGGTTAATGGGGAAATTGCTTGTTTGTAATTCCAGTCCTGAAATTAGAAATGAAATAGCATGTGCAAATCCAAACTTTTTTTTTAACCTGGCTGCTTTGGATCCATCTGTATATTTTGTCCTCATTGGCTTTTCTAAGTTCTAGGATACAAATTGCTGTAGATCTTAAAATAAGCTACTGAATATTCTCTATTCATTTTTACGCATCCCATATGTTACCCAAAATGATGGGCAAATCTACCTTAAAGAATCACCAAATCTGTTCGGAAAGGATGGCACTGGGAGAAAGACTATTTGGCTTTCTTCCTGCGTGGAAGGAAAGAAACACCTCCAGAGGAGCTAGGACTTTCTGTGAAGCCTACACTATATTGTAGCATAATACAATGATTCAAATACTTGTCAAGTTCAAAGTGACTTTAGAGACCACATATTCTAATCTCCCCTTATAACATTATATAATTTGGATAATTTTCCACTTCAAGTATGTCAACACGATGGTTTTGATGACTGCACTTCTTTTGTTCCTACTTTGGAGATGGGAGGGACAGGCTGCAATATACCTTGAGAGGCTATGCCCTGGCAGGGATTAGTCATGTAGGGAGTCTCTTCAAAATAACTCATCTGCTTCCCTTCCTGAGTGTTCCTCTGTCTTTGTGGCTGTTTGTTTTAAATTTTTTATTGTTTACTTAACATAGCCTGCAAGTGACCCATACGGTATTCATTTGGAACGATGCGCCTTAGTGAGGCTTTTTATGACACCCTGCAGATGTTAGGCAGCAGTCCCACGGTTCTCACCATCACTGGGGACACACGTTCAGCTTGGATCATCTCTCTGTGAAAAGCTCCACAAGAATATCTTTTTCATTATTTAACACCCACTTATTGTATTTTATTTGAACGTTTGATCTTCAGGTTTACTTATTTAGCCCAAAATGAAAACGTGACACCTAATCCCAATCTAAAAACTAGTAAATGTTCTAAGTTCTGAAAATGGGAAAGAATTATGATTTTTCATAAAGGTTCAAAACTTACATGAGGTATAGGTGGGAAGACACACTCAGGTGGAAACAAAAGCCTATTAGAAACTTTTTTCATGCTCACGATAAGAAAATAAGACAGTGATTTGTTTACAAAAACCATAAAAATAATTCTCAAAAACCATTTCGGTTACAAATAGTTATGAATTTATTTATAATTAAGCAATCTATGATGTTTGGAAGTTATCCCCGGTAAAATGTTATCCCCTATTTAATTATGCATTCTTGTTGATAATGCATAAATCTCTGTGATTATGTTCTTAAGTTAAGGAATTTAAAATAGCTCTATTTTAGATGCTCCTACTTTTCTGGCTTAAAAAAAGCCTTTCATATACCAACCAGGATACCATCCAATAACAATTCCTAAGGCTTGGAAACTTCTCTAATCAGATTCTTCTTAATGACACGGTGCTCAATACTTGTCATTTTTAATTGTAGATGACAATAGCAAACTGTAACAATTTCATTTCCGTAGGAACCAATTCATTATCATGCAGCCTGCCAATGATGCTCTTGTTCCAACTCCTCCCAGCATGCCTACTTAGCCTTCATCAAATATTTTTCCTTTAAAAGTAAACCAATACAGAGCTTTTTAGTGAGTCTTGCGATGTGGTTCAGTATCAATAGTTTCCAAATAGATTTTACTGGATCAAGATAATGAGATGTTTCCTTCAATCCACATATCCAGCACCTTTCTGTTATGTAGGAGAAACCGTACCTTCTGAATAATAATACTGTTCCTTACGTCATACTTTCAGCTTATGTGAAAGTATTTATATCATTGTATTTCATTTTGCACTTCCTGAGAAGACTGGTTTACAGTAAAGATTAACAGTTATTTTATTAAAATGCTTCATTATTTAAGGTGAATCCTGGTGACTTAATAATAGTTGGAGAGTTTAAAAATACTCAGGACAGATACCTCTGTGTGTTCACATATCTTTTGCCCTCTCTAGACTATTACTAGGGGGCAAGACCTGTTTGTTATTCATCTTTGTATATGGAGTACCCAATACAGTAGGTTGAAAATAAGGAGTCAACAGTTCTGTTGAATAAATCAATTGATGGTTAAATGGATGTAAATATTGCTACAAGTCATATGCTGAGATTTGCAGTGTTCTGAGATTTACATTTACAATAATCTGAAAATTAAAATATCCTGCTATTTTGATCCTTCCCTTTTCTTCTTTTTTCTCTTTTGTCTCAGAAGTCATGTAACTAAAGCAGGTTACTCATAGATTTTTACTAGGAAGATGTTTCTGACCTGAAACCCCCACGTTTCCTCCTCTAGCATCTGCTCTATGCTCTGCTTTCCATTAGGATGGGTTCATTTTCTGCCTCATGGTTTGGACTCTGAGCCTCAGTCTCTGCTTGTGCTTCATTCAGTGTTCACCATTCATGGCATGGTTGGGCTTCTTGCCCTTTAAATCAGGAGAGCCTGGCATCATCCTAAGCTGAGACTGCTCTCACCACCACTTCTTCCAGAGAGCCCTTCCTCTTAGCAGCAGAGCCTTCTTGTTCTCCCTGTTAGGAATGTGTCCACATATTCAGCAGCTCTGCAGTCCCTGCAGCCACACGTCTCCAGCAGTAGGTCACACACTGCAGCCTGGCTGCCACTGCAATCACTGGCCGTATTCATCAGCCCTTTCTTTAGTGCTCTCTGTGGCTGGAAGCCTGGTTTTTCTCCAACATGAAAGCCCTGTGTTTAGTTAGTGGGGAGAGCACAGCATGTTTGAGGGTGGCAGCTGGAAGACTACCTTCCCCACCAGAAACAGATCAAATGGTCATTTCAGATATTTCCAGGTTTCCTTGTTTAAAAGGCAGACAGATCAAAGACACTGTCACCCTCAAAGATTTGAAGACTAGCAGAGCAGCCTCAAGGCCGTCACCCCGTCACGACCCCTAACTGTTCACTGTTTGTGGTGACTTTGCACTATGTGATTTGCCTGTCTACCTTAATCAAAGAATCTGGAGAATCAAATACTAGTACACTTAAATATTCTGTCTTGAATATCAACAAGAATAGGGCCATTTGTTATTTGAATACATTGGAAGAAAGTAATCTGCATATATTGTTTTTAAATTTGCTACATAAACCCAGGATACATGCTAGTGTTGGCTGTAGTTTTTAGTTTTTATTTTTAGGAAAGATCTAAAGTATTACAGCAGTTAAGTCTTATTTCATTCAGAAAGCTTTATTTGACTTTCCCTTAAAACCAAATTACCTCCTGTATGTTGCCATATTACAAGAAGTTACGCTAGAACTAGGCATTTCTCCTGAAATTTTCATTTTTATAGTCAGGGTTAACTTGACTATATTCTCCACTATGTTGATTTTTGGCTGATAAGGTCCTTTATGAGCAGAGGATGGATCTTATTTATAATTTTTACCCCTAATATCTAATAGAGCACCTGAAACAAGTTTATCACTCAGTATTTCTTGAATTTGTTAGTATAAATTCCTAACATACATTGTGCTCTTGTCCTGTGACTAGTTTGAATGTCCCATTTTTTTGTTGTCTACATTTATAACTATTTACATTATATCTAGTTAGGTATAATATGTGTACACATACATGTGTCAATTTAGAAAGAGAAAGGGAGGGAAAGTGCGCATTGAGGAAATGTTTTGTCCATGCAGTAAT